>NC_091475.1:51215688-51535480 GCF_036971445.1 Narcine bancroftii
TCTGAATCTTCCCGACTAACCTCCCTTGTGGCAGCTTGTCAAAGGCCTTACTAATGTCCATTTAGACAATATCCACAGGCTTTCCTTCATCAACTTTCCTGGTAACCTCCTTGAAAAACTGTATAAATGTTGGTTAAGCACAACCTAACATGCACAGTCATGTTTTATTGTCATCTGATTTCTCCTATATCTCTTCTCTGATAAGACCAACTGAAAGATGTTGTTTTCATTGTGGAAAGGGTCTTCAGTGATTTTGTGCGCCCCCTTCGACAACAATTCTGGTAGATCACATCAATGTAGGTGGGGGGAGGGGGAGGGAGATGCCAGTAATTCCTTCTGCCATTCTTATGGTCCTGTGGATTGACCTCCAATCTATTTCTCTGCAGCACAAAACTATGTTGACTATCCCTAATCATTCTTGTCAATCCACAGACTTGTATATCCGATCTCATAGAACACCTTACAATAATTTAATGTCAGGCTCACCAGCCTATTAATTTCCAGGGTTACTTTTGAAGATCTTTTTTAAACAAGTGAACAACATGAGCGACCCTCCAAACCTTGGCACTACACCCGTGGCCAAGGATATTTTAAATATTTCTGCTGGAGCCCCTGCAATTTCTACACTAGCCTCCCTCAAGGTCCAAGGAAATACCTTGTGAAGCCTTGGGGATTTATCCACCTTTATTTGGTTTAAGACAACAAGCCCCACTTCCTCTTAAATCTGAATAGGTTCTGTGACATCATTTCTTGCTTTACTTACTTCCATTGATTTTGCCAGTTTCCTGAGTGAATGGGAAAAAACAAACTATTTAAGATCTTCCCCATCTCTATTGGCTCCATACATAGCCCACCACTCTGATCTTTGAAGGGACAATTTTGTCCCTTACTATCATTTTGCTCTTAATATATCTGTAGAAATCCTGAGATTTTCCTTCACATTGTCTGCCAAAGCAACCTCTGATTGCTTTCTTGAAGTTTCTCTTGCATTTTTTATGCTCAAGTACCTCATTTGCTCCATGTTGCCTATACTTGCTATACACCTTCCAAATTATATTTCCAATAACCCTTAAAAACCAAAGTTCCTTCTGCCTGCTAACTTTGCCTTTAATCCTGACAGGAACATAAACACTCTGTACTCTCAAAATTTCGCCTTTGAAGGACCTCCACTTACCTTGCACATCCTTGCCTGAAAAGAACTTATCCCAATCCACACATTCTAAATCCTTTTTCATTTCCTCAAAGCTAGCCTTTCTCCAATTTAGAATCTCAATCCAAGGCCCAGATCTATCTTTCTCCATAATTAACTTGAAACTAATGGCATTATGATCATTGGACCCAAAATGTTCCCCTACACATCCCTCCGTCACCTATCCTGTCTCATTCCCTAATAGGAGATCCAGTATTGCACTGTCAAGAAAACTTTCCTGAACACATTTGACAAACTCCAAGCCATCCAGTCCTTTTACAGTGTGGAATATGTGCAATATTCCAATAAATATGTGGAAAATTAAAATCTCCTACTATCACAATCTTATGTTTCCCAGCTGTCTACTATCTCTCCACAGATTTGGTCCTCGAATTCTCTTTGAACATTCAGTGGTCTATAAAACAACCCCATGAGTGTGGTTATATCTTTCCTGTTCCTCAACTCTACCCATAATGCCTCAGTAGATGAGTCTTCTGGTTTGGTCTTCCTGAGCACAGCTATGATACTTTTCCTGATGAGCAATGCCACTCCTCCTCCTTTCATCCACTACCCACCCCCCCATTCATGCTGAAGCAATGGAAGCCCAGAGCATTGAGTTGCCAGTCTTGCAACCAAATTTCACTAATGGCCACAATGTCATAATTCCACATTCGAAGCTCATCTGCCTTTCCTACAAATTTTGCATTGAAATAGATGCATCTGAGAACATTTCCACCACTATTAACCCTTGATGTCTAACATTATCTTTTCCATCTACTACTCTATCTGCTCTGGCACTCTGGTTCCCAAATCCTGCAAATCTAGTGTTAAACCCTCCCACCCCACCCCTGAGAGCAGCATTAGCAAACCTTTCCACAAGGATATGCAAACCATTCCACTGGAACAGGTCCCATCTTCCCTGGAAGAGAGCCCAATGATCCAGAAACCTGAAGCCCTTCCTCCTGCATTATCCTCTATTTCTAACCTCACTGGCATGGATAGCAATCCTGAGATCACAATCCTGAAGGTCCTGTCCTTCAACCTGGTGCCTAACTCCTTGAACTCTTTTTGTAGGACCCCCTCACCTTTCTACCCATGTCATTGGTCCCTGCATGGACAGGACATTGGCTGCTCAACCTCCCTCCTGAGAATGCCATGAACTTCATCTGCGATATCTTGGACCCTGGCACCAGCATGCCATCTGAGATTCTCGATCCCTTCCACAGAACCTCTTATCTGTTCCACTAACTATGGTATCCCCTATTTCTACAGTTCGCCTCTCTCCTCCCTTCCCTTAGCCATAGGACCAGACTCTGTGCCAGAGATCTAATCACCATGGCTTGTTACTGGTAGGTCAACCCCCTCCCTTCAACAGTATCCAAAATGGTATACTTGTTATTGTGGGGATGGCCACAGGGGTGCCCTGGACTGACTGCCTGTTTCCTTTCCCTCTACTGATAGTCACCTATCTATTCTCCTTCTTCCTCCTAGGTGTGATAGCATGCACGTAGCTCCTGTCCATCACCTCCTCCATCTCCTAAATGACCGAGAGTTCATCCAACTTGAACTCAAATTCCTTAATTTGGATGCAGCTATGCACTTCTTGCAGATGAAGTCATCAGGAATATTACTGGCTTCCCTGACGACCCACATTGGCTGCTGTTCCCACTGACTAGAGGAAAAAAAACATATGATATATAACACCTGCCCTTACTTGTGCCTACCTGCTGAATCCTTTTTGTTCCACCAATAGAGTGACCCTCTCTCCCTTCAACTCCTGGACCACCACCTCAGCCTCTTCTCTCTGAAGCCCCTTGAGCCACAACTTTACCACTCTGAATCACTCCTCTGCTACACATTTCCTCATTTTTATAGTAATGTTTGGGTCACCTTACCTCGATTGCCTTACAACTGTTGAACTTAATTGCCCATTCAGTTGCTATCTGTTGAGTGTTTCCTTTTCAACCCCTTTGTCTTCAACTATTGAACTCGTTACAGATTTTTTCTTGCAAAATATATACTTTATTCATCAATTTACAAATACGTTGTGCACATTATTTCATGTTGGCATTCAATGTTCCAACAAAATTTAAACTGTATCAGCATAATTTCAGTTTTTCTTTAGCATAATTCCAAGTTACAAACTACTCTGACATAGGTTTTGGTCCCTCATTGTCCAATGCCTGCTGAACTTGTGTTTCATAGCTTGGGATCTGCCTTCTATGATCATTTATTTTTCTTCAACTTTAATTATATTTCTCCTCCATTTTAATTTCAATTTCCATCACAAGGAGTTTTTTAAAAATACGCTAATACAAATTGGTTTATTTTATTGAGGGTTTTACTTTGAAATGAAAACTCAATGACATTGTCAACCTCGATGATCTCTAATCATATTGAAAGAAAATTATTTCAGAAACGTCTTGTACAAATCTGATCAGTGTTCCCTATTTTGCACTGTTTGCCTTAAGCTGCATGGTACTTCTTCATATTTTTCAAAAGCAATTTGATGTGTTCAGTTTTGCAACAGCCATCACAGCCATTTAGCTGTTGAATGGCCAGACCTTGATGAAAGGCTCAAGCGTGAAACATTGGCTATGTATCTTTATCTTTGCTATACAAAGGACACTGTTTGGTCTGCTGAGTTTCTCCAGCATTGTGTTTTTACTTCAACTACAGGATCTGCAGACTTTCATGTTTTACTTTGGTCAGTTATTTGGGTGCTTTTAACCAATTTGTTTTCTTTCTTAGAATTTTTTTTTGCAATTTTCTAGGCCACTATTAAATGTGAATCTCCATGCTATGAACAGAAAAGAATACAATTAAATATTACCAATCCATTTAATGAAAAGGGAGACTTCAGGTATGATTGAATTGTTTTATGAATAAATTGCTAAAGTGGTAGCTATTGATAGGCTATTGTTCTAATATGTGTGTGAATTAACCCAAGCCTTAATTTTGGTGAATGATACAGATATGCAATAGTACAAAGGCTTTAAGCTTTATGTAAATCTTGGTCACAGTGAATTTAATTTATGCATTATTCAATAATACATGTCAAGAATGGATAATCCTGAAATATTTATTTTCAGTAACAAAAAACCTGTGTAACCATCTAGAAAGTTGTATTTAATTTGTGTATGTTTGTGTACAAGTGACACAATCATCAAACAAGATATTAAAAAAATGACTCTCAACATCATTCAAATCTTTAAAGTATATTGTGGACAAAAATGATTCACTTTCTGAATTAGCACTGCAGCATTGTAATATTGTACTGGTACGAGCCCAAAGGATCCCAAACACCAGCAGCAATAGACATTCACCAAGACAAGTAGCTACTTAAACAAAAATTGTTTTTAATTATCTTTAAACATGAAAACTGAATCAAACTTTAACTTATCTCTATTAACTTAACTAAAACCAACTTAACCCCCTTCTAATTCTAAGTGCACGTGCATGTAATGTGTATGTAAATTTCAGAAAAGTTCTTTGGTTCACAGTTTAATCTCATTTCTCATTCCTCAAGTTCTCTGGTTGCAGGCAATTCTTATACCGTGCACAGAATTTAACATGTATAAAGTTTACTAGGCTTTGGTGCTTGAAAGGTAAATGTTTACTGCTCAGGAAGGTTCTCGTAGGGTTTGCAGAGAGAGATTTGTTGTTCCAGGATTTCCACAACTGAGGTACCACCATTAGTCACCTCAATGTCTCGCTGATGAAACTTGCCCCTTTAGGGTTCTCCAGATGATAACCTCTTTCTTTCCGGCTACCACAGAGTTCCTTTCTGTTCCACGTATTCCAAAAGAAACATCAGACAGATAGCACTTCCAGCCATCCACCGCTCTAGAGTTTGTTTCAGTTCCAACAAGCTTTTCCTGCTTGTTTTTTTTAAAATTGTTGTCATTTCAATTAGCACCTACTTGTGAAATGTGCACAGCATTCTCCATAGTTTCTGTAAAGTTACTGAATATGAATTCTTCAATATTTCAAATAAGATCTGTTTTAAAGTGTGTGTATGTATGTAACCTTCTCTAATTTTACCAATTTATCTCCCAAATATACCTACAAATATTCCATCACAGTACCTAAAGTAATTTTAATAATATGTAAGTTTTGGAAAATCATGCATTTTCTTCACTTAAAACATAATCTCTAAGTTTTTTGCAGGTAAGTGCGCATCAGGAGCTGATATTCCAGATTGCTGTTATTTTTATTTCCAAGAATGAACAATAGCTGTTTAGCAGTGTGAGAGACCGAACTTTTGGAGGATTGCAGTTTGCATTGGAGGCCATTAACTAAAATGGCATCTATCTGCCTATTCCATTTGTTGGAAACCAAATTCTCTGTTAGTATGTGTTGGGTTACCAGATATTTTACCTTTTTGCAGTGGTTTTGCCAAATTTACAGTGGATGAATTGCAAACAAAAATAATTGTTTTTGAGTAAGAACTGTTTAAGGCTTGAAGATAAACAAACTGGTAGTTTTGAGTGTTTTATGCTCTTTTATTTACCAAGGGTGATTTTATTGGAAAACCACAATTCTCTTTTTGAGATTGCGGACTTTGAATGCATTTTAGCCTTGCTCACCAAAGTGAAGAAGCAAAGTCAGAAAATGAACATAAAACTTGGGTAAGTTCTAAAACTATTTATATTATTTAACAAATGAATAACTTGATTTAATTTAATTCTACACTTGAAATAGCTTAAAAATGATTGTATAAAAAATATAGAGGGGAATATAAATACAGAAATGATCCCATGCTTCCTCAAATCACAAAAAAAAGAGCCACCTTTATACTTGTTTTTCATATGCCCTGTACCATACAATGTTTTGGCCATTTTGAGTATTCCCAGTTCTCCAGCTGAAATGAGGTATTCGAGCAGAACTGAACATTAAAAAAAAACTCCCTGTTCTGAATCAGCAACGTGAGATAATGGATTTACATGAGGATGACTGGACTTCGTTTTAAAATAATGTTAGGAACATAAGATAATGTGATGTGCAGAATGGCTAGTTGTAGAATCAGATTGTAAAATTCGGGCATTATACTGGAGTTTTATTTGCCATTGGGAATCAAAGAAACTTTGCAGAGCTTACTCTTTCAGTTGACCATCTGATTTTCTCCAATAACTTGATATGCTGGGTCAGATTATGCATAACTGTGGAGGATATCACTGGCTGGCAGAACACAGCTAGGATTGATAAGAGTTCTAAGTTCTCTTCCTTCACACTTCCAATTTAAGCATAGAGTAATAGACATTGGAGTTTCATTTTGTAGTGTACATAATTGTGATGTACCCTTTAGAATCATGTGTACTATATGATAAGACTTTTAATACAGTTTTGATTTTTACCATTGTTGTTACGTGATGTTGTAAGCAACTCATTCCTTGTTATTTGCCTTATTGAACTGCAATGCAGAGCTACAATCCAGATGTGCTGGAGAAACTCAGCAGGCTATTCAGCATCCATAGGAAAAAGGGCAATCAACATTTTGGGCCAGAGCTGTTCGTCAGGCCCAAAATTGCCTTTCTTCCTTTGGATTCTGTGTGACCTGCTGAATTTTTACAATACTTTTGTGTATGGCACTGGACCCCAGCGCCTGGAATTAGATTGAGGATGTTATTGATTGAGGAAGTAACATGGCAATAATCAAGTGCGAAGGAAAAGAAAATGAATTAGAACTGAGAAACATGAGCAGAGATTTGCACAGGAGAAGGTGACTAGCAGCATTGAATGTAAGCAAGCTGACCAATGTGATTGATCTTCAATCTTTCCAGATGCTTCAGCATAATTCAATATTTTTAATGATGTTGGCCATCAAACTGAGAACCCTTAAAATTTTACACTAAGGAAAATCCTGGCTCTGGGAAAGAACAATGAGAGACCAACAAGTTACTTAGAACAAATTTAATATGAATCCATTGTTGTCCAATGCAACACATGGAAATATATTGGCTTTCATATAATACCTACAGTGATGCTTTGGAATTGGGCAAGAGCTGCCCATTGTATGCACATCCTTCCCTCTCACCTCAGGAAACAAAAATGACAGCAAATTGAAGGAAAAAGCCTTTGCCATCACCGCCGAGTTCTATTTCACAATTTTCTCATTGCAGATTCTTCACTCTAGTCACAGGTCATAAGTGGTAAGGAATGAGCAAGGGGTGAATGGACGGAGTCAGGATAGTAAGAAATAAGTTTGATGAGGTGAGAATGATATCAGGAATGTGCAAGTTGAAGAATGTTAATATTCAGTATATGGGAACTGTTTATATAAAGGTGGTTGCTGGTGGTTACATTTATTGAACTAGGATTGATCAAAGTTTTGTCCTGGCACCCTGAAGCAGACTTCACAAGATCTTCAAATTTTGCAGGCTACAGATGCCTGCTTTTTTTTCCCCTGGTGTAGAAGTAGAGATGGCCAATTTGTCCTGCCCAATGGATGCATGATGACAATTCTCAGCAGAGATCAGGCTATTTTGCAGTTGGTTATAGGTTTGGCTGTTTGGATGATGCACACATATGGAACAATTGTGGATCTGACTTCAAATTTTGCAACAAATTGCCTCCTTGAGGAAGTGGTTTCTTAATATAAAAGGATGGGCCTTACAACCAAGAGGTTGTAAGATATCAGGAGATATCTGATTTAAGCCATAAACCACATACCTGTCTACCTATTCAACCACTACCTCCCCCATCTGCGGAAGAATGGCCTATTTCCACAATGGCCTATTAGTCATCTCATAACATTGAAGTAGAAATAATTTATTCCAAATTCTGAGGGATTGCTGAAAAAGATGGAGAAGAATGAACAAGAAAGTACAAAGATCATCGTGATTTGTAACACTCTCTGTTCAAATGGACATGGTATGGTGTCTTGATATCACATCTGTGTGATAGTATGGGATTCTATCACCACTGGATATATTTGTATATATTTGCATATAGTGACCATGATCGGCTGAGAGCCGTAGCAAAACCTATTGGCCAGGTCATAAAGGGCTGCACCAAACCAGACCCTGGTCAGTCTGGACTGGTTGACCTTGATGTACTACACTCCAGTCTTTTGTTAATAAAAGTCTTGGTTTGAGTCAACAAGTCTTTGAGTCATTCAACATGCTACAATTTTATTAACAAAAATTTCAACAGATGGAGCAAATGCTGCGACCAGAACACCTCAGCATTGACCCACAGTCAACTACTGCTCAGAGTGATTTCACACACTGGGTGAGGTGCTTTGAGGCATACCTGTAGTGCTCAGACCCCGTCGTGGAGGAAGACACTGATAAACTGTTGGTTCTAATGTCCATGGTGTCCATAAGAGTCTACGAAAACATCCAGGATGCGACCTCCTACAGAGTAGCCATGAATGTGCTAAAAGGAATCTATGAGCGACCTTTGAATAAGGTATATGCCAGGCACATGCTGGTGACCAGGAGGCAGCAGCTGGGGGAGTCCTACAGAGCCTACCTCCAGGCGCTAAAGTTACTGGGCCAAGCATTTGCGTGCACCTATAAAACTACGGCCGGGATCACTGATGACCTCATATAGGATGCTTATGTGGCTGAGATTTGATCTAACGAAGTGAGGCAGTGACGGTTGGAGCACAGGGGAGATGGTCTCGTGGAGACTGTACAGATCGCTGGAATGATGGAGGCTGCAGTCCTAAGCATGGATACCTACACATAAGGCTGGGCCCACCGTTTACGACGTGAGAGGCCTGCTTTTAATCCGGCCTCCCCCCACCCCGTCGATGGCCTCGCTGTCACCACACTACCTGACGTAACCCCGAAGTGTTACTTCTGCGGGATGGAGACACACACCCAATCTTTGTGTCCTGCAAGGAAGGCCTGGTGCCAGAAGTGCAGAATTAACGGTCACTTTGCAAAAGTCTGCTGGTCTAAAATGGCCGCCACGAAGCACAGTGCCTCGTGTGAGGCCCAACCACCTTTCCCAAATTCAAACTACTTGTCCTCGGAACTCTCATCCAATGAGAGTGAGGAACCGATCACAACAAAAGCACTGAGTGCGGAAGGCATTGCCCACGTAATGCTCCACCCTTGCCGCTGTGATGCTGCTCTCCGATGGCACGCAGCTACCATTGGCCCCTATGCCACTGCTGACACCTGCTGCTGTGACACTGCTCTCCATCTCGGCCCCTCCGCCCAACAAAACCCTCGTGCTGGCAGGGCCTGACGGCCCACCTGCACCACGAGTGCCACCACCTCTGCAGCTCGCTGCTGACTTCAACCAAGTCCTTGTGTCAGCAGACCCCGACAGCCCGCCCACTCCAATGACATCATCATGCAAGCATAGTGCGCAACAGGCCGAGGCTTCATCGGACGGCCCTCCCAGCGACACGTGATGTCATCACGCTAGCCTCCGGAGACAGCAACACAGGCAGCTCTGCTCCCTGCATCGTTCGCTGCATTGGTGACATTGAATCAAAGCCAACCACATCCCTTAGCTAAGGCCATGGAAACCATCAAGGTGAACAATCAATATGCTATCTGTCTCTTTGATTCAGGTTCGACGGAGAGCTTCATTCACCCTGACCTGATCCAACGATGTGCGCTTACAGTCTACCCGACTGACCAGAAGATTTCACTGGCCATAAGAGTCCACTCAACGTGCATCAAGGGATATTGTGTGGTGACTTTGAAAGAGCAGGGAATCAAATTTACAGGGTTTAAGTTGCTGGTCCTGTTTCAACTATGTGCTCCTGTATTTTTTGGGGTTGGATTTTTGATGCCATTTTAAATTGGTGTCACTGCATTATGGGGGCCTCCACTCCCCGCTCTCCCTTTGCCACCATTCCACCACGGAGACCTCCTGCCAGTGACAGCCCACGCCAGTCCCCTTGCCCTGGCGCTCCACTTGCAGTTTCTCCACTCTCTGAGTCGATCCTCCAACACTCTTCGCCAACCTCACTCCTGGCTGGAAACCGATTGCCACCGAAAGCCAGCAGTACAGCTTCTGGGACAGGAAATTCATTAAAAGTGAGGTGCGCAGACTGCTGGACAAAGGCATCATTGAGCCCAGCGCAAGTCCTTGGAAGGCGCAGGGTGTAGTTGTGAAGAATGGGGAAAAGCTGTTGATGGTGGTTGACTACAGCCAAATGGTCAACTGCTTCACGAATACTTACCCCTCTTCCATGAATCACGGACGTGGTGAACCAGATCGCCAAATGCCTGTGTTTTCCACCATCGACCTTCAATCAGTCTACCACCAGCTCCTGATCCGTCCGGAGGACCGCCTCTTTACGGCCTTCGAAGCAAATGGGCATTTGTACCAGTTCCTCAGAGTTCCCTTTGGTGTCACTAATAGTGTCATGGTCTTCCAGTGGGAAATGGACCGGATGGTAGACCAGAATGGCCTAACAGCTACATTCCTGTATCTGGACAATGTCATCACCTGTGGCCATGATCCGCAAGACCACGACGCCAACCTTGAGAAATTCTTCCAAATCGTGAAACGGCTGAATCTAACCTATAATTTCGAGAAATGTGTCTTGCGCACCACACGCCTCGCAATTCAAGGTTGCATGGTGGAAAACAGGATGGTAAAGCCACATACGCCTCTCATGGACCTTCCACCGCCCCAAACCCAGAAGGCACTCAAACGCTGCCTGGGGTTTTTTTCCTATTACACCCAATGGGTCCCACAGTACAGTGTCAAGGCATGGCCACTCATTAAATCCACCTCCTTCCCCTTGTCAGCAGAAGCCAGAGCGGCCTTTGACCGCATTAAGTCAGACATCGCCGCAGCCACCCTACATGCCGTAGACAAGTCGATACCCTTACAGGTAGAGAGCGATGCTTCCGACTTTGCACTGGCAGCCACTTTAAAACAGGCCAGTAGGCCTGTCATCTTCTTTTCCAGATCCCTCCAGGGCCCAGAAAGCCGACACTCCTCTGTTGCGAAGGAGGCCCAGGCCATTGTAGAGGCTGTATGTCATTGGACATACGCTGGCAGACGCTTTACACTGCTGACTGACCAACGCGATGTCTCATTCATGTTTAGCAACAACCAGCCGGGTAAAATCAAAAACGACAAAATTGCCAGGTGGAGAATTGAACTCTCTACTTTCAACTATGACATTCTGTACCAGCCGTCCAACACCCTTTCCTGTGGGACATGCGCCAGCGTAAAACTGGGCAAGCTGCAGAGACTCCATGAGGAGCTCTGTCACCCGGGGGTCACCAGGTTCGCACACTTCGTAAAGGCCCGCAACCTGCCCTGTACGATCGAGGAGATCCGCTCCATGACCTGAGCCTGCCACATATGCGCTGAGTGCAAACCCAATTTCTTCCGGCCTGAAAAGATCCACGTCATAAAAGCCACCTGGCCCTTTGAAACTCTCAGTGTGGACTTCAAGGGGCTCCTACCTTTGACAAACCATAACACCTCCATTCCCATGGTGGTCGATGAGTACTCTCGCTTCCCGTTTGCTATTCCCTGCCTGGACATGACCGCTCCACAGTCATAAACACACTGCACAGCATCTTCGCCATCCACATCCACAGTGACTGGGGTTCCTTGTTTATGAGTGCTGAGCTGAGGCAGTATCTTCTGGAGCTTGGTATTGCTTTGAGCAGGACCACTAGCTACAACCCGCGTAGTAACGGGCAGGTCAATACACTCCATCAGGTCACTGTTATGCAATGCCACGAATGCTACCCCACACGAACGTATGTTTTCGTTCCCACAGAAGTTGGAATCAGGAACGACCACACCGGCTTGGCTGACGGTCCCTGGACCTGTCCTGCTGAGATGTCATGTCCAATACTCAAAAAACGCCCCCCTAGTCGACCGGGTAACGCTGCTACACGCGAACCTGCACTATGCATCTATCGAGTACCCAGACGGGCGGGAGGACATGGTCTCGATAAGGGACCTGGCCCAAGTCGAATCTAACTTTGTAACGTTCGACCCCCAACCTCCCTCCAGTCCTCCCACAGGTAATATGCTGGGACAGCGGGACCAGTAGCAGTTAGCGGATGACGACAGCAGTAGACCGGACCAGCATAATGACAACGACGACTGCGGACTAGGCGAAACTGTACCCACACTCAGGGACTCCCAACGACGATTGTGCACTGCCCCGCTAACTACTCTGATTCCGGCACCACGGTGATCACGTAGGACAATCAGGCCACCCGACCGTTACAGCCCGTAACTCCTGCATGCTATCCCCCCATGTCTTATGAAGAACCCAGAAGAAACACCACTCTTAACCCCTCCTTTTGTTTAGTCACCCCAGAGTCAGTTCTTAAAGAAGGGGTGAATGTAATAGTATGGGATCCTAACACCACTGTATATATTTGTATATATTTGCATATAGTGATAATGATTGGCTGAGAGTCATAGCGACACCTACAAGCCAGGTCATAAAGGGCTGCACCTAACCAGACCCAGGTCAGTCTGGACTGGTTGACCTCGATGTACTATGCTCCAGTCTTTTGTTATAAAAGCCTTGGTTTGAGTAAACAAGTCTTTGAGTCTTTCGACGCGCTACAATCAGTTAAGAACTATCATTCTCAGGGGTTGTTTGAGTATTCCCTTGATTCAGTTAAGAATATCTAAAACAACACAGAGCAATTTATGAAGTGGTATTTATTTGACAAAGAGTCCAAGTAGTCTGTTTATAGTGAGGACAATCCCATATTTCTCCAAATGATATTCTTCAAGTGAAATTTTAATGACAGATTTAATGTGTGGAAATAGCTGAGTTTGGTTCAATCCTCCTTGGAAAGAGAAATAAGAAAATGGAACAGAGGAGTGGCAGGAATCAAAAGATCAGAAGAGACAGTTTTAGGTGAGGAATACTGCGAAAAGCCTCCCATCACTTGACCTTGGAAGATTGTCAGGGTGAAAGTAAGGAAGGTGGTAATGCAGAGCACTGGCATAAAATGGTGAAAAGGAGGCAGATGTCAAAAGATTGGTGTTGACCAATTGGTGCATTCTCCTAAGAAGATGGTGATTGAGAATATGACCTACAAAATGTGCATGCATGATTTGATCTTGTGGCCATGGCTTGGCAGGACATAGGCCAAGAGATATGAGAGATCTGAAATCATATTGATGCAGATTGGTTAAATTTATAGATGTGATTGTATTTGCATGCAAATTTTTGAGAATGATTATGCATTGTTAATTAAGATATATATTAGAAGGCTCAGTTGGTTTGGTTTATTACCTTTTAAAAGAATACAATGAAGTTAGAGTGGGTGACAACATTTCAATGCAATTTATGCCAATTAAATGATTTAATTTTTTGTTGCTTTGGCTACTGCTGTTGTTTTAATAAAAGATGTGTTACATGTAGCTCTTGCCTTGCTACTGATGAGCAATGCAAATACAAGTTTTCATTTATGTAAATTTGACCTTTTCTCCAACGACAGTTTTGTTTTGGAAGTGGACGTTTTAAAAAAATAATTTATCATTAGACATTTCAAGCAGGATTTACTGTGAAACTAGTCATGACTAAAAGAAATATCAGTTTGACATTCAATAAATGGATAATAGCAAACAAATACAGGACCAAGAAATTTAGATTTGGTTTGGGATCCAAGTTTCATGAATTATCCAATGTGGAATCCAGAAATTGCAATGAAATCTAGTTCTTCTTGGTCAATTATTTCAAATATTTTGCAAAGAGGTAAGTTGTATATTGCAATTAATTTGCCAGTTCTTCAGGGATCAATTGAAAATTTTGGCCGTATTCCCAAGTATTTTACCAAATGCTGATGGAAAATTTATTTTCTGTTGTTTGGCTTTTGTGGGCCTATTAACCCTTTGTATCAACAGCTATACATAAAATTAGTGTTTTTGTCATCCGGTCCATCACTCATTGGACTTTTCATTAAAGTCTACCCATTTCAAGTCAAGTTTATTGCCATCTGATTGTTCAAGTACAACCTGATAAAACAGTTTTCTCTTGTCCTCAGTGCAAAAACATGCAGACACACAACCACACATAACACACAAACAAATAATACACGTGTAGGTCAAGTATTAAATCTATTAAAAAATACATTTTATTTTTGTACAAATGTGAGTCTTGGATGGTTAGAGTGAGCAGTACCTTTGGTCGTTCAGCATTCTCACTGCCTGTGGGAAGAAGTTGTTCCTCAGCTGGCTCTGATACTCCTGTATCTCTTCTCAGATGGGAGCAGCTGAAAGATGCTGTATGCAGGTTAGAAGAGGTCCTCAATGATTTTGTGTGCCCTCTTCTGACAATGATCCTAGTGGATCTCATGAATGGGAGGGAGAGAGACTCCAGTAATCCTCTCTGCCACTGTTATAGTCCTGTGGTTTGACCTCCAATCTATTTCTCTGCAGCAGCCATACCACACTGTGATGCAGCCGGCCAGGATGCTCTCAATAGAGCTCCTCTGGAAGGTTGACATAATGATGGCTGGTAGCCTTGCCCGCTTCATTCTTCTCAGGAAGTGCAGTTGCTATTTCACTTTCCTGACATGTGAGGAGATGTTGAGTGTCCACGATAGATCACGAGTTAAGTGAACTTCAAGGAGCTTGGTGCTCTCCTCTCTTTCTCTGCTACAGAGTTGTTGATATGTAGTGGAGAGTGGTTGTTCCTGGTCCTCCTGAAATCCACGATCATCTCCTTCATCTTATCCATATTGAGTCTCAGGTTGTTACTCTTGCACCATCTCATGAGATTTTCCACCTCTTCTGTGTAGTGCAACTCATTGTTGTTGCCGATGAGGCCAATTACTGTTGTGTCATCTGCAAACGATTATACTGTTGGAGCTGGATCTGGTGGTGCAGTCATGGGTCAGTCACATGAACAGGAGTGGGCTGAGCACACAGCCTGAGGTGCGCCAGTGCTTAGCATAATGGTGTTCGATGTTTTGCTACTGACCCGGACAGACTGTGGTCTTTCTGTTGGGAAGTCCAGGATCCAGTTCCATGCATTTCCTGTGATCCAGTCCGCAATTTGCAGCAGTCTATTTTCCTTGCTTCAGTAGGTTTAAATTGCACAGAATCTTACCGATCTGATGCGTAATTTGAAAGTTCAGCTATGTCTTTGTATTTTGATGAAGATTTTCCGATCATAGATACAATGCAGTAGACTGGGGATTTCACTGTTGTAAGGAGCAGAAGTGGCCACTGCAACCTTTTGTGTTATTATCTTAAAAAAGTTTGAAAGTTTTGTACTCTGCTTCTTTGATGCTGTTATTTTTGGTTAATTATTTCTTGTCATATGTACTGAGATATGGAGCAGCACAGTTTAGCACAATGCAGTTACAGTGCCAGTGATCGAGACCAATGCTCAAATCCAGCACTGTCTGTAAGGAGTTTATACGTTCTTCCTGTGCCTGCATGGGTTTTTTCTGGGGTCTCAGGTTTCCTCCCACTGTTCAAAACATACTGGGGTTGTAGGTTAATTGGGTATAATTGGCTGGCATGGGCTTGTGGGCCGAAAAGACCTGTTACCATGCTGTATATCATTAAAAAAATTAAATGCAGTGTAAAGGTTTGTTTTAAACATGCCAAAATGCTAGAGAAACTCAGCTGATCTTTTCAGCATCTACAGGAGACAAAAATGTATTGCTGACATTTCGGGGTTCTTCAGGGAAAAAAAATCAGAAAAAGGCAGAAGAGGGTATATCAGAATGTCTCAGAATTCAAACAATAAGGGAAGAATCCAGTCCAAAAAAGGTGTTAATTGGATATGATAAGAGACTAGATGAAATTTATCATGTCTGTGTGAAAGGAGACAAGGAATGGAGAGATGACAAGAGAAGAAGAGAGTGGGAGAGGGAGTAGTTTTAACAAAAGCCAGAGATTAATGCCATCCAGTTGGAGGATGCCCAGTTGGGAGATGAGGTGTTGTCCTCCAATTTACAGTCTGGCAGTATGATGCCATGGACAGACATGTCAGCAAGAGAATGGGATGGAGAATTGAAATGGGTGCTCACTGGGAGATCCATGCTTTTGTGACGGACAGTTAAATCCTGATTTGTTTTGAGGTCAGAGGTTTGTTTTGAGGTCAGAGGTTTGTTTTGAGATCAGAGATTTGTTGGCATGTCAACTCATACTTAAGTACAAAGGTAGTGCAATGGCAAAAGTGCAGAGTGGAATGCTACAAAAATAAAGTGCAAGGTAAAGAGAAAAGAACAGTGTCATCCTTAACCACAGAGGCATCCATTTAAGAGTCTAATAATAGCTGGAAAGAAACTATCTGTGATTCTGGAGGTTCGTGTTTCTAAACTCATGTGTCTTCTTCCTGGTGGAAGTTGTTACAAGAGATTATGACCAGTGTGGGCAAGGTCTTTCAATATATTGGCAGTTTTCCTGAGGCAGCGGGAGTTATAGATGGAGTTGATGGTGGATAAATGATGTGCCATAAAATCCTGTTCAGTGTACATCCATAAAGGTTTTGAAATTATAGAAAATTCAGAGATGCTTATGTTTTTTTGGATCTGCAGTCTAATGGTTAGTGTCTTTAAAAGCAGTAAATGACTCCTATCCACTTCTCATTAACCTTAACATCCCCACCAGGATTCAACTCCAAAAACATTGTTTATTTTTCCAAATGTTAACGAACATGAAAATTGTTTTAAATCTATAACATTTAATGTGCCAGAATACAGGAGAGGTTTCAACTGCCGTGATAATAATGAAAATATGAAAGATTATAAATGTTTATTCTTTGTATGGAAATGCTACAAGATGAAATTAAAATAACAATGGTGTTTTATTCATTTTATGATATTAACCTTGGATTAATTTGTGCATTTCCATGCCACAATGCACAAAAATGCTGGAGGAACTCAGCAGGTCATGCAGCATCAACGGAAAGTAATTGGCAGTCAACGCTTCAGATGTGAGCCCTTCCCAAGATACCTGCTGAGTTCCTCCAGCATTTTTGTGCACTGTACCAATTTCCTGGCATCTACACACATCCTATTTACTTGCATTTAAAATCCAGATAAATTGATTCAAGAGTAACTAAGAGTAAAGAGCAAATGTTTATTTTGTGTCATGAATAAACTCAGACTATTAAATCTGTCCAGTAAGCTGTGCACCTGAAAATAGTCAATGAAATTTGAATGAAATAATGTATTCCAATTTCCTGAAATAGCAAAAAAAATCCCATCAGCTGATAAACCAGCTATAGTGCACTATTTAGTGCAGATAGTTGCAAATTACTACACATGGCTGAGCAAAAAAATATAATATGTAATCCATAAACTATTTTGAAAAAAGCTATGGATAAAATGGAGAGGATGTAATTTGTAGCAGCCAGTTTGCCAATCAACTTCTATTTGGAAGTTCACCTAGTCAGTTTCTTTTGTTATTAAAGTCAATTGTTTCATTTGTCAAACAGATGAAATCCAAACTTTCTGCTAAGGGGGTTTCTGCCACTTGAAATAAGCACTCTTTATTTTACTCAGGCAGGAGGAAACGTCAAGCTTTTAAATGCCATTTTTCCACAAGTCTGAAATGTATGCTTACATGGGGTGAATTATAATGAAGTTAATGTTTGGATCTCAGCGACACTAGGTATTATTCTATTTAGTAGAATCCTAGCGAAGATTTTGCCTGCAATGGAGAGCAACGTGATTCCCCTGTAGTTTGAGCAGTCTGATTTCTCGCCTTTGTTTTTGTACAGGGTGATGATGGTGGCATCACGAAGATCCTGAGGCAGTTTACCTTGGTCCCAACAAAGCTTGAAAAACTCATGCAGTTTGGCATGCAGAGTTTTGCCGCCAGCCTTCCAGACTTCTGGGGGGATTCCATCCATACCTGCTGCTTTGCCACTTTTCAGTTGTTCGATTGCCTTATATGTCTCATCCAGGGTGGGAACCTCATCCAGCTCTAGCCTTAGGGGCTGTTGAGGGAGCTGGAGCAGGGCGGAATCTTGGACTGAGCGGTTGGTACTGAAAAGAGATTGGAAGTGTTCTGACCATCGGTTGAGGATGGAGATCTTGTCGCTGAGGAGGACTTTGCCGTCTGAGCTGCGCAGCGGGCTTTGGACTTGGGGTGAGGGGCCGTACACAGCCTTTAGAGCCTCGTAGAAACCCCTGAAGTCGCCAATGTCCGCGCTGAGCTGTGTTCGTTTGGCGAGGCTAGTCCACCACTCATTTTGGATCTCCCGGAGTTTGCGCTGAAGATGGCTGCATGCGCGACGGAAGGCTTGTTTCTTCTCTGGACAGGACGGCTTTGTAAGGTGAGCCTGGTGGGCAGCTCGCTTCTTTGCCAGCAGCTCCTGGATTTCCTGGCTGTTTTCGTCAAACCAGTCCTTGTTTTTCCTGGAGGAGAAGCCCAGTACCTCTTCAGTGGATTGCAGTATGGTAGTCTTCAACTGATCCCAGAGGGTTTCAGGGGACGGGTCCGTGAGGCGGGTTGCAACGTCGAGCTTTGCTTTGAGGTTTGCCTGGAAGTTTCCTCTCGCTTCGTCTGACTGCAGTTTTCCAACATTGAACCTCTTTCTGGGGGCTTTATTGTTCCTGGGCTTTGGCTTGAAGTGAAGGTTGAGCTTGCAGCGAACCA
This sequence comes from Narcine bancroftii, assembly GCF_036971445.1. NCBI lineage: Eukaryota > Metazoa > Chordata > Chondrichthyes > Torpediniformes > Narcinidae > Narcine > Narcine bancroftii. The sequence continues at coordinate 51,234,410 of NC_091475.1, forward strand.
GCCGGTGGTCAGTGTGGCATTCCGCGCTAGGCATGACCCTGGTGTGGAGCACATCTTGTTTGTCACTTTCTCGCACCAGGATGTAGTCCAGGAGGTGCCAGTGTTTGGATCGGGGATGCATCCAGGTGGTCTTAAGGCTGTCCCTCTGCTGAAAAAGGGTGTTTGTAATGACAAGCCGCTGTTCTGCGCAGAGCTCCAACAGGAGGCGCCCATTGTCGTTGCACTTGCCGACGCCATGCTTGCCCAGGATTCCTGGCCAGGTTTCTGAGTCTTTGCCGACACGAGCGTTGAAGTCGCCCAGGATGACAACCTTGTCGGCTGTAGGGGTACGTTGGATGAGGTTGCGCAGGTCGGTGTAGAACTTGTTCTTTTCTGCTGGTTCCGCCTGGAGGGTTGGAGCATAGACACTGATGAGGGTGATGTGACGCTTGTTTTGAAGTGGGAGTCGCATGGACATGATTCGGTCCGAGAGGCCTGTCAGAAGGTTTTCGAGTTTGGAGGCAATGAAGCTCTTGACCATGAAGCCTACACCAGATAGGCGTCGTTCATCCGAAGGCTTGCCAGACCAGTAGAGTGTGTAGCCCGCGCCGCGTTCTTGGAAGCTGCCTACATCTGCCAGGCGGACTTCACTGAGAGCGGCTATGTCGATGTCAAGTCTGAGGAGTTCATGTGCAATGAGGGCAGACCGACGTTCAGGTCGATGGCTGTCAGTCTTATCAGTGTCGCTGAGAATATTCTCCCAGAATCACAGTGCGGCTTTCGCGCTAACAGAGGAACCACTGACATGGTCTTTGCCCTCAGACAGCTCCAAGAAAAGTGTAGAGAACAAAACAAAGGACTCTACATCACCTTTGTTGACCTCACCAAAGCCTTCGACACCGTGAGCAGGAAAGGGCTTTGGCAAATACTAGAGCGCATCGGATGTCCCCCAAAGTTCCTCAACATGATTATCCAACTGCACGAAAACCAACAAGGTCGGGTCAGATACAGCAATGAGCTCTCTGAACCCTTCTCCATTAACAATGGCGTGAAGCAAGGCTGTGTTCTCGCACCAACCCTCTTTTCAATCTTCTTCAGCATGATGCTGAACCAAGCCATGAAAGACCCCAACAATGAAGACGCTGTTTACATCCGGTACCGCACGGATGGCAGTCTCTTCAATCTGAGGCGCCTGCAAGCTCACACCAAGACACAAGAGAAACTTGTCCGTGAACTACTCTTTGCAGATGATGCCGCTTTAGTTGCCCATTCAGAGCCAGCTCTTCAGCGCTTGACATCCTGCTTTGCGGAAACTGCCAAAATGTTTGGCCTGGAAGTCAGCCTGAAGAAAACTGAGGTCCTCCGTCAGCCAGCTCCCCACCATGACTACCAGCCCCCCCACATCTCCATCGGGCACACAAAACTCAAAACGGTCAACCAGTTTACCTATCTCGGCTGCACCATTTCATCAGATGCAAGGATCGACAATGAGATAGACAACAGACTCGCCAAGGCAAATAGCGCCTTTGGAAGACTACACAAAAGAGTCTGGAAAAACAACCAACTGAAAAACCTCACAAAGATAAGCGTATACAGAGCCGTTGTCATACCCACACTCCTGTTCGACTCCGAATCATGGGTCCTCTACCGGCACCACCTACGGCTCCTAGAACGCTTCCACCAGCGTTGTCTCCGCTCCATCCTCAACATCCATTGGAGCGCTCACACCCCTAACGTCGAGGTACTCGAGATGGCAGAGGTCGACAGCATCGAGTCCACGCTGCTGAAGATCCAGCTTCGCTGGATGGGTCACGTCTCCAGAATGGAGGACCATCGCCTTCCCAAGATCGTATTATATGGCGAGCTCTCCACTGGCCACCGTGACAGAGGTGCACCAAAGAAAAGGTACAAGGACTGCCTAAAGAAATCTCTTGGTGCCTGCCACATTGACCACCGCCAGTGGGCTGATAACGCCTCAAACCGTGCATCTTGGCGCCTCACAGTTTGGCGGGCAGCAGCCTCCTTTGAAGAAGACCGCAGAGCCCACCTCACTGACAAAAGGCAAAGGAGGAAAAACCCAACACCCAACCCCAACCAACCAATTTTCCCTTGCAACCGCTGCAATCGTGTCTGCCTGTCCCGCATCGGACTGGTCAGCCACAAACGAGCCTGCAGCTGACGTGGACTTTTTACCCCCTCCATAAATCTTCGTCCGCGAAGCCAAGCCAAAGAAAAAAAAAAAAAAAAAAAAATGTTTGGATACGTTTACAGATTCAGCATTTGCACACAGCAGAATCTCACAAACAATATTGAAGCAAACAGTCAGTTATTTTGCTTATCTTGTTTGAGGGAGGCATGATGACATGAAAGAATCATAATCTTTGAGTGAGGATATGGGGCATCGATCCAAGAGGGCAATTGTCTTTTTCAGCTGCAAGTGAAACTTTAAAGCACATTTCACCACGGGCACTAACTACTGGAAGCATATCACCTGCAATGTTAGATCAGTATGTGTGTGGCACGGATCTCAACTTTTAAAAATGATGAATTAACAACCAAGTCTGCAGACTCTGTTATCATAGTAAATACTCAAAATTGCTGGAGAAATTCAGCTCATCCCGCAATGTCCATGTGAGGCAAAGATGTATAACTACTGTTTCGGTTGGTTACATATCTTTGCTTGACAAAGGGCTCAGGCCTGGAATGTTGGTTATATATCTTTGCCTCCTATGGCCATTGTGGAACATACTGAGTTTCTCCAACACTTTTGTGTATTGAGTAAAATATACAAATTTGGATAATAGGAATTTTTTTGAAGCTCTTATTATGAAATAAATCTGTTCCAGATGCTGACATTATTTGATTTAATTATACCCTCCAAATGGGAATGCTGACAGAAACGATCCTTCACTATTATTTAAAGAACCGATCTGCTGCTTGGAAATAATTTCCTGGTTTGTCATTTGAGGTCAACTTCTGCATGGTTTTGGCTCCTTTTCTGGCTGTGACTTGAAAATAATATTTAAATTAATTTCGTCAACTTGACCTCAATAATAGTTTGAATTGAGTGATTATTTGGGATACTATCTTTGTTAAGGGAGGAGATGAGAATTTGAGTTTTGGATCTGCAAAGTGTCCATATCATCTGGAAGGAAAAATAAAATAAATTAAAACAAATGCCTCTTTTTGGATTCTTCTGACCTTGTTGGCTCTCTGTGAAGTCACATCAGCTTTACTATGGTGGCCCTGAAATAAAATTTCAACTGTGTTATTAGCACAAGATCAGAATCTGAAAAGATATTTTAAAGAAGGATTCCATTTCCTCAATCTTGCTGAAAAGTGCTGAATTTAAAAAAATACAATAACAGAATCCTATCAATGGGGTAAATAGCTAAAGCCATTTTAAATTAGTCCTGTATTTTTTGTCACTTTGAAGGTTAATCTGCTTCAAAGAAGTAATGAAATTTTACTATGAAACTTTAAATCATGCCCACTGTGAAATGCTTCATTTGGTTACTCTCATTATCCTGCACTAGCAGACTACTGGGGGATGACAGTATAGCTCACCAACTGTCAATTACATTGTTAATCAGCATTAAAAGCTGTCAAGAGAAATCCAGTTATCATTCTGACTGTTTCTTATTTAGTTAATGTTGATAGAAAGTGCAATAGCATGAACACAGGGCATTTAGCATTCCAAAAGGGTAATGGATCCAAATAGCTACAAGCATTATATTTATTTTCACTATTCTGCACCATGCTTATGGGAAACAGATAATTTGGGTTTACAGTCCTCAAAATTCATTATCACTGAGCTCTGTTATTTTTGCTGCTATTTCATACTCGTTGATACAGACCAGTGCTCACTTTGTGTCATATTCATTTATAGTATGTACTGTCCAAAACATTAAAAAAATTAGGGGAAATGCTCAATAAAACTTTGCACAAAACCATTTATCAGGGTGACCAAGTGAAAAATTGATCAAAGTTGGTTTCGAGAGGTGCTTCAAGAAGAATAAAAAGATGGAAAACTTGAATGGGATTTCTCGAGGAGAGGTCTATAATGAGTGGGCAAAGGTTTAAGGCAGGAGGGGAAAGATTTAAAAGGGACCAGAGGGGGACTTTGTTCAAAGAAAAGGTGTTTGTGGAATGAGCTGGCAGAGGAACTGGTGTTGGCTAGTATTGCAATGCTCAAAATATATTCTGTCAGATATCTGGATAGGAAAGGTTTATAGAGATCAAGCAAATGGCACCAATTTAGGTAGGCAATTGGTGGGCATGGACAAGTTGGACCGAACAAAGTCTGCCATCTTTATGTAGATGTTGATCCACTATGTGAGAAGTGTAAAATTTTTGAAGCTTCATTGATATGTTTTTGGAGTGCTTGAATTTAGGAAGATTTTGGGAAAATATTTTCCAAACTTTATCAACAATTTTTAAGATCATGATAGAATCATGCACTTTAATTGTCTTGTTTGGTTTTCTTCGTGATTTGGATATACCTTTGTCTGCATCCCAGGAGAAAGTTTTAGTTTTTATCATGTTGATAGTCAGACGAGCCATTTTATTGAAATGGAAAGATGATTCTTCATCTACTCATACACAGTGGATACATGATGTAATATCCTATTTAAGCTTGGAGAAAATTAGATATGACATTAAAGGTAGAAAGATTCAATTTGAAAAAATGTGATGATTGGAAGATTTAAGAAGTTTAGATGCTCTGGTGGTCTCTGTCTAGTTTCTGAAGGTCGTTATTTGATCCATATCTTTACATCCTTTTTTATAAGGACACCTTGTTTAGAGGGAGGGATAGATTAGAATTAGATTTAGATTTTTTTAAATTAACTTGTTAAATATGGGTAGATTATATCATTAATTAGACAGAATTTACACTTTGTTTAGATCAAGGGATTGTTTAAGGTAGTTGGTTTCTATCCAGAATTATTTTTAAGAACTATTATTAAATAAACAAATGGATAGGTTTTTCAATTTACATTAATACTAATTTGAGATATGTAGATGATATGACCTGTTATTTGTTTTATCAGAGGACTTTGTATGTAGGATTTATATGTTAAACTCAATAAAAATATTCTAAAAAGAAGGATATGGGCCAAAAACAGGCAGGCAGGACTCATGTGGCTGGGACATTTTGGTTGGCTTGGGCACATTGGGCCGAAGTGCCTGCTTCCACATTGTATGACTTTGTGCCTCTATGTCTCTACAAGCTGCTTCAGGTGAATGACTGATCTGAACCCATCCATATTTGTTTATTTAACAATATTTCTTAAAAATAATTCTGGATAGAAACCAAGTGAACTACATTAGAATGATTGAAGAATAAGTGCAATTTTAAACAGTATAGACAGGGAACACAAGAAGAAGAGGAAAGAATAAAGAGAACATATTGTGATAGAATGAAAAGTAAATGATGTGATTTAGGGAGAGATGTAATGAGAGCATGAAAAAAACAGAACATGGGGAGAGGTAAACTGAAGATTTTAAATTTAATTTTAGACATAAAGCATGATAACAGGCCATTTCAGCCCTGCCACCCAATTTACAACAATCAACCTACACCCCCAGTATGTTTCAAATGGTGGGAGGAAACCAGAGCCCCTGGAGAAAACCCACGCAGACATGGGGAGAATGTACAAAATCCTTGCAGACAGCACAGGATTCGAACCCTGGTCCTGATCCCTTGTGTTTAAAGGCATTGCCCTAACAAACAGAATTGTTGCTAGCATCTGTGCTCTATCAACAGCAGCTATTCTGCTTATTTTAACTCTACCCACAACCAATTTTCTGCAGAGTTTATCATATTATTTGTGAAAACATGAACTAAACTGTTGAATTCTAGACTTAAGGTGAGAAAGACCCATTGGCATCAACGTAGTCTGATTAATGTGGCACCAAAGAGGGAAGACACATAAGTGCCTTGAGGCTTATCTTCTTCCACAAGGGAATATCACCAGCAACAGATATTTTACCTTTCTACCTACCATATCAGATGACATTATATCATGATTCTCCTTGAGTTAGGAAGGAAGAGATATGGGAAAGGTTACCAGTGATCAGTCACTCATCCGAGCCTCTTACTTAAATATTGTGATTAAAATAGCAGGTCAGAGTCTGGGTATCCAATAGTTCTGCCCAGAAGTTTTACACTATTGAGAACCAAGATCAAAAATTTGCCTTGTCTTATCAACCTTGTTCCATGAGCATTTAGGATAAAGTGCTGCCACATCCACAACCCTAAATATTCAGCCCACCACATGAGGTGAGCTGTTTCTGTGGTGCATGCCAGATGCAAGATGTCCTGCGCTTGCTCATTTTGGGTGTTGCAATGCCATCTCTCAAATGTGTGACACCTTTCAACAAGAAGGGCAAGAGCAGCAGGGGCATTGTGTTATTGCCACCTACATAGTCCCTTCTAAATTACAAACTTTCCTCTTTGAGAAATATATCTCAGTTTCTTCATCATCCTAAATCTAAATGACCAAACTTTCTTTCCCACAAGTTGGTGAGAGCATCATTTCCACATGAACTCACAGGGTCAGTCAAGGACAGGCAATAAATACTGGCCAGCAATATTAGTATCCCAAACAAATCCACAACTGCTGTCCAAACATATATATCGGAAGCAACAGTTATGATCTGAAATTGGTGAACTCAGTTGTATTCAAGTGATTGTCAAGTTCCTAGTACAAAAACAAAGTTTTTCTGAAGCTTTCTTTGAACATTATAGGAAGTGACTAAACAAGAAGATGGAGAGATAATTTTGATGCCAAGATAACTCTAAAAAGACATTGGAAGTTTGTATATTGTTTTGGAAAGCAGTTACTTGATCTGGATTTAATGTTCCATGTTCAGAGGAGATGCCATTGCCAGCAGTGGCTCTTGTTAATGAAATTGAAATAAGCACAAGTTGATTTTCTGCTACACGTGAAGTCTTGGGTCCTGGATTACACCAGATTGGTGATGAAGGAGCAGGTATTACATCAATCCTGCTTGTACTGGAATATTGTGTGGAATGCTGAGAGAATATTGGAGGTATTTGAAGAGTGAATCAGGTTGTGAACTAGATCCTTGAGTTTCCTGAAAGTTGAGTGGTTGCAAAGGATGCACGGTTCTCTATATGGTAGTATCATGGGAGAATATGATCTATAGAACTTTCAGGAAAATGGAATATAAATCATGGAACTTTATTGTGTTCCCAGCAGACATGGATAAAAAGATATGTTGGAATTTCCATCCATACAATCAGAATGCCCCACCAAGTTGAAGAGGAAGGAAATAAAGAAGTCATTGCATGAAGGGTGTTGTTGCCAGAACACATGAGAAGGAGACATTTTGAGAATGGAATAGTCTGATAGAGTAAATTCCAGTGAAAGTAGTTGCTGAAGTTTATTGGTTAACACACTCAGATCATGAGAGTGACAATTTGAGTAAAATGGCATTGTGAATTGTATTAGAGTTTTTGGAAGTACAAACTAGCTGAGTATATATGATCTGAGAAGAATTCAGAGAGACCTGGAAGGGTAAGGAAATGATAAAACTGCCAAATTGAGTGTAATGAGTGAAAATATGAGGTTTACTTGTGAACAAGTGATAAATTGATTGAAAGAGAGATGTTCTTATAAAAACATATAGTTCAATGCTTTGAAGCTGATTTCTCAAGATCAACAGTTAAGGATTAAGGATTCATTGAAAATAACATTATTCACTCAGGATTTTGAATCTTTGGAATTTGGTATCTCAGGAGGTTCTCATTTGTTAAGTGTGGACACTGAGAATATTCTCGTGAGCAATCCATATTTTTGGAAAAAAGAATGAACAAACATGCAGATTAAGTAGGAATGTGGTAAAACATATTCAGTGCAGAGTACACTCGACACATTTCATGGCCTCTTCTCACTTCAATTTTTTTCAACCTTTGGTAAACAAATTCCTAAATGAGAAAAAAAATGGTGCAGGTGTGGAGAGGTGGAAATTGAAAGGAAAGGTGATTAAATTTCTGTTTTAGGGATGATTCTTAAATGGACAAAATATGAACTCTCTGATCAACTCGTGGCCCATTATATTGTATCATACGAAATCAAGCATTTATTGTATTATTCATGGTTCCTGTGCATCGTTTCTCCCATGTTTCGTTCTTTATTCATATTTTTAAATCTTTTTCCCAACCTTGTTTAGGTTTGTACACTGTTTCATCATTTTCTTTGTATTGTAATTTTCTGTACATATTTGTAATAAATTTTTTCACTCTTGCTGTAATTAAATATTCATTGCAGCTATTTTCAGGTAATTTTAAGCTTGTTCCCAGTTTTTCTTTTAAATAGGTTTTTAACTGATAGTATGAAAATATTGTGCTATGTGATATTCTGTATTTGTCTTTTAACTGTTCAAATGTTAATAAATTATTTCCCAAAAAGCAATATTTTATTCTTTTAATTCCTTTTCTCGCCCATTTTCTAAAAAAATAAATTGTCTATTGTAAAAGGAATTAATGGGTTTTGCATTAGTAGCATTTTTGGTATTTGATAATTTATCATCTTTTGTTCCAGCTGTATTTTCTTCCATATTTTTTAGTATATGATGCAATTTTGGTAAGTTGTGATGTACCAGTTTTTCATCCCATTTATGGAGTACATGTTCCGGGACTTTTTCTCCTAATTTATATAATATAAATAATATAATATGATACAATATAATTGGCTATTTAGATTATACGTGACACCACAAAGTTAAAAAAAAATGGAATCCAACAATGTCAGACAGATGTTTCCATTGTAAACAAGAAATTGGAACAATATTACACGCAATTTGGACATGTACAAAAATAAAAAAAAATTGGGAAGTTTTAAACTTAATATTAAATAAAATTGCAAAAATAAGATACCAAAAGATCCAGAAATCTTCCTGTGAAACAACATAAAAGACAAAGAATTAGTCCTAAAATTAGACAAAACTCAAAAAATATTTATTATGATTGCATTCGCAGCAGCAAAAAAATGCATAATGACAACTTGGAAAACAGAAGCAACCTTAAAAATTCAACAATAGTTACATAGAAATGAATGCGTATTCCATTAGAAAAAATTACCTGCAATCTAAAAGACAAATATAATTTATATTTGAACAAATTTGTAAACCATAATAGAGTATACTAGAAACCACCAATTTCAAACCTCCACATCTTAAAATAATAAATGACATATAAAAATACTTAAATATAAAATTTAAGACAACATGACTTATTTTTCTTTTGTATTCTTTTATTGTTTATTTTTCTTTTTTCTTTTACTTGATGTTATAGGGGATGGGGAGGGTGGTAGATAAAAGGGGAAAAAAATCACTATATTTGAATGATGAATGTATATATTGTTATTGTAGTAGTTTGCAGTGAAATATTAAATAAACAAAAAATAACTCGTGCCCCAAAGTTCTGAGACACAAAGTCCCTGACACAAGTTGGGAGATTGCAACAGGTTGCTGAAGAAGATGTGTGTCAATCTACCTACCTCTCTTTTCAATCAGATTCTTCTTTTGTACTATGTATTATTCAACTTAGCATTTGTAATTTTTGGATAAATGCTTCAGCATGGATCATTATGCAATGTAGTATCATTCTTGTTTGTGACTTGTGTTAGCTTATACAGAATTAAAATGTTCATGGAACATTGAAAGTAAAATATATAGATTCAGCACTCACTGGAACAGTTCTTCTCTTCTGGTCACTTCCTATGATTTAACTCCAATTTTTCTGACACAGATTTCAAGATTCAAAATTCATTTATTATCATGTAAAAGTACAGAAAGTTTTTCTTCTTTGGCTTGGCTTCGCGGACGAAGATTTATGGAGGGGGTAAAAAAGTCCAAGTCAGCTGCAGGCTCGTTTGTGGCTGACCAGTCCGATGCGGGACAGGCAGACACGATTGCAGCGGTTGCAAGGGAAAATTGGTTGGTTGGGGTTGGGTGTTTGGTTTTTCCTCCTTTGCCTTTTGTCAGTGAGGTGGGCTCTGCGGTCTTCTTCAAAGGAGGCTGCTGCCCGCCAAACTGTGAGGCGCCAAGATGCACGGTTTGAGGCGAGATCAGCCCACTGGCGGTGGTCAATGTGGCAGGCACCAAGAGATTTCTTTAGGCAGTCCTTGTACCTTTTCTTTGGTGCACCTCTGTCACGGTGGCCAGTGGAGAGCTCGCCATATAATACGATCTTGGGAAGGCGATGGTCCTCCATTCTGGAGACGTGACCCATCCAGCGCAGCTGGATCTTCAGCAGCGTGGACTCGATGCTGTCGACCTCTGCCATCTCGAGTACCTCGACGTTAGGGGTGTGAGCGCTCCAATGGATGTTGAGGATGGAGCGGAGACAACGCTGGTGGAAGCGTTCTAGGAGCCGTAGGTGGTGCCGGTAGAGGACCCATGATTCGGAGCCGAACAGGAGTGTGGGTATGACAACGGCTCTGTATACGCTTATCTTTGTGAGGTATTTCAGTTGGTTGTTTTTCCAGACTCTTTTGTGTAGTCTTCCAAAGGCGCTATTTGCCTTGGCGAGTCTGTTGTCTATCTCATTGTCGATCCTTGCATCTGATGAAATGGTGCAGCCGAGATAGGTAAACTGGTTGACCGTTTTGAGTTTTGTGTGCCCGATGGAGATGTGGGGGGGCTGGTAGTCATGGTGGGGAGCTGGCTGATGGAGGACCTCAGTTTTCTTCAGGCTGACTTCCAGGCCAAACATTTTGGCAGTTTCCGCAAAGCAGGATGTCAAGCGCTGAAGAGCTGGCTCTGAATGGGCAACTAAAGCGGCATCATCTGCAAAGAGTAGTTCACGGACAAGTTTCTCTTGTGTCTTGGTGTGAGCTTGCAGGCGCCTCAGATTGAAGAGACTGCCATCCGTGCGGTACCGGATGTAAACAGCGTCTTCATTGTTGGGGTCTTTCATGGCTTGGTTCAGCATCATGCTGAAGAAGATTGAAAAGAGGGTTGGTGCGAGAACACAGCCTTGCTTCACGCCATTGTTAATGGAGAAGGGTTCAGAGAGCTCATTGCTGTATCTGACCCGACCTTGTTGGTTTTCGTGCAGTTGGATAATCATGTTGAGGAACTTTGGGGGACATCCGATGCGCTCTAGTATTTGCCAAAGCCCTTTCCTGCTCACGGTGTCGAAGGCTTTGGTGAGGTCAACAAAGGTGATGTAGAGTCCTTTGTTTTGTTCTCTGCACTTTTCTTGGAGCTGTCTGAGGGCAAAGACCATGTCAGTGGTTCCTCTGTTTGCGCGAAAGCCGCACTGTGATTCTGGGAGAATATTCTCGGCGACACTAGGTATTATTCTGTTTAGTAGAATCCTAGCGAAGATTTTGCCTGCAATGGAGAGCAACGTGATTCCCCTGTAGTTTGAGCAGTCTGATTTCTCGCCTTTGTTTTTGTACAGGGTGATGATGGTGGCATCACGAAGATCCTGAGGCAGTTTACCTTGGTCCCAACAAAGCTTGAAAAACTCATGCAGTTTGGCATGCAGAGTTTTGCCGCCAGCCTTCCAGACTTCTGGGGGGATTCCATCCATACCTGCTGCTTTGCCACTTTTCAGTTGTTCGATTGCCTTATATGTCTCATCCAGGGTGGGAACCTCATCCAGCTCTAGCCTTAGGGGCTGTTGAGGGAGCTGGAGCAGGGCGGAATCTTGGACTGAGCGGTTGGTACTGAAAAGAGATTGGAAGTGTTCTGACCATCGGTTGAGGATGGAGATCTTGTCGCTGAGGAGGACTTTGCCGTCTGAGCTGCGCAGCGGGCTTTGGATCCAAAATGAGTGGTGGACTAGCCTCGCCAAACGAACACAGCTCAGCGCGGACATTGGCGACTTCAGGGGTTTCTACGAGGCTCTAAAGTACAGAAAGTAATATTACATGAAATTGCTTTCTGCTTGCCACAAGGCAAAAAGTCACCATTAGTATGGCCCGGTGCCCCTTACAGAACAAGAGAAAGAGAAGAAACTCCCTTCACAGTGTCCGTGGTTACGCTTCTAGTGCAAATTCAGCCTTTGCAGCGCACAGACTCCTGTTGGATCCATTGGCAAGCTGAAATCCAGATCTAAACCTCTGACAAGATCAGGAAGCCTGTAGCCTTTTAGGAGCCTTTCTTGCCTTCTGCATTCTCATGCATCCTGGTTCCAATGCCTGGTTCTCTTGAGCCAGTCTCTAGCAGCCCGCAGTCCATCAATGTTCCCTGTAAGCAAGTTGCCTGCAGCCTGTGTTGGTCCCTCAGCTGCTGGTCTGCTATCATGGTCACTGTTCTGCAGGGTTGTCTCCTCTGCTGCTTCTTCCCAATGGGGAGGTAGTGGTTGGGGGGGGGGGTTTGGAGGTGGTGGTTGGGGGGTTGTTCTCCCTGCTTCTGATGCCCTGCATAGATCCACTGCTCCTGGGGTCTGCAACCCCTTGTGGTTGCTACTGGCACAGACCTCATTATTGCAGGATTTAAAATAAAATACCATCAGCTCCTTTAACAAGCCATTTAAAGCCTGTACAGAACCATTAGTATTGGGGCGAGGTGGTTGAACCCTTCAGAGCAGTGCTGTGTCTCTACTGTCTGCTCACTGCTCTCCTGGGTCTGCAGCAACACTGCCATTACAGTAGCTCAGATTGCTCTGCTATTTTCAATGAGCTTGAGGTTTTTGTGGGGTTTAGGCTTCAGAATCTCTTATTCAGAATTGTTTTTAGCCATCTGTGATTGAATATCATCACCTGTTTTCTCATTCCTCCAAACCAAAATGAACAATCACTTGATAATCATCAAAATTAGCAAAGAAAATGTTGGCTTCTTTTTACCTACCAAGCATTTTGTTAATTTTTATTAACATATACCAGGAAATAACAGACATTTTAGCTTTGGGAAAGATCTGTTCGGCTGCCTCCAGTGCTATGTTCATCATTTAAAGGTGGTCCCCAACTTACAACCGATGTGACTTCCATCTGTACACATGACTGCAAAAAAAACTTTATATATTTTTAAAAAAAGAAAAAATGTATGTAAATATAAAAATTATGTATCAGATCCTGTGGATCCAGGGGCTGTTTATTTTGATGGATCAACATGGCGGTGGCCAGAGGCCAGGAAGACACTGAGACTCTGCTGCCACCAAATGCGTTCTATTTTCAGGACATGAAGGCGGTGGTGGACCCAGTTTTTGAGGTGGGAGAGATGAGCGCAGGCCAGGTGGTGACGGACAATAGGTCTTTCCAGTGCCGGGTGGACTGGACTATGGACGAAATGCTGGGCTCCAGTTTAAGAATGTGTTAGTCTGGAGTAGAATGTCCAACATGACTATTTCGAGATCCGATCGGTTGGTCAGAACAGATCTCTGAACTGTCAGGGATCATCTGTATTCAAGTATTTTTCATGCTGCAGGATGTTTTCTCATCTTTTTTTTCTTGTACTCTTCATTTACTCACTTTGAACTCAGTTTATTACATGAACATTCTTATTGTGCTGGAGATTCTCAGTAAGTTAGGCAGGTCAGATGGAAAAGAAATAGACTTCACATTTCAAGATCTCTCATCAGAATTGGGGGGTGGGGGGGGGAAATGAGAAAATGCCTGCTGAATATTTTTATCTTTGGTTTTGTTTTGTATTTCTTGTATCCATGTTATTTTGCTTTTGTGTTGTCTAAGAATTCGTAAGGACCTGGCCCACAGGGAAAAAGAATCGAGGTTGTATGTGATGTCATCTATGTACTCTGACAGGACCTTTGACCTGTCTTTTGGAACCATTGTTGTGGTTGTGGTGATGGCTTTGGATAAGTCTTCCAGGAGATTGATGAAGTTTTCATTAAGAAATTAAAAGATCCATCTCACCTGGAGAGCAATGCCATTTGAAGATGAACTTAGAAGTTGTATTCTTCCTTTGATGCTCCTTCTCATCCATTTTGGTGGTTGAGATTAGAGCTGGCAGTTGTTGTCAGTCAGCTTGTAGCCTTACTGTGCTTTATGTAGATATTATGTACTGAAGTTACTTAACTCTAATGGTGCAGTATATATGGATACTAAGACATTATGGTATCCGTTATAGACTACCGAGCAGCTCCTGAAATGGCAGGAAACTGTTGTAAATAAATTTGATTTGCTTGATAGGTTAAAATCATTAATTTTATTTATTTGTTTTTAATATCTGATTTTCTGTGCATTTTTAAATCCATAATGAAATCAGAGCAGTTTTTCACTGTATCTTAGAACACGTGACAATAAACAATAAAAACCCATAGTGTATCTATGTTTCAACCCTTCCAGAGAAATATATCCTTCTTCAGAAAAGAAAGGTACAACTTCACTCAAGTTCAGGGGTAATATAGTCGATGAAGATGAAGCAGAGTAGTTGGCCTAGCCAGGTCGATCTCAGCACATTGGAAGACTGAAAGCTCTGCCTTGTTGAGTGTGAGTGTGATGGACTGATTTTTCTTAGTCTTGTTCTTCAGCAAGTCCACGAGTGGTTGGAGTATGTCAACACAGTGCAGGATGAACTGTCTGTAAAAATTCATCAGACTAAGAAACTCCCTCAGCTTCACGTGATGAACGAATGGAAAAATCACAGATGACCTTCACCTTATCGTCATGAGGGCGAATTCCATGTTCATCAGCCATATGGCCCAGGAAGGTGAATAACAGTACTCCAAACTGACATTTGGCTATATTGACAACCATGCTGTACTCACACAAATGCTCAAAAAGTAGACAGAAATAAATCTCGTGTGGGTCATCTGTAGAGCTGGCTATTAGCAGGTCATCTATGTAAACATAGACAAAAGGAAAATCATGAACCACATCATCCGTCAGCCTCTGAAATGAATGGCAGACATACCCATGGGAAAAGTCCAAAAGGAGTCATGATGGCTGTCTTGTGTATGTCAACAGGCTCTGCTGGGATTTGATGGTATGCCCGAATCAAATCAATCTTGGAGAAAATGCGACAACCACTAAGAGATGAAAAATATCCTGGATATGCAGGATGGGGTACTGATCAGGCACTGTACGGGCATTCAGGGCACGGTAGTCTTCACATGGGTGCCAATCTCCCCGTGTCTTCTTGGGAACCACGTGGAGGGGAGGTGACCAGTTGCTGTTGGAGTGTCAAATGATTCCCAGTTCCAGCATGTGATAAAATTCAGCCTTAGTAATTTGCTGAATATTGGGGGTGAGTTGCCAAGGCCAAGCTGAAATGGCAGTCCACATTTTTGTCATAGTGGGTGATAGAGTGTTTGACATCGGTATGCTTGTAAACTGGGCAAGTAATCTCTAGATTCTCTCGAAGAAAGACATAAAAACATGCAGTCAATGTCATGATCACAACGGATTGAACTGTGAGTCTGGTAACAGAGTAAATAAGTTTGTGGTGATTGACATTCACCAGCAGTCCCTACTCTCGTAAGAAATGAGCTCCGATGATCGACAATGATAAAATCCCACCTAAAATCATGCTGGAGGCCAAGATTAAGTGTGAGTTATCTTTCTCCATATTAAGAAATGGGCTATTTATTGACAGCTAAATGGTCGTGGAAGTATCATGGATATCATATGCTGATGGAGGGAGAATGCTGACCTTTTGAGCTGTCACTCTGGCCCCAATCTGTGATGATGTGGCAAGTGAGCTGCTGGACTTTGCGTGCAAGTTGATCAACAGTACACCATAGTTCTGTCATTTCCGATTGCTGTATGGAAGGAGGCTCAGGAGTGCTGATTGTTCGCACTGATTTGCATTGATGTCTATGGCCTCCAATATTGCCGCCATGATAAGATGCTGCGAAAACAACTCTTTTACGATGTTGTCCTTCAGTTTGCTGTCTCCTAACAGCTGATACATTAGCCGAAGAAGCTGCGACAGCTTCCTCTCCTCCAGCTCTTCTGAGATAAGAAGGCAGTGTAAACATTGTTGTTCTGAAGAGCTAGTGTACGAGATCAACTCGGCTTTAAGCTCGTTATAACAGTTTTCATCTTGTAGAGAAATTAAAAAACTGCGTCCTCGTGCAACCTTTGGTTATAAAGAGGCAATAATATATACAAAGCATATTTCCTGTGATGTCATGTTTCAGTACAAAATTGCGCCTCCACCTGCGCAAACCATAATGCTGGGTCAGTGGGCCTAAACAGTGGTGGCTTCAAACTGAGTGCAGCTGACTGACTCACCTCTTCTGTCTCTACATTATTCATGAATGAAAATAGACATCTCTCATGTAGATGGTGGAATGAAGTAGAACAGTAAATGTACCTGAAATGGCAGATCATGTCAGGGTCACCAATGTAGAAAAAAAACTAGTTAGTTGTGAATTTCTTGCTCACTTTTGCATGTACAGTGTGGAACTCTGGTTGATAGTTCCATCCAGACAGCTGAGTTGATGTGAATTAATACTACCCTGTGTCACAAGTTCATGAAAAACATACGGTCCCTGGATCACTTGATCTCTATTGCCCAATCAGCTTCCTGCTGATCTGAGCTTTTCAAATGCAACTGCCTGAGTTACCTGACTCCAATTGCCAGGTGCAGCCTTCAGATTAAATCCCAAATGAAGTCTACTACAATATCACCCCCTTTTATTGTGCCTTGCCTGTTGTTTACTCTCCATGTGTGCCAACATTCAATGCTATGTAAACTATTCATGTCTCATGAAAAGGTACTGCCTCTGCATGTAGTCATCTACTTTTCAAAAAAATTCCAATTTCCCATTCCTTGGTGGGATAATTTCACAATTTTTTTACTTCATCTTGGCCAATTGTTTAAATATGTTTATATCTCTTTGCAGCCACATTGATTCCTTCTCTTTCTCACTGAATGTTTTAGCCCCAGGGTATTATATTTAGTCCCTTCACTTAAATACAAATTGAACATTGCTAAGGGATCAAACACTGATTCTTGTAGTACCCCACTTGTTAGAAATCTGCCAATCCAAAAATGGCCCATCTATTCTCACTCTCAATCCAAACTTTATTCCTAATCTTGTCAAATAAGAGTGACCATGGAAAATGTTTGCCATTGATACGTGTAAATGTCATCACATCAGAACATTGTTGAGCATTTGCTTCACTTATCACTGAGCAGGTACTTAACAAAGTCTTTCAGTCAGCACAAAATTATTTTCCTCTTTTGATTAAAATTTTAGAGATTTATTTTACTTCTTTTGTCTGAGTTTTCCTCATTTATTCTTTCACTTCATTAAATACTATAATATCAGTTATTTCCTTTCTCAAAGCTTTCAAAGCTTATTGTTGCAGCATTGCTCATGAATGTGCTCTCCTGGTTGCACTTTATTTGTCTTGCATACTATTTTGATCATACTAGAACTTTTAGTTCCTTCTAGCTGACATACACCAACTGTTGTTGCATTATTTCTATTTGGCCTAGTATTCTTCTTGTCAAGCTGAAATCACCAACGTCACAGACAATATTCAATTCAGGCAGTTTCATGATGAAAGTAAAAAAGGTGAGGGCCTGGATATTTGCCATTGCGGCATTCATCATTTACTGGTCATTACTGAGAAACAGTGTTCAGAAAGCACTTCCCTGACAGGTCCCTTAGCAAACTGTGCTTCTCTGATACAGACATGTGTCATGCAACAACAGATTTGCACTGAAGAGGAAGGCCAGAGCTGTATTGACAATCATCATAAATATTACAGAAGCCATCAGGCTTTGTACTTCCAGATCCTTCCAGGAGACTGCAAACGTACCTTCACTACATTTATATTTTTACCAATCAGCATGAGCCTCTGCTGTTGGAGAGCGAAAATTTTCTGTGTGGCAGGTAGCAAGTGTGCATGGATTTGCCTCCAGATCCAGCAGGATGCCATCAACTCTGAAGTTGAAGGTGCTACCAGAGATGAATTTTTGTTGACAGTGTCTGAATGCTGTGGGTGTGAGGCTTGGAATGGTGTTCACTCTGTGATGACTGTGTGAGTCCTACGAATATTAGGATTTAAATTCCCACTGATAGAACGTATGGACAAATGAGTGGCAGGGTGCATTGCTTCATTCGACAGCTTGTATAGTTGGAGAAAATGGAATTCAAAGATTTTCTTACTTATCTTGAATATGTGTATGAGGTAATGTAATCCTGCAATGTATTGATGTTTGATAACAACTCCTCTTCATGTGACCTCAACAGTTTGCTCCTTCCACAGCTAACCATTATCCTATTCTGTCCCCCTACCCATTGTTTCCTTCAATTTCCAGAAACCTATTGACCCTCAGTTTTGAATTCAACTCTTGACTTGAGACTTGACTGACAAAAAAAACTCCAGAGATTCATGACATCTTCATGAAGATTTTTCCTATAATTTCCTGATCTGTTAATCAAAACATGCTCATCTTTGGTGGCAGTATTCAATTTGCTCTCTCTGTCTTGTATCCTTACCTCAATCAAAGGAGGTGGCACAGTTAGCATAGCTGTTAGCGCATGATATTATAGCGCCAGCAACTGGGGTTTGAATCTGGTGCTGTCTGTAAGGGATTTGTATGTTTTTTTTCCAAGTCTGCATAGGTTTCTTCTGGGTATTCCGATTTCCTCCCATCCTTAAAAATGTACTGGAGTTGGAGGACAATTGTGCATAATCAGGTGGCATGGGATAGTGGGCCAAAAAGGCCTGTTACCATGCTACATACAGAAATTAAAAAATAATTTAAAACAATTGATATCCTTTTAAAATAAATGAATGTGACTTTGCTGTGGTTGAATTTGTCTTTTACTGAAATACCCCTGATTTTGACATTCTGACTGCTAATTCTAGAATTCTTAGCCATTGGGAATATCCTTCCCATATTTACACTGCTGAGTTTGGGAAGAATTATGCCCCTCACATTTCATTCTTATAAACTCTAAAGAGGCCAAGTCCACTCAATAGCTCCTGAGTGAGACCAACATCCAGACCTTTGATGTTGTCTGTGCAAAGTTAAGGGAAATGAATGGGCTGAACCTAGCTTTCTCACCTCCACCACCAGACCACATTCAATGAGGAATGGCAAGGACATCTTCTCAACAATCTCCATCAATATGGGAGCACCCTGTTCGACTCACTTTACATCTATGACTGTGTGGCTCAGAATGACAATAACATTATCTACAAATTTGCTGACGATACCACGGTCGTGGGTTGTATAAAGAAAGGCGATGAGTCAGCATACAGGAGGGTGATTGAAAACTTGGCTGAATAGTGAATCACAACCACCTTGCACTCAATATCACCAAAACTAAGGAGCTGATGGTTGACTTCAGGAAGGTGAAGCCAGCGTTACAGTCCAGTGATCCCTGAGGGAATCAGAGGTGGAGAGGGTGAGCAAATTTAAGTTCTTGAGTGTTACTATCTCAGAGTATCTTTCCTGGACAGAACACACTAATGGCATCGTGAAGAAAGTACATCAGCACTTCCACTTCCTCAGGAGCTTTGGAATGACACCAGAAACCCTTGCAAATTTTGACAGAGATGTGGTGGAAAGTGTGCTGACTGGCTGCATCATGGTCTGGTATGGGGACACCAAAAAGGTAGTGGACACTGCCCTGGACATCACAGGCAAAGTTCTCCCCACTATTGAGAACATCTGCAGGGAACACTGCCATTGGAGAGCAGCAGCAATCATCAAGGATCCACACCACCCAGTCCACACTCTCTTCTCGGTGCTGCTATCAGCAAAGAGGAAAAGATGCCACAAGACTCGCACCACCAGGTTCAGGAAGAGCTGCTACCCCTCCACCATGAGACTCTTCAACCACAAACTCAATCAGGGACTCATTTAAAGACTTTTACTTGTGCACTTTATTGATTTTCTTTCTATATTGCATATTCATTTTTCTTTTACAGTTGTTTTCTGTTTGCAGTTCTTCATTTGTTTACATGTATTCACTGTGTACAGTTTTATGCCTTACCCACAGAAAATGAATCTCAGAGGTGGTATGTGATGTCATAGATGTACTCTGGTAGTAATTCTGAAATCTGGATCTTCTCATTTGCTCAGAATACCATATAACCATTTACGGAGCAGAAACAGGCCATGTCGGCCTTTCGAGTCTGCACCGGTTCGCTAGAACAACTCCACTAGTTCAAACCTTTCACTCTCCGCCAATAACCCTCCAACCCCCCTCACCTCCATGTACACATCCAACCTTCTCTTAAATGACAGAAGGGACCCTAACGCAACTATTTCATTCGGAAGTTAATTCCATTCTGCCACCACTCGCTGAGTGAAAAAGCCACCTCTAATATTTCTCCTAAAGTGTTGCCCCCTTAACCTTAACTCATGGCCTCTTGTTCCAACCTCTCCTGCCCTCAGGGGAAAGAGTCTGTTTATGTCTAGTGTATCTAGTCCTTTCATAATTTTAAATACCTCTATCAAGTCCCCTCTCAGTCATCTACATTCCAATGAATAAAGTCCCAGTCTCCTTAATACGTATTCATTTCTGGCAAACTGGGAGTGTCTGATTCCAGATACATGTTTGATTCGAGAAACAGGTGTTTCTCTTGTTGTGAATTGTGTTGTAAGAAGTCAATCATTATATCCTTTTGGTGATGAAATCAGTTTTAAAACATTCTGTGAAATGAGTTGGAAAGGTTACCCTCTTGGATAATTCTGGTTGGGTTACCTGAACAGTTGGATAAGGTAACTGCAATTCTAAAAATTGAGATTTAGTCTTAAGAGAAAAACATCTTTGTTTAATAACCTTTTAGGTCTTTTATTCAAAACTGAACACCAATTTAGTTTTTATTTTACAGCCAGTGCAATTTCAGTGCTGTTAATCACACAAATATTTTGATGAATAAAGTTGCCAAGTTCTTTTACAAAAGGGACAGTCTATTTAAATGAATTAAGGAAATCCATTCAGTCTTAAAATCAATAGTATAGTCTACTCATAAGAGTTTTTAACATGGAATTATGGCAGAATGAGAAGAAGTATTTCTTTATGTGCTCATGGAAGGTTAAATGCGAACTAAGTTTCATTCTGCACTGCAGAAATTCTCATGCATAAGAGAAACTCAGCAGGTGAAATAGTATACTTTATAAAGATACATAACTAATATTTTGGGTTCTATACCTTTATCTTTGCTATATCAAGTACTCTGACTTGCTGAGTTTCTCCAGCATTGTATTTTTACTTCAATCATGGCATCTGCAGACTTTTGTGTTTTACTTCTCACAAAATATACACATCAGTTCTTATTTTGCATTCAATATATTAAGTTCCAAATTGCACAAAGAAGTTGCATTTCTAGGTAATTATGTGGGATAATAGATAAATACTGTATCTCTTGGGGTTGTATAAAATTGCTTGAGAAAGAGTAATAAAGCAGTGAGTATGAAACAATGAATGAAGGTGATGGAAGTAATTTGATGAAAGGATATTTGTAGATGGTTAATGTCTGAAGGAATTTGAATGAGGACAGGATATGGAAAAAATATCAGTGAAGAACTTTACTGCACTTTTGAAAGGAAAATCTGAGTTAAGTGAAAATGCCACTATTTTCGCCTGATATGCCCAACGTCACCCATTTCTTGCATAGATTAAGGTTCAATGTTCCTCTTTTGTCATGTAATAATACAAAAATGTAATTAACATAATCTTTTGCCTGCTGTAAAGGCAAAGAGTTGTCATTAACATTGCCTGGCATTCCCAATAATAAGTGAAATAGAAGCAAAAGAAATTCCTTTCAGTGACACGGAGTGTCCGTGGATTTTCCTCCAGTGCTCCCACAGCCCCTGCAGCCACACAGACTCATTGATAATCCATTGGCACCTCAAGCTTCAGATCCAAACCTCATGTACCAGCAGGAAGTGATCAGCTCCCAAGGCCCTTCAGGAGCCCTTCTTGTCCTCGGCACTCTCTCAAATCCTGGTTCCAATACCTGGTTCCTATTAGGAAGTTTCCAGCAGTCCGGAGCCTGTGTGGGTCCTTCAACACAGCCCTGCAATGGTCTCAGAGGCACAGACCACCTGAACTTGTAAATACTTGTCTTCAGCCTGTGGGAGTCTTTCAACCACAAGTCACCAGCAGTCTGTAGCTTGTGTTAGTCCTTCAACTGCAAGTCAGCAGCACCTTGCAGTTTGTGTTCATCCTTCAGGTGCTGAGCCCTTGATGGTCCATTGCTGTGGTCTCCTTTCTGTAGGGTTGTCTTCAAGGCTTCTCCTTCTTGGTGGAGTGTGTTCCCCCATTTCAGAATAAGGTTATGAGCACTGCTGTGAGAAGAATTCAGACACAAAGTTCGTAGACTGTACAACAGGCTTTAATCACTTTAAACTTGGACACACACAAGGTCTCTGTATCTTCCTGGCTCCACGTGTGTGATGCGCTGTGGTGCAGCAAGCAAACACAAAACACGAGAAGACTGTACTACAGGATTTAATCAGCTCCAACTCTGTACACACCAGTCTTAATATTTTTGCTGACTCCACGTGTGCCTGGCTGTCCTTTGCTGGCTCCACATGTCCGACTAATCCTGGGAGGGACCGGCTCAAGTCTATATTCAGGCCGGTGATTGACAGTTGGGCAGGTGGGGCCAGCTTCCCAGATTGCCACTTACAGTAGGCTGGTAGGAATGCAGCCAGTGTTGTGGTTGTATCACCCCCTTCTTTAAAATGGGTTCTCGGTGGGTGGGGAGGGGTGTCCTTTGGCACTGAGTAGTATTTACAAGTTCAGGTGGTCTGTGCCTCTGAGACCATTGCAGGGCTGGCTCCTGATCAATGGTCAGCAGGGATGGGGCTGCCTGAGGGTTGGCTGGAACTAGGGTGGCCAGGGTGGCTGGTGATGTGGGCAGGTTGGTGGCTGGCCATGGAGGGGTGTAGGTGTGGGGTGAGTCCACGAGGATTGGGGCCTTCTGGAGAGGCAGAGGGAGGGGGTTGGCTCCTGGGGAACCCTGGGTGGGGCAGGGGTGCCTGGGGTGGGAAGATTGGGCTTCTGCTGGTACCGGATTCCTGGTCAAGATGGTGTCTTCACATCCATTGGGGTACCCGATATAGATGTAGTTTGGGTTTGAATGGAGAAGGAGTTCCTGCTCGACCAGGGGGTTCAGACTTGGGGGTCTGTATGTGTTTGTGGAGGAGTACCGGTTCCAGAGTCATTATCCATGATGGCAGGGAGACACCAGTCACCAATTTCCTAGGGAAGGAGAAAAGGCATTGATGAGGGGTCTGATTGGTAGCCGTGCACAAGAGCGACCGTATGGTATGGATTGCCTCTTGCCAGTAATTGACAGACTAACCTTTCTACTTCAGGGCCAGGAGGGCTTCCTTCCAGATTTCCCCATTTTCAAGCTCCACCTGCCTGTCGCCCCTGTGGTTGTAGCTAGTCGTGCGATTAGCTGCGATGCCTTGCTCTGTTAGTTGCTGGTGCAGCTCCTCACTCATGAAGCTGGATCCCTGGTTGCTGTGGATGAATGTCGCGTATTAAACATGTTGAAGATCTGTGTGAGGGCCTTGACAACAGAGGCCGTGGAGGTGTCAGGGCAAGGGAAGGCAAAGGGAGATCAGGAGTATTCGTCTATGACCAAGAGGAAATAGATGTTCTTATTCGTGGAAGTAAGTGGTCCCTTGAAGTCAACGTTGAGTTGCTCGAAGGGCTGAGTGGCCTTGACTGCATGGGTCTGTGGTGGGCGGAAGAAGTGGAGTTTGTACTTTGCACAGACTCCGCAGGGCTTGGTCTGGACCTCTTGGACAGTGAAGGGGAGGTTCCGGGACTTAATGAAGTTGTATAGGTGCACGACGCCCAGGTGGCAAAGGGTGTTGTGCAGCACTTGCAGTTGCTCGGACTGTGCACAGGCGCATGTCCAGGACAGAGCATCATGGGAGTCATTGAGCTTACACGACCTATACTGGATGTCATAGCTGAAGGTGGCCAGCTTGACTCTCTAGCGCAAGATCTTGTCGTTTTTGATCTTGCTTCTGTGGATGGTGCTGAACATGAATGCCACTGTACACTGGTCTGTAAGAAGGGTGAATGTTCTGCCTTCCAGGTAGTGGTGCCAGTGGTGGACTACTTCTATTGTAGCCTGGGTCTCCATTTTGATGGCAGTGTCCGAGTTCTGAACTGTGGAAGGTCCTGGAGAAAAAAGCCACAGGTCTGCCTCTTAAATGAGGATGGCAGCAAGGGCAACATCAGAGGTACCGCACTCCACCTGGAATTGGGTGTCCCCGTCCATGGTATGCATTGTGGCATTGGCGATGTTCTGTCTGATGTGGGTGAAGGCAAGTGCTTCAGTGGGGAGGGGAAAGGTGGTGGCTTGAGCCAGTGGGTGGATCTTGTCTGAGAAGCGGGGGACCCACTGGGAGTAGTAAGAGAAAAGCCCTAGGCATCTGTGGAGGACCTAGAACATGTGGGGGAGGGGCAATTCCATTACAGGGCACATGCATTCATGGTCGGGACCAATGAGACCATGTTCCATGATGTACCCCAGGATGGTGAGACAGGTTGTGCTGTACAGGCACTTTTCCCTGTTGTAAGTGAGATTCAGTGCCTTACCCATCCAGAGAAATCTCTCCAGATTGGCATTGTGGTCCTGGTGGTTGTGGCCCTATATGGTGACAGTGTCCAAGTATGGTCTACCGTGCGGTCTATCTCCTGCTGAAATATAGAAAACCAATTTGTGACCTGAAAAGGAACCCAGTGGAACTGGTAGAGGTGCCCATCTGCCTCTAAGATGGTAAAAGGTTTATCCTGGGCACGGATGGGGAGCTTGTGGTAGGCCGACCAGATCAATTGTGGAGAAAACCCTGTACTGGGCTACCTCGTTGACCATGTCAGCGATGCAGGGCAGAGGGTAGTCATTCAGCTGAGTGTACCGGTTGATGGTTTGGCTATAGTCGATGACCATCCTCTGTTTGCTCCCCCCTTTTATGATCAGGACCTGGGCTCTCCAGGGGCTGGTGCTTGGCTCTCTGATTCCTTCAGCAGAAACCATCTCACCTCTGCCTTGATAAAGGTCCTGTCAGCCGCACAGTAGCTCCTGCTCTTGGTAGCTATGGATTTACAGTCTGGCGTCAGGTAGTTGAAGAGGGATGGAGGGGGCACCCTTAGAGTGGAGAGCCTGCAGATGGACTGGGGGCGGTGGCTGGGCTTCATGCTGTAGATGGTGAGTGGGGGTAGTGGGCCACCAAAGACTAAGGTGAGGCTTCGGAGGTGACAGTGGAAGTCTAGCCCCAGGATGACAGGATTACAGAGCTTGGGCATGACCAGGACCCTGAACCCAGGTGGAGTCAGCCTCCCAGCTTGATTTTTCAGAATTTCAATTGAATACTGTGCTCTCTTCCTCCTTTTCCGCCTGAGCCGTGCTCTCTTCCCACTTGTCTGATCTGCTCCCTTGTCAAATACCCTTTCAGTGGGGTTACCTAAATTCGACGGGAGGACAATCCCTGTGCACAGCCCAACAATGGTTCTCCCTTAACCTTTCCATTGTCTAACTGACAAGACTTTAAGACTCAATAAGTGCTAAATGTGAAATAATAGATTAAAAATGAAGTTTTCTTCCAGGCCAGAGCCCATATATAATGTGTGTGTGTGTTTTTTTTTTCATTTATTGTAGGGGCCTCCTTTTTGTGAATTTTGTGGCCCTAGTTCAGCTGAACCATGATATATACGGCACTGGAAAAAAAACTCTCTGTTGCCCCCCTTCCCTTTGAGCCCTAAGCATGTGCTATTTTGCTTAATGGTTAATAAGGGCTGATTGACATCCATCCACCTCGATGAATCATCATTCCTTCCACCACGACCACAATGTATCTACAACATGTAATATTTACAAAATACGTTGCAGTAATTTGCCAAGACTTCTCAGCATATCCTTAACCAATGCATCCAGTATCAAGAAAGAAGAAAACAGCAGAATGGAGAAAAATCCAACAAATGGATGAAAGAATGAGATTAAAATTAAGGAATGTGTTGTATTATCTTGGACAATTAATGAATTCTCCAGATGTTTGGTTATCTGAGATTAAATGTCAGTGTCAAATCATTAATTTGGGAGTGCTATTTTCAGCTCTGCTGTCAGAGCATTTTGAGAAAGGTTTTTAGAGTGGTGCTCTATGGAGCATTAGCTGGACCTGGTAACAAAAGAACAAAAAAAAAGAAAAAAGACATCCATTTTACCAGGTCAGAAAAAAAACTGCCAGATTTTTTTTTAAATAAAAGCACTGAGAGCTCTTTTGCTATTTATTCCTCAACCAGAAGTCTGGTAATACATTTGAAGTGTTATTGGATTTTGCTGTACATAAACTGATTTGACTGCTTTTCTGCATGATAATGTAAATACTTCAGGGTGATTTATTGTTGTGAATTGTTTTGGGATGCTTTAAAGTTGTGGCAAATTATTGGGAATACCTTGAAAATTAATCCTCAAAATTAAACCTAAAACAGGAAGTAGTGCAAGTAGAATTGTGGCAACAAAAAAACTAGAAAATGGTATTGGGACATATTAACAAAGAAAGTTATAGGATTCTGCAACCTGGGGAATTAGAGTTAATTAGATTTCCAAATGGTTTTTCACTTTGTATTTGGTTGAATGTCAGTTACAACAGCCATAGTAATTAATTGCCCAGAGCCTAGTTGGAATGATTTCAACAGACAGAAAGATTTGCATGGGAAGAAAGCTTTTAAATTGAATTCAGATGAATAGTTTTAACTGAATAGATATATTTCTTAACAGTTTATACTTTTAAATTGTCACATTTTGTCAATTTTTTCAAAACAAGTTGGTCATTTGTTAATAGTCTATTAATGCCAGAAACATTCAATATTTTTGCCAGTTCTGACAGCCAGCTCTGAAAGGGATCATGCTTTAGCATTCTTTCTGCAATTTCATGGGCCAGACTTGTTCTGGACTCTCCCATTCCCTCCTCATAATATGAAGAGCGAATGCAGAGTTTTGTCTGTTTGCACCAAGCTGGTTTGAACTTAGTCTTGTGACCAGTGCTCCACATGGACAGTTTGCCACCACTGCAGAATATGGGCCAATGTTGAATCTGTCTACCAGCATATTTTAAAAATTCATTTTAATTACTCATGCTTCATTGCTTGAAGAGACCATGGTGACGAAGCTTTCTGAGCAGTACAAGTTATATATATATGCTGTTGGAGTGTTTATGGATCTTGATTCAGTTATGATGGTCAAATGTTATTGTGTCACTTTTCAGTATTTTTTTATTTCAAAAATTATACACAGTGACATTTAAAATATAAAATATATTAAACTTTTTCTCACAAACACAACAAACAAAAATATAAACCAAACAGTTCCTCTCTCCCTCCCCCCTCCTCTTCCATACATACAGATGCAATCACCGACCGAGCTTGCTTACATATATTTTAAGTATAGAGAGTATAGTTGGGGAAACTATGTTTTTGTGTGTGTATATATGTGTATATTGGTTACTTTTATACCTATTTTTATTCCTTTTTATTACTGTATCTGGGCCCCTATGTGGTCCAGGTATGGCTCTAGTCTTTTACAAAAATTTCATATTTATTCTTTAAGTTGCATGTGATTTTGTTTCCCATAGTTCCATTTCACTTCGTCCATTTCCACAGTCCATTGTGCTATAAGTTGAGGGGAGTCGGACTTCCAAATGATTGTGACACATTTCTTCGCTACTGCCAATGCTATTTTTATAAATGAAATTTGAAATTTGTCGCATATTTCCATTAAATTACCTAATCAATATAGCTCTGAGTCGCCTGTGAAAGCCACTCCTGTTATCCTGGTTAATTTTTCTGCAATTTCTTCCAAAAATTGCCTCACTTTTATGCATGACCACGTGATATGTAAAAAAAAAAGTTCCTGTCTCAGTCCCACATCTGAAACACATCTCCGAAATTTCGACTTCTAATCTGTGTAACTTTTGTTGGGTAAAATAATTGGTGGAAAAATTATACTGAACCAGTCTATATCTTGCATTTACAATTGATGTCATACTGTCCTTACACCAATCTGATCAGCTTCTGTCTGAAATCACCACACTCAAGTCTGACTCCCATCTTTTTCTTAAGAATGATCTAAGCTGGAGAAAACCGAAGAAGTCCCATTGGCTACTCCATATTTGTGTTTTAATTGTTCAAAGGACGTAAGAGTTCCTTTTGTGTAACAGTCCTTAAATTTCTTATACCTTTGTCATATTGTGAACTTAATATTCTATTGCCCATGTTCATAGGCAATTACACATTTTTACACAATGGTGCTTTTATTAATATTCCTCCTTTTTTTTCCCTATACATTCATTAATTTCTTGCCATGTTCTAATCATATGTATTAGAATGGGGTTATCTGTCTTTTTCTTTAGTCATTTGAAACTCCATTTATAAAGTCCTTTGCTTCCCCCTCCTCCACTGAGTACATTTCCATTTGAATCCAAGATGGGGGGGGGGGGGGTTGTCTACAGTGAAGAAGGCTGTGCAGCTGGGTAATATTTTTTTGAAATCTGGATGTCTAAGTCCTCCCAGCCAGTAGTCCCATGTCAATTTTTCCAATACAATTCTTGGTACCTTATTATTCCATAGGACTGTCTAATATGGTTGTTTAGTAGCTTAAAAAAAAGTTTTTGAGTAGCAGAATAGGCTCCGATTTAAAAAGGTATTGCAGTCTTGACATCACTTTCATTTTGACGCAGTTAACCCTACCCACCAAAGTAATCGGTAAGTCTCTCTATTTCTGCCGGTCTCTTTCTATCTTCCCAGGAAGAGGAACATAATTTAGTTTGTACAGATTTTGTAAGTTGTCAGTTGCTATTCCAAGATATTTTATTCCATCCGTCTTCCATTTAAATTTACTTCATTTTTGGTATCTTTCATATTTAAAATTTGTCATGGCATTATCTCACTTTTGTAGCCTGATATTCTTCCATATTTTTCCCAGTGTTACTTGTAAATTTTCCAAAGATTTAGCTGGTTCTGACTGGTACAAAAGCACATCATTGACAAATAGACTGATTTTGTATTCTTCTTGCCCAACTTTGAAGGCCTTTATATCCGGATTCCTTCTTATCATTCTCTATCACTGGTTCAATTGCTAAAATAAAAGGTGCTGGGGATAGTGGGCATCACTGTCTACTCTTACTCAAGGGGAACACCGCCAACCTCTGATTATTTGTTATTATTTTAGCATGGTTTATGGTATAAAGATTTTAGCCAATTTATAAATGTTCTGCCAATACCAAATTTTTCCAGTGTTTTAAATAAAAAGGGCCATTCCAAACAGTCGAATGCTTTTTCCGTGTCTAGGAAAACTATAATATTTAGATTTATTCAGATTTTGCCATGTGTATTATCAAATAATCTTCTTAGACTATTTGAAGAATGCCTTCCTTTAACAAATCCTGCTTGGTCTGTATGTAACAGTTTTGGCAAGTATTGTCCTAACCTATAAGCCCATGCTTTTGCTAGTATCGTATAACGAGCATTTAAAAGGGATATTAGTCTGTATGATAAAGATTTTTGTGGGTCCCTATTCTTTTTTGATAATACTGTAATAATTGTGGTTGAGAATGACTCCAGGAGGGTCTGTGTTTCCACAGCTTAGTCCAGGATATCCATTAAAAGGGGCATTTATAATTCTTTGAATTGTCTATAAAATTCAGGTGGAAATCCATCCACTCCCATTGATTTATTAGCCTGTAGGTTGCCCAGAACTTTTCGATTTCTTCCCTTGTGAAGGGAGCATCTAATTCTATCCTTTCTCTCTCTTCCAGCCTTCGAAGTTTGACATTCAGCAAAAATTATTCCATTTTGTTCTCAAAACCTAGTAATTCTGATTTGATTGGTTTCGTGTAATATTGTCGAAAAGTGTCATTAATTTATTTTTTGCTTATACACTAGAATGTCTGTTACTGTTTTTATAACATTTATCATTCTTGATGACTCTTCTTTTAATCTGCCAACCTGTTCACCCAACTCATATTTTTACTGTTCTATATGTTTGTAGTGTTTATATCTTAGCTTTTTATTCTCCAGTAATCTGTATTCTTTTTGTAGTCCTGTTCTTTGATTTTTTTTCTAATTCTTTAATATTCTGCTCCAAACTGTTTACTTCTGTCATATGTTCCCTCTTAAGATTCTTCGTATAGGATATAATTTGTCCTCTTAAATATGCTTTAAGCATCTCCCACAGCAGCAAACTATTATTTGTTTCAGGAAATATTTCTATCTGTTGCTTTATAAATTCATAGAAGTCTGTTCTTTTAACCAATGTAGTATTGAGACACCATCTGTAAAATTGCTCTTGCTTTTCCATTGTTGCTATAGTTAATATTCATGGAGAATGGTCTGATAGAAGCCTCGCGAGATATTCTGTTTTTTATCACTCTACCATTTAACTGGGCAGACATTAAAAATAAGTGAATCCTTGTATGTTAGTCGTGTACCCTTGAGTAAAAAGAGTAGTCCAGTGGTTCTCAACTTTTTTCTTTCCACTCACATACCATTTTAAGTAATCCCTATGCCACCAGTGCTCTGTGATTAGTAAGGGATTGGTTAAGGTGGTATGTGGGTGGAAAGAAAAAGTTTGAAAACCAGTGTTTTGTCCTTTTGTTACCTCCATGGTTTCATAACTCCAAAGGAAATGGGCTGATTGCAATTTTACTCAAGCAAAATATTACAGTAACAATTGGGTCTCGAGCAGTGGTTCTCAAGAACATAGTTCTCAAGAACATAGAACAGGAGAGATTCTCCACCAGGTGCATGCCAAAGGAATTTGATGCCCTTGACTACCTCAACGGTAGAGCTGTCAGCAGAGAGTGATCCCTCCAGGCTCTCCTGAAGTCAACCACCATATCCTTTGTATTGTTATCTTTGCACCAGTCCATTAGTGTTTGCACCTCCTCTCTGTAAGCTGACTCATCATTCTTGCTTATGAGCCCCATCATGTTCATGTCATCAGTGAACTTGATGATGTGATTAAAACTATATCTCACTGCTCAGTCATGGGTTAGCAGGGTAAACAGCAGTGGGCTGACCTCGCAGCCCTGGGGGGCCCCCGTGCTTGGTGTGATGGTGTTGGACATGCTGTTTCTGATCCAGATTGCGGTCTTCCAGTCAGAAAGTCAAGGATCCAGTTGCAGAGGAAGATGTTTACGCCCAGGAGGTTCAACTTCCTGATCAAGTGCTGCAGTATGATTGTGTTGAATGCTGAGCTGAAATCTGTGAATAGCATTTGAACATACAAGACTTTATTTTCCAGGTGGGTGAGCGCTAGGCGAAGTGTGGTAACAATGGCATCACCTGTAGATCAGTCGTGATGGTACACAAACTGCAGGGGGTCCAATGAGGGGGGCAGTTGAGTCTTGATGTGCTCCATGATTAGCCTCTTGAAGCACTTCATGATGGTGGAAGTGAGTGCAACAGGATGGTGGTCATGAAGACAGGACACTGAGGGCTTCTTCTGCACAGGGATGATAGTGGCTACCTAGAAGCATGTTGATATGACTGCGCTACTCAGGGGGATATTGAAGGTGTCTTTGAGGATGTCAGCTAGTTGGTTCACACATCCTCTGAGTGCCCTGCCAGTGATGTTATCTGGTCCCACAGCCTTACAAGGGTTGGCCTTGAGCAGCATCCTTCTTAACAGATCCAAAACTGACAGTTGCATATTTGTTTTCCATTTCCTTCTTTCCAAACACTGAGCCTTTGCATATTTTTTGTATTTCTTTGGAAGAAACATGATTCATGTAGTGGTTCGGTTAACACTATTACAGTGCCAGTGACATGGGTTTGAATCTGGCACTGTTTGTATGTAATTAGTTCATTCTCCTTGTGTCTGTGTGGTTTTTCTCCAGGTGCTCCAGTTTCCTCCCACATTCCAAAGACAAATGGGATTAGTAGCTTCATGGTCACATGGGTGTATTTGGGCAGCATGGGCTTGTGGGACAGAAGGACCTGTTTCCTTGCTTTATCTCTAAATTAATATAGGTACATGATCCTTTATTCGAAACTCTTGGGGGACAGTGTGTTCAAAATTTTGGATTTTTCTGGATTTCGGAAAGCCCACCCAAATTGTGCTGCTGTATCCACCCCCACCCCCTTTGTAGAGCGCATCAAAAGAACCAAAGACTTGTTGATCCAAACCAAGGCTTTTATTAACTAAAAGACTGGAGCATATCACAAGTAGGTCGACCAGTCCAGAATGAGCTGGTCTGGCTAGGAGCAATCCTTTAAGACTTGCCAGTAGGTGTGGCTACACTCTCAGCCAATCATAGTCATCCTACACTCTTTCTTTGGCTTGGCTTCACGGACGAAGATTTATGGAGGGGTAAAATCCACGTCAGCTGCAGGCTCGTTTGTGGCTGACAAGTCTGATGCGGGACAGGCAGACACGGTTGCAGCGGTTGCAAGGGAAAATTGGTTGGTTGGGGTTGGGTGTTGGGTTTTTCCTCCTTTGTCTTTTGACAGTGAGGTGGGCTCTGCAGTCTTCTTCAAAGGAGGTTGCTGCCTGCCGAACTGTGAGGCGCCAAGATGCACGGTTTGAGGCGAGATCAGCCCACTGGCGGTGGTCAATGTGGCAGGCACCAAGAGCTTTCTTTAGGCAGTCCTTGTACCTCTTCTTTGGTGCACCTCTGTCTCGGTGGCCAGTGGAGAGCTCGCCATATAACACGATCTTGGGAAGGCGATGGTCCACCATTCTGGAGACGTGACCTACCCAGTGCAGTTGGATCTTCAGCAGCGTGGATTCGATGCTGTCGGCCTCTGCCATCTCGAGTACTTTGATGTTGGAGATGAAGTTGCTCCAATGAATGTTGAGGATGGAGCGGACACCACGCTGGTGGAATTGTTCTTGGTGACGTAGGTGATGCCGGTAAAGGACCCATGATTCGGAGCCGAACAGGAGTGTGGGTATGACAACGGCTCTGTATACGCTAATCTTTCTGAGGTTTTTCAGTTGGTTGTTTTTCCAGACTCTTTTGTGTAGTCTTCCAAAGGCGCTATTTGCCTTGGCGAGTCTGTTGTCTATCTCGTTGTCGATCCTTGTATCTGATGAAATGGTGCAGCCGAGATAGGTAAACTGGTTGACCGTTTTGAGTTTTGTGTGCGCGATGGAGATGTGGGGGGGCTGGTAGTCATGGTGGGGAGCTGGCTGATGGAGGACCTCAGTTTTCTTCAGGCTGACATCCAGGCCGAACATTTTGGCAGTTTCCGCAAAACAGGATGTCAAGCGCTGAAGAGCTGGCTCTGAATGGGCAACTAAAGCAGCATCGTCTGCAAAGAGTAGTTCACGGACAAGTTGCTCTTTTGTCTTGGTGTGAGCTTGCAGGCGCCTCAGATTGAAAAGACTGCCATCCGTGCAGTACCGGATGTAGACAGCATCTTCATTGTTGAGGTCTTTCATGGCTTGTTTCAGCATCATGCTGAAGAAGATTGAAAAGAGGGTTGGTGCGAGAACGCAGCCTTGCTTCACGCCATTGTTAATGGAGAAGGGTTTAGAGAGCTCATTGCTGTATCTGACCCGACCTTGTTGGTTTTCGTGCAGTTGGATAACCATGTTGAGGAACTTAGCGGGGCATCTGAGGCGCTCTAGTATTTGCCAAAGCCCTTTCCTGCTCACGGTGTCGAAGGCTTTGGTGAAGTCAACAAAGGTGATGTAGAGTCCTTTGTTTTGTTCTCTGCACTTTTCTTGGAGCTGTCTGAGGGCAAAGACCATGTCAGTAGTTCCTCTGTTTGCGCGAAAGCCGCACTGTGACACTGTGACTAGGTATTATTCTATTTAGGAGAATCCTAGTGAAGATTTTGATTGCAATGGAGAGCAGCGTGATTCCCCTGTAGTTTGAGCAGTTTGATTTCTCACCTTTGTTTTTGTACAGGGTGATGATGATGGCATCACGAAGGTCCTGAGGCAGGTTTCCATGGTCCCAGCAGAGTTTGAAAAACTCATGCAGTTTGGCATGCAGAGTTTTGCCGCCAGCCTTCCAGACCTGTGGGGGGATTCCATCCATACCTGCTGCTTTTCCACTTTTCAGTTGTTCAATTGCCTTATATGTCTCTTCCCGGGTGAGGACCTCATCCAGCTCTAGACTTAAGGGCTGTTGAGGGAGCTGGAGCAGGGCGGATTCTTGGACTGAGCGGTTGGCACTGAAAAGAGATTGGAAGTGTTCGGTTGAAGATGGAGATCTTGTCGCTGAGGAGGACTTTGCAGTCTGAGCTGCGCAGCGGGCTTTGGACTTGGGCTGAGGGGCCGTACCCAGCCTTTAGAGCCTCGTAAAAACCCCTGAAGTCACCAATGTCCGCGCTGAGCTGGGTTTGTTTGGCGAGGCTAGTCCACCACTCATTTTGGATCTCTCAGAGTTTGCACTGAAGATGGCTGCATACGCGACGGAAGGCTTGTTTCTTCTCTGGCCAGGACGGCTTTGCAAGGTGAGCCTGGTGGGCAGCTTGCTTCTTTGCCAGCAGCTCCTGGATTTCCTGGTTGTTTTCGTTGAATCAGTCCTTGTTTTTCCTGGAGGAGAAGCCCAGTACCTCTTCAGTGGATTGCAGTATGGCAGTCTTCAGCTGGTCCCAGAGGGTTTCAGGGGACGAGTCCGTGAGGCGGATTGCATCCTCGAGCTTTGCTTTGAGGTTTTCCTGTAAGTTTCATCTCACTTCGTCTGACTGCAAGTTTCCAACATTGAACCTCTTTCTGGGGGCTTTACTGTTCCTGGACTTTGGCTTGAAGCGAAGGTTGAGCTTGGGCCCTTGGCCACCCAACCGCCTTCTCCAACCGTGGTTCCTCGGCAGTCTCTCCCGGCCGCCAGCCGCTCGGACATCTCCCCCGACCACAGTCCCTTGGCCACCAGTCCTTCGGCCACCCGGCCGTCTCCCCTGGCCTCTGGTCCCTCAGCCGCCTCCCCTGACCGCCCGACAGTCTCCCCCGGACGCCCAGCAGACTTCCCCGACTGCGATCCCTCAGCCCACTCCCCCGACCACCGGCCCCTTGGCCACCTGGCAGTCTCCCCTGGCTGCCCAGCAGACTCCCCCGGCCACCCGGCAGACTCCCCCGGCCGCCGGTCCCTCGGCCACTCGGCAGTCTCCCCTGACCACCGGTGCATTGGCCGTCTCCCCCGACCGCTGGTCCCCACTTGCTGGATTTTGGAGCTTTCCAGATTTTAGATGTCCGGATAAAGGATCATGTACCTGTATTTTAAAATTAAAATCAAAATGTGGAAGTTGCCAGGCATTTTTGTACAATAAGTAATAATATTACAAAATGGAAAAAATTCTGTGTGATTCAGTTTTATAATAACTTGTTTTTAAAAAAATTAATATTTTGGTGGGAACATAAATGGACCAAGAATAATTGCTATACAAGTTATACTTTTAGTTGAATTGGCAGACATCAGTCAAGTCAACAATTGTAGTGCAGTCAACAATTGGAATGCTCTGTTGCTTTGCTATCCATGACCAATACCTCAGAAAAGGTTTATAAAAAGACAGTCAGAGGTCTTGTTCCTGACCCTATTGAAAAAATAGGTAGATGACAATTCAAAACAAAATCTTGCCAATGGAGATGTCCTTTCAAAAGAATGATACTGCATCCTGTATCAGCCAGCTAATTTACCCTGTTGTCACTTTGACAATTTTTATTCGATGAGATATCATGAATCGTGATGAAAAATTCTGCTTCCAACAGAGAAGTATACTACCATTGTGTGGCTTGGAGATGAAACAATAATTTTAAGCTTTCAAATCTTGTCTTTTACATCTGCCTGTCAGTTTCCAATGAGTGGGAAGTAACTGCAGATGGGTAGAGGTGCCAACCCTAAGATTTTAATGGGGGTGGTTAGTGGGCTGGCCAATCTTATCACAGAAACTAGAGATATCTCTCTCTTTGTGTCCCCAAGATTTACAGAATCAGTGGTGAAAGGCAGGGAAATTATATAACGAATAGTAGCTTGATGTTACATTGTTTTGTGGTAACATACCAATGTTTTATGATCTTTTGTAGAAAAAAAGAGCATTTATAAATGCCACACCTCAGTCCACCAATGCCATGTGCTTGTTCAGAGGAAGGCATTCTCCCCTCAGTGCCACACCCAGAAGAATATGCTGTTATAGCAATGAGACCTGTCTCGCATCCTGTAGCTTTGCATGTTGTGAAAGGATGAAAGAGTGACTAGAACCAAAGGTGTCATTTTCTTATTTGCAGCATGTTGCACTTCCAAAGGAGATATAAACTTGTCCACCAAGTGTGAAGAACTGTATGCTCAATATAAAGTCATCTTTGTTTGTAAAGGTCTCTGTGAAACAATGAATTAATTCTCAGGAAAAATAGATACCTGAAAAAAAGGACATTTAATTAAGGGTCAAATATTGCATGGTAAAATTTACAAAAAATGCATAAAAATTAGGATCTGTGGTCAGCCTTCAAAGTACAAAGACTTTTCAGAATTTCATTCAAAAGATGTGCGCCCTGAACATGAATTGTGAGGAAATTTTGTTAAAGAATCAGTCTTTGTGAACTCCCTGCATTTACTGTAATTGGGTTAAACATTTTTTCAGTTGTAAAGATAAGCAAATTTACTGAAAAATGTAATCCTGATTTTGAAAATAATTGGCAACAGGGGGTGGGGGTTGGGGAGAAAGAAGGATAACTCATACAGGGTTCTCAGGTGTCCAGTATTTACTACTTCTCATTCTTTGTTTGCTACAGATCTTTGTAATGTGCTTACTTTCAAAGTGGAAACCTTTAAACTGAATTTATTTACTTTGGTTCATGGTAGGTTTTCCATGTAACCACTGTCAATTTTTTTCCTATAGTGACTTGGCTGGTGAACTGGAAAATAGAAAACAAAGTACTTTTCAATATAGAGTGGATAATCAAAGTGTGGTCCTGAAAGATAGTAAGTTCTGAGCAGCATTGAAATCATATTTAAGGAACACCTATTAACAATATTACCTTATTTAATAAGTGAGAAGTAATTTGATTGTAATTTTTTAAATTGGTACCTCTCAAAATAATGTTGAATTAATTATTGTATCACATAAATTTGAGAACAAAAGGGGTGACTTGTCTATGGTTTGAATTAGCCTTATGCTGTGTGATCACTGAGAGCCTTTGCTTTCTAAACTGATATTGAGGCAAAAGGTTGACGTGGAAAGGAGAGCTGATGGACTGTTTCTGAATTTTGCCTTGATAAATTGCAGTGATTTTCTTTTATTGTTTTGCTTACAGCTTTTCAGGATAATTGGGTGTCTGAATTCTTCACTAAAGTGGAATTGTTGCACTTGGAAACACAGAGTTCTTCAATTATGGAAGTTTTTTATCTTCCCTTTCACATAGGAAAATGCCACTGTACCATTTTCTTAGTCGACGATCAGGTACATTTCAATGCTTATTTTCTTTAATTGTCACTGGAACATTGAAAATTAGGTTGAGTACAAGTCAGACTATTTTACAGCAGAATTTTAAATCAGATTTTGATAGAGCATCAAAGAATTTCTCAACAAGTGAGGTTAAATTAAAACCACATAAAAATGCAAAGACTGCAGATGCTGGAATTTGGAGCAAAGAATTGCTGGAAGAACTCAGCAGGTCAGACAACATTTGACTTGCTGAGTTCCTCCAGCAATGATTTCCAAATTAATTTATTTCCAAATTAAATTCAAACAATAACGCATTGGCCCTGTTGATGGGGATATGTGGGGAAACCTTGCAAGGTTTGAACGTGAAAAATGCCGATCTGTATCTCTATGGACTTATTTAAATAAACCAATTGCCCATGCTGCCATCCAGATTGTGGGAGAGAATGTAGCAAATGGCAGGAAGCTGTAGGTGGGGAACCATCATGGAAATGATATCTCTTGCATTGAACCAAGGCAGTGAGTATCAACTCAAGATGGAGGCTGGGATTTGGGGTAAGGAGCAAGGACATAGAATTAGAGAATTGTTTTGATGAAATAGAGTATATTCCGCACATTGAATAATTTCTGGCTTCCAGTGAAGCCTTCCTGTTTGTCCCATTTTCCTGCTCTTTTCTCAGAGTCCTACAAACTATTCCAACTCAAGTGAAATTGCAATTTATTATTGGCTGTGTGGAATGCCAAATTCTCATGAGGCCTATTTTAATTTAGTAGTGGGGATAAGGAATGGGTTAGTGAGAGGTGGTGAAAAGATACTGATATTGAATTGAATTGAGTTGATTCTTGTCACATGCACTAAGATGCATTGAAAAACTTTATTTTGCATGCTATACAGGCAACTCAACCAGTATATATTTCAAAATAGCGCAAGAATTAAAACAAAACATAAATGCAAGGTTTAGTGTCACATTTTTCAGAGAAAGTGGTAGTTAAATGGTGAAATGCATCATCTGTCAGGAATGAGAGCTCCGTTGAAGAACTTGACAACAAATTACTTATAATTTAAGAGATAAATATCATATATTTTGGAACATATGGAGCCCCTATTTACAAACTGTTGGCATTAAAATTTAAATGAATATCGAACATTCCCTTTCTCTTCTGGGCCTCAATATATATTTTATACATTTAAAGATATTGGAAATACTCCTGTTGTGGTTTTCTTGTCCCTTTTCTCTTTTTCAGTTTGTAGGGGGGAGGGGGTGGGGAATTAATAGTTTTTCTTTTTTTAGTTTCTTTTCATATTTTATAAAATGCCACATGTTTTTGGATTAAGTTTGAAATATTGTAATATGATTGCTAAGTGATTTTATTTTAAATAAAGTTTAAAAAATAAATTAAAATAAAGAATCTGATAACAATAGGAAAGAAAACGTCCCTAAGTCTGGAGGTGCATGTTTCAAACCTGTGTATATTTTGCCCAATAGGAGGGAAAGAAAAGAATGTGACTGGAGTGGGTTGCATCCATTATTTGTTAGCTGTTTTCCCAAGAAAGTAAGAGCTGAAGATAAAGCCAATGAAGAGAGGTTGATTTGCATGATGGCTTGAATGGCATTCACAGAGCTCTGCAGTTTTATGCAGGCATGGACAGAGTCGTTCCCATTCCAAGCCTTGCTGCATCCAGACAGGATACTTTTCTATGATGCATCAATAAGAATTAGTAAAGGACACTTGGAACATGCAAATTTTCTTTGGCTTTTGAATTATTTTGGATTGCAGACTGGTGAAAGTTGGCAGTAGAGATGCAGCCCTGCTCCGCAGGGTTTTAATTCACGGTTTGTTTAAGGATTTGATGGTGTTTTTTTTCAATCCTTCTACCTCACGGCCTGTGCCCAGGATGGTGATGCTTGTGCTGGGCATCATACATGAAGGGTTGCAGACTGACGCAGGACACCAGAAAGGTACAGCACGGTTGATGTAGCAGTTAGAGCGATTGGAACAGGGGTTTGAATCCCACGCTGTCTGTAAGGAGTTTGTACATTCTCCCCATGTAAGCATGGGTTTTCCCTTGGGGGTCCAATTTCCTCCCACCGTTCAAAACTTACCGAGGGTGTAGGTTCATTTATTTTGGGTGTAATTGGGCAGCAATGACTCATGGGCCATAATGGCTTGTTATCATTCTGTCAGTGTAAATTTTTGAGAAGGAGAAGCAGCAGAGATGACCCTACTGGATGGTGACCATAGCAATGGACCAGTGACGTGTCCAGTGGCTGAAAGACCCACACAGGCTATGGGCTGTTAGCGACTTGCGGTCGAGGGACTCACACACACACATATTGCAGGCTGCTGGAGACTGGCTCAATACGATGCCGAGGTCAAGAGGGGCTCCAGGAGGGCATCGAGTGCTGAAGGCTTCCTGATCATATTGGAGTTTGGTATCTGGAGCTCGGGTTGCCGATGGTTTGAAGTGCAATTTGTGCAGCTACGGAGGTTTTGCGAGCTCTGGAGGTGAATCCATGGATACCCCGAGTCTCTGAAGGAACTCTCTTTTGCTTCTCTTTATTAGGGGTGCTGGACAATGTTAATGGTGACTCTTTGTTTGCCTTACAGCAGGAATTAATTGAAGAATATAATTTTTAATGTATTATTACATTATTGTATACATTTTGGTTTGACCATGAAGAAATTATAGCACTTTTTATATTTCATTCCCACATTTCAGGCACCATAATTTTTGGGACATTTGGCTTCACAGGTGTGAGTACTCAGGTATGTTTTATTGCTTCACTGGTGCAGGCATAAGAGAGAGAGGCTTGCTTTGAAGCTTTTGATCACCTTTGGATTCTGTAGTTGCCATCTTTCAACATGAGGACCAGAGTTCTGCCAATGAAGGTCAAAGAAACCATTATGAGGCTGAAAGACAAAGATAAAATAGTTAGAGATATTGCTCAAACCTTAGGATTACCAAAATCAGCTGTTTGGAATATCATTAAGAAGAAAGAGTGTACTGAAGAGCTTAATAATTGCAAAGGGACTGATATTCCAAGCAAGATCCCCACTCCTGATGACTGAAGAATTCTCATCATAATGAAGAAAAATGCCCAAACACCTGTCTGACAGATCAGAAGCACTCTTCAGGAGGTGGGTGTGGATGTACCAATGACATCTGTTCACAGAAGACTTCATGAACAGAAATTCAGAGGCTACAATACAAGATTCAAACCACCAGTTCACCTCAGAAACAGGATGGCCAGATTACAGTTTGCCAAGAAACATTTAAAAGAGCCTGCAGAATTCTGGAAAAAGATCTTGTGGACATTAATCAGAGTGATGACAAGAGCAAAGCATAGAGGTGTAAAGGAACTGTCCAAGATCCAAAGCAAACCACCTCATCTGTAAAACATGGTGGGGTGTGGATGTTCTGACCTTGTTATGTACGGTTGCCACAGGTACAGGTGCACTTATCTTCATTGCTGATGGCCGGAGGAAAATTAATTCTGAGGTGAATAGTCAGTCACCTGATCTAAATCCAATTGAGCAATCCTTCCTTATGCTGAAGAGAAAACTGAAGGGGACAAGGCCCAGAAACAAGCAGGAGCTGAAGGTGGCTGCAGTCGAGGCCAGGCAGAGCATCACCAGAGAAGATACTTAGCACCTGGTGATGTCTGTGAATCACAGACTTCAAGTAGTCAATGCATGCAAGAGACATGCCACAAAATACTAAATGTGACTACTTTAATATACATGCCAGTACTATGCATAAGAAGTGTATAATTTCTACACAGTTGAGGAAAATGTACATAAATTCCCTTTAATAAAATTTGGAATGTGCACTTTAATCATGTGAATTGTTTGATTACAAATTTAAAGCAGTGTAAAAAGTAAAAGTCCCAAACATTATGGAGGGGCCTGTAAATGTCCTGTTCCAGCAGGTTTTTTTGGGGTTCTACCATCAGTATTTTTGGATTCATCATCCTTACATTAATCATTAACCTGCGCTCTTCAAATGCGACTGTCAAGCAGCCTGTCAGTCTAGAACGTGAGCATCCAGTAGCATGTCAAATTAGAATTCAAAGCTGAGGCTATTATCTCAACTTTGTTTAAAGACTACTGTATCAATACTGTGCTTTCTGATCAATTTTCCTTTTGCTTGGTGGCAGTGATGGGGCAAAATGACAGATAGGCACCAGAAATTCTCTGGGACCTTCAGATCTCGCTGGAATTTTCACATAGCGTCTTGAGTTCTTTTATGTATAGTTTAATCTTGTTTATTATTTCATCTCAATGTTGGAGTTCTGACAATATACTCCTGCATTAAAAATTTGGAAGAATTTTGAACTTTGGATATGTGACTCCATGATTGTCTGGCCCAAAGAGAACTGTTTTCTGTTGTGAATGATACCACATAAGCTGGATGATTAAATGTGGCTCTCAGTCTCTGAGTGACAATGTTGTTAGTCCCTTCTCAATTCCTCCCATGCGAATTCCAATAAAATATTCCTTTCAGAACATTCGCCTTCCTTTTTATAT
The DNA here is from genome assembly GCF_036971445.1 of Narcine bancroftii. NCBI lineage: Eukaryota > Metazoa > Chordata > Chondrichthyes > Torpediniformes > Narcinidae > Narcine > Narcine bancroftii. The sequence continues at coordinate 51,276,189 of NC_091475.1, forward strand.
TTAATCTGCATTTCCAGAAATATAATTCTTTGTCTTTTTTTTAATTACCATGCAGTTTTTTATTATTGATAATCAAATTTATTTTACAGGTTGGTGAATTTGTTTACAGTCTTGAAGGAACTGGCAATATCCCATTACCCTCCACAGGACTACAAGTGTTTAGTCTCAGTGCAATACAGAACCATTGTATTGCTTCAGGTATTGTAGATCTTAATTTCTTGTTGCATCTGCTCAGTTGAATCAGTGAAAACAATTTCTATCTAATTATGATGTGAAAACCAGCATGGAAATTCATGTGGGCTGTGACACCATGTGGCAATGCAATGGAAAGGGCAACTGGCCAATAAAATGGGCTGCTGCCTGTTTTGCTCTGCTCTTCAAAATTAATTTGAACCCCACTGTATCTTCTTTATTGCATAAAATATCATAAATTTAACTTTAGGGATTTGTATATTTACAGCAGCTAAAGATCAAATTGCATGCTGTAAGATTGAATGTGACTTGTACATTTATATCAGTGAAGGAACAAGCTGCATATTAAAATAAAAAACCACTTGCTAAATATTTTATAATTTACCAGCAAACAGAATTGTATTCAATTTTTTTGAAAAAAATACATGAATACTCTAAAGGAGCTCAGGTGGACAATTCCTTTTGAGCTCCCTGACCATAAAAGATCGGTGTACGTGAAATATTTAATTATCCTGTCCAGATAACAGCCATTGAGATATTTTTAAAAAAATATATTTACTTCATTCTGAACATGGAACATAGACCACAACAGCACATTATTGGCCCTTCAGCTCATGATGTTGTGACAACCATTATATACTTAACAAAAAGGATCCCTCCTTATGCCAAAACCTTCTATTTTTCTTTCATCTATATGCCCATCTAAGAGTCTCTTAAGTGCCCCTGTTGTTCCAGCCTCCACCACCACCCTTGACAATGGATTCCAGGTACCTACAATTCTCTGTAAAAGAAAACATCCTTATATCCCTCCTAAACTTTTGTACCTACACTTGTCCTTTGGCATTTGCAACTCCCACCCTGGGAAAAAAGTGTTGGCTGTCTACCTTAGTTATACTTCTCATAATCTTATACACCCTCTATTAAGTCACTAATCCTTCTTTGTTCCAAAAGTAAAAGCCATAGCTCTGCTTACCTTGCCTCAAAAGACATGTTTTATAATTCAGTCAACATTGTGGTAAATCTCCTCTGCACCCTCTCAATGGCTTCCACATCCTTCCTGTAATGAACTGAACATAATATTCTAAGTGTGGTCTCACCAGGGATTTGTGAATCTGCAAGATTACCTCACAATTCCTGAACTCAATCTCCCAACTAATGAAGCCCGGCATAGCATAGACCTTCTTAACTATCACATCAACTTGTGAAACAACCTTGAGAGATTTATGGATTTGGACCCCAGGTCCCTCTGTTTTTCCGCACTGTTAAGTATCCCATCATTAACCAAGTACTTTATCTTCCAAAATGCATAACCTCACACTTACCTGGATTGAATTCCATCTGCCATTTTTCCTGTCAATATCCTGTTGTAACCTACGTCACTATCCACATGCCTCCAACCATATCATCCACAAACTTACTGACCCATCCCTCAACTTCTTCATCCAGGTCATTGATAAAAATCACAACGAGCAGGGTACCAGAATAAATCCATGTAGAACTCCACTAGTCCCTGACCTCTAGGAAGAATTATTTTCATGCATAACTACTCTCTGCTTTCTACAGGCAAGCACATTTTGAAACCCCACAGCCTATGTTTCATGGCTCCCATGTCTCATGACTTTATGATTAAGTCTCCCATGGGGGACCTTGCCAAATACCTTTATAAAATCCATGTACACCACATCTACCACGCCACATCAATTTCTTTTGTTACCTCCTTTAAAAAAAATCAATTTGGCTTGTGAGGCACAATCTTCTCACAAAGCCATACTGACCATCCCTAAGAAGACTATACTTCCCTAAATGCTCCAAAATCCTGTCCTTAAATATCCTCTCCAATAGCTAGCCCAGCAGTGAGGTAAGACTCACTGGTCTATAATCTCCAGAATTCTCCTTATTACCTTTTTTAAATGAGGGGACCACATTTGCCATTCTTCAATCCTCCAGCACCTCCCCATGGCCATGGAGGATTCAAATATCATCACCAATGCCCCAGCAATCTCTTCCTTCCCTTCCCATAACAATCTAGGGTATATCTCATCTGGTCCCAGGTACTTCTCAATCCTAATTTTTTTAAGAAGATTCATGACTTCCTCTTCCTTCATCTCAAAATGCTCCAGCTCAAAAGCTTGTTCTGTTCTGATTTCACCTTGACTAATCTCCTTTCCTCTGGTGAATACAGAAGCAAATTATTAATTGAGGACCTCCCCAAACTTCTCCACCTCCAGGCACCCATTGCCTCATTTATCCTTAAGCGGCCTTACTTTCACTCTTGTCATCCTTCTCTTCATGTAAGCAAAGAATGACTTTGAAGGTTTTCCTTAATCCTACTTGCCAAGGAATTCTCATGCCCACTTCTAGCTCTCCCAAGTTCTTTCTTAAGTTCCTTCCTGGCTACCGTATAATTCTCATGAGCCCTTCTTGTTATTTGTTTTCTAAATGTGATGTCTGCTTCCATCTTCCTCTCACCTAGCTGCCTCACCTATTTTTGTATATATGAATACAAGCCTACATTATGTACTGTCTGTTTTGTTACGTCCAGAGGACCCCAAAACCCAGCAGCAATAGAAATTCACCAAGACAAATGGTTACTTAAACAAAATTTGCTTTTAATTGTCTTTAAACATGAAAACAGGATCAAACTTTAACTTTTACTATTAACTTAAGTTAATTTAACTTAACCCCTTCTAATTCTAAGCGCACATGTATATAATGTGTGTGTCAGTTCAGAAAAGTTCTTTGATTCACAGTCCATTCTCACTTCGCACCCCTCCAAGTTAACTGGTATCAGGCAATTCTTATACCAAGGGTGGCCAAACTTGCTTAATGTAAGAGTCACAAACGATAAAGCTAAGATGCACGAGAGCCGCAGGAGAAGAACAAAATACACACATATGTTTTTCATGTTTAAAGATAATTAAAAGCAAATTTTGTTTAAGTAACCATTTGTCTTGGTGAATTTCTATTGCTGCTGGGTTTTGTGGTCCTCCGGACATAACAAAACAGACAGTACATAATGTGGGCTTGTATTTGTAACAAAAATTTTATATAAATTTTAAGAAATGCATAGTAAATGCAATAATATTTATTCCTGCTTGCAGTTTTTAAACTGTTAATTTGTATTAGTTTCAATAATCACAAAGGCACAAACATATAAGTAAAGGTAAACCAAAAAAATGAGAGATATTTTAATCAGATTTGCACCTTACAAAATTAATCTTATTATAATCATATTTTTTATGACTAAAATACAATGCTACAAATATCAGGCTATTAAAGATGTGAGTCGGGCAGGCAAGAAGGAGAGACCGGCAGCGCGAGATGGGTGGGCAAGAGGGAGAGACCGGCATTGCGAGTTGGGCGAGTGAGGGGGAGAGACCGGCAGCGCGAGTCGGGCGGGCGAGGGAGACTGGCAGCGCGAGTCGGGCGGGCGAGGGAGACTGGCAGTGCGAGTTGGGCAGGCGAGGGGGAGAGACCGGCAGCACGAATTGGGTGGGCGAGGGAGACTGGCAGCACAACTTGGACTGGCAAGGGGAAGAGACCGGCAGCATGAGTCGAATGGATGAGGGAGACTGGCAGTGCAAGTTGTGTGGGCAAGGGGGAGAGACCATCAAAGCGAGTTGGGTGGGCGGGGGGGGGGGGGAGACTTGCAGAGAGCTGCATATTAAAGGTCAAATAGCCACATGTGGCTCGTGAGCCGCTGTTTGACCAACCCTGTCTTATACTGTGCACAGAATTTAACATTTATAAACCTTCACTAAGCACTGGTGCTTAAAGGTAATTGGTTACCACTCAGGGAGGTTCTAGTTTGTTTCAGAGATATGTTACTCATTGCACACATACACAAACTGATTCCCTCCGATCAGTCACTTCATTGTCTTGCTGAAGAAACTTGCCACATCATGGCTTTCCCAAATGATAACCTTTTCTTCCAGGTCACCACAGAGTTCCTCTTATTTCCCTGATTTCAGGCGAAACACTCTAGCCAGCCATTTCCTCTTGTCAGGACTACAAGGATTTTTCAAAAGTCTGAACTCAGAACTCACAACCCGTCTTCAAAATGGGGTTTTTAAACAAGCTGCCAGCTTGTCATGTTGCAGCCTCCAAAAGCCACTGCAGAACTCAGTTCTCTCTCTCTCTCTCTTTCTCTTTCTCTCTCTGTTTTTTTCTCTCTGCCTGCAAAACCACATGACCCTGTAATGGAAGATTTAAACCATGTTTTTTTTACTTTTGCAGCCTTTGCTTCTGCAAGGCTGAGAACCTGCTTGTTTTTTAGAATCAGCAGACATAAGCTAAATTCCACCGAGGGGCCAGAGATGCAGTTATCTGACTTAAAAGGACATCTGTGTACCAAGAACATTTAATCTTCCAGCTTGTTTAGGTCACAGACTGTCAGAGACCTAACCTTGATGAAAAATAAACCATTGTATTCAAAATGATAAGCTGAAAATTATGTTATTCGTTAATTAACCTAGCATGCTAGCTTGCTTGCTTATCTTTCTTACTGTGCTGGGAATAGGTGGTTGGGTAAGCAATTTTTGGGTAATATAAGCCAATGTCCCGCTGCTGAAGGGGAGACTCTCTGAGAGGTGGCAACATCTCTCAGCAAGAAGAAGAACTTCTAGAGTCCAGCCAACATCCCGGTCGGGGGAGGTGGAGAAGCTGCTACCGGTGCCCCGACAACCTACTACAAGTGTGCGGTCGTTGCCTCGCTTTGGCAGTTGGGACCAGTCCAGGCGTTGATAAGTATAATTGGGAAGGGCTTGCATATTGTAGTTTGATATCAGGTTTAGAATTTGTAATAAAGATTTGTATAAACTGAAGTGCTCTTGGCGTGTGTGTCTATTTTCTTTCGGTAGCTCAAACACTGTGACCAATCTAAAACGAACAAAGTGAGAGGTACAACTTTACCCAGACAGACCCCTCCTAGAACAGCAAACTGCAACCAGACAGATTGCTGGCACCAGAATCAGTTTCTGCCTGGGGATCTGTTGCTTTCAAAACAATAGTCCATTTACTGAACAACATCAATCCAATTAACACCTACTTGTGAAGTCTCCAGCATTCTTCAAAGTTTCTATTAAGTCACTGTGGACATGAAGTATCTGCTTATGCATAGCTCTTGCATTTTAAGTGAGATGTGTTCTGTAAGTATCTGTTTGTGAAGTGACCAACACTAAACCCCCAACAATCTATCTCTTTTAAAAACATATTTATATATAATATAAAATAAAATATAATATACCCCATGACAGTTTGCATTTGTGTTGCTGTGTATATGCGTGTTTTGCACCGAGGATCTGGAGAATGCAGTTTCTTCAGGTTGTACTTGTACAATCAAATGACAATAAATTTGACATAACTTGTCAACCATGGTTCCCTTTTCCTACCATCTTTTCCTTGTCTCAGTGGCACTGTTCCCACTGTTCCCGCATGCAACCTGCATACAAAGGAAATAAAAGAGTGCACAAAAGGTTAATTAACTAAAATAGTGTAGTAATTAATAATTATACTTATTGAAGATGATCTCTTAGCTAAATGATTATGTTAGCAAGGTAACAAGGTAACATTCATTGTTACTGCACAAGTACAATTAAATTGACTACACATCCTGCACACATACATCAAACAAATTTGATATAAAAACAACAACTCAATAAAAATAATACAATATTCAATGTTTGGCGGTATTCAGTTCATGTATGGCTCTGGGGTAAAACTGTTTTAAAGTCTATTTGTCTGTGATTTAATCGACTTGAAATGTTTACCAGAAGGCAGCAGGTCAAACAGATTGTGACTCGGGTGGTCAGGGTTCTTCAGGATTTTAGCTGCTCTGCAAAGGCAGCAAGGGCTAAATAAATCCTGCATAGTGGGCAGGGCACAGCTAATAATCTTCTGGTCTGTATTAATGACCCTCTAGGTCCCTCTTGTGTGCTGCCAAGCAGCAGGCAAACTACGTAGGCCAGCACACTCTCGATGGAGTAGCGATACAAGGGCACCAGCAGTTTCTACGCAGTTTGACTTTCCTGAGAATCCTCAGGGCATGTTGTGCCTTTTTAACTATTGCGATAGAATTGGAAGTCCAAGAAAGATCCTCAGAAAAATGTGAACACAGAAACCTGAAAGCAGTGACCCTTTCCACACAGTCCCCTTTGATATGTAATGGGTCTGGAACTATATTATTCCTTTAGAGTCTATTATAAGTTCTTTTGTATTTGAGGAGTTCAAATCGAGATTGTTCTCTGAACACCACACTGTCAGTCTTTGGACTTCAACTCCATAGGCTGTCTTGTCTTCTCTTGAAATGTCCAATCACAGTTGCGTCATCTGAAACTTGGTGATGGTGTTGGTAGACTACATGGAGGCACAGTCATGGGTATAAAAAGAGTAGATGATGGAACTCAATACGTACCCTTGTGGGGAGACAATACTGAGTAAAAGGGTAAAGGAGAGATGAGTGCCAATTTTCAGTCTGCGAGTGGTTCGTTAGAAAGTCCTTAATCCAGAGACAAATAGATTGGGAAAATCCTAATTCTGCAAGTTTTGTAATCAGTCTGCCTGGGATGATGGTGTAAAAGGCAGGTCTGAAGTCTATAAAAAGCATCCTCAAGTAGCTCCCCTGATGTTCAAGATGGGTCAGTGCAGTGTGGAGCAGTGGCAATGGTATCCACCGTCGACCTGTTTGTCCTATAGGCAAATCCATATGGATCAAAGGTAGGTGGGAAGCTTTGTTGCAAGACCAGCCTCTCAAAGCACTTCATAATGACCGGTGTAAGTGCTACTGGATGGTAGTCATTGAGGGCGCTGATGACATTCTTCTTCAGCAGTGGAATGATAGTGCCAGACATCAAGCAATGTAGGATGATGGATGTGGACAGGGACAAGTTGAATTTTTGTGAAGACTTCAGAGAGGTGGCATGCATATTCCTTCAGCATCTTTCCTGTCACGCCAACAAGGTGGTGGCTTTCCTTGGATTCACTGTACCGAGATCTCATCTCACATCATACCACAGTGAGGATGTGGCTGTTAGAGGCTGATGAGGATGTAGTGATCTTTTCGGTTGCCTTCACCTCAAACTGAGCAAAGAAATTATTAAGATACGCAGCCAGCATGGTGTCGGCACCAACAGTCATACTGTTGCTGGTTTTGTAATTGGTGATGCCCTGTGTTATGAGCCCAGAGGACCCCAAAACCCAGCAGCAATAGATATTCGTCAAGACAAATGGTTATTTAAACAAAAGTTGCTTTTAATTATCTTTAAACATGAAAATAGGATCAAACTCTAACTTATTACTATTAACTTGCTCAACCTAATTCTAAGCACATGTGTATGTAATGTTTTCATAAGTTTAGAAAAGTTATTTGATTCACAGTCCAATCTCACTTCTCATTCTTCCAAGTTCATTGTTTGCAGGCAATTCTTATACTGCGCACAGAATTTAACATTTATGAAGTTCACCAGGCTTTGGTACTTAAAAGATAAATGGTTCCTGCTCAAGAAGGTTCTTGTCAGTTTTCAGAGAGAGATTTGTTGTTCACTGGACACTAACTGATTCCTTCTAATCAGCCATGTCAGTGTCTTGCTGAAAAAACTTGCCCCAACAGGCTTTTTCAGATGATAACGTCTTTCTTTCAGGTCACTTCAGAGTTCCTTTTTGTTTCTCTTATTTCAAGTGAAATATTAGGCAGCCAGTCCTCTCCTCTTGTATGGACCACAAGGGCTTTGAGAAGGTTGAACAAAGAACTCACAACCCATCTTCAAAATGGGATTTTTCCACAAGCTTGCTAGCTTGTCCTGTTCAAGTCCCAGCTGCTGCTGCTGACTGTCACATTGAAGAACTGAATTTCTCTCTCTCTCTCTCTCTCTTTCTCACTTAGAGAAAAGCCTGTTTGACTCCCTCTGCTTGCAAAACCACATGATCCTCTTTGAACAGCAAACTGCCCTCAGACAGCCTGCGGCTCCAGATCTAATCCTCTGATTCTTTCATCTGTTGCTTTCCAAACCAACAATCCATTAGTGAAGTCTCTATAGACACTCCCTAAAGCTTTTGCAAAGGCACTTGGTGCCGGCCTGTATGACCTGAGCAGAGCTCCAGTATTTTAAATGAGATCTGTTTTGAAATGTTTGCATGTGACCTACATTAAATAAAACCTGCCACAACTTATCTCCTTTAAAACATATCTATATACAATATAAAATACAGCATAATCTGTCGCACCCTGCCACACTTGCTGTGGAACATTATTGATGAAATGATCTTTAATCTTCCTCTTATTGTCTACTTTAGCATCCCTGATGCCTCTCTTCAGGTTGACTCTAGCAGCACTGTATTGTGCTCTATCACCAGACCTGAAGACGGTGTTATGATCCTTGAGAAGAGTTTTTACTTCTTTTGTCATCCAGGGCTTCTGGTTGGAATACCTGAATATATTTGGTGATGGTGACATTGCCTACACAGTTCTGTATGTAACAAGAGTATAGCTGATCTGTACACCTCCAAATCCTGATGTTCAAAAACTGTCCAAATTGGTCCTTTCAAAGTAACCCTGCAGTTGCAAGGAAGCTCCTTCCAACCATAACTTAAACATCTTTAGAGTGGGCTAAGATTTCCTTTTAAGCGGAGTGTATCCTGGGATTAAGAGTATGGATAAGCGTGGTCATGGTATTGACCTAAAGCCATTCTTTATGTTTGAATAAACTTTTTCTTGTGTCCTTTTCCCCCTGGTTGCACATTTCGGGATGAATGCTGAAATTTGAACAGTTGGTTTGTAACAAGTCAGTTAAACAGGTTGAATTATATTTTCACAAATATTAAGTGCCCACATACTTTTGTCACATGAAAAAAAAGCACAACATGAGACTTTTGCACATGCTAACACTAAAAATGAAAGGGAACATTGCTCAGTTGTATCCAGAAACCCAGTAAATGATCTGTAAACATCCTCCACATTATTTCTGTGCTTACTCCCAAGAACATCTGTTCCTAATTTACCCTCCTTTGTTCCTGCCTCATCCATTATAATTAGTCCTTCCTCAATTAAAAACTTTATCATTTTGTCTGTTTTTATCCTTGTTCATAGCTATGCTAAAGCTCAGGGAGTTGTGGTCACAATCACTGAAATGCTTCACCACTCAGAGATCTGTCATCTGACCAGGCTCTTTACACAGTACTAGATCCAGTATGGCCCACATACTGTGTCATGAATCCTTCTTCGACACACCTGACAATTTCTGCCCCATCTATTCCTCTTGGAGAAAGGAGGTGCCTGTCAATATTTGGGAAGTTGCACTCTTTGCACAGTAATTTCTGCAACATTCCAAAATCTGCCTATTTATCTGTTCCTTAATGTCCCTAGGGCCAATACATTGGTAATGAATAGAATTTATGTCTTTATACCACATTAGAAGTCAAGAAACAAAAACTTTCCTGCTTTCCCCTAGTTAAATTCCAGAGCTCTTGTTGTAAATTTCCTTATGAAACCAAACGACTTTGCTTTGTCTTAAAGAATTTACGTCTCATCATTATTAAGTTATTTTTTAGCAATATATAATATCCCTTTTTAAAAAATTTAAGATCAACTATAAGCTGAAAAATTAAGTTAACTTTATTGTCATATATTAGCAAAGTCTGATGATATTGCTTTGTCTTTATTCAAAAAGATAAAAATGTGATGATGTTAATGAACATGATTCTGCTTAATTTCCTCAGCGGTGTCTACCTTGATTTACCCAACCGGCAGAACAAGAAGAACATAATTCTCTCAGCTCTCCCCTCATTCCTTCATTTGAGTGGGAGAGTTCCATTAAAATTAATAAATGAATAAACATTATTTGAATTGAAACATAATTATTATATAATCAATAACTGACTTAGTGTTAAGTGATAGAAGGTGATTCAATCCATTTGTGACTTGTTTTGCTCTGTGAGGTTCTGAAAGCATGCTATTGTGAAATCTGATGGCACTACTTTTGCTGAACAGATCTGTTATTGACCAGCAAACTTGAATACAGGCTGATTTTTCTGAGGAGCATGGTAAGGTTAACTTTGTGGAATCTTTACTACAAACTTCAATTGCTGAGTATGTAGGTAGCTGTTAAGATTACTTGTGCAAGTTACCTATTTTGCAATGTTATCTTAATAGGAAATAAGAATTATTAGCCTTTTTTTCCTGAAAACATTTTTTTTTGTTGCAGGTGACAAAAATGTAACACAAGTCACTCTATATTACAAATCTGATAATGCCTGTGCCTTTGATCAAGTGGTGAAAATACCATTGATAAATGAAGCTAAAGAAAAAGCCTTAGCAATTGCAGCACAACGTCAGATGTCACAAATCGAATATCAGCGAAGAAAGATTACTGGAACATTGGAAAGCAGTAGTGTCCGAGCTTCAATTGCAAACAGGGTAGGAACATGATTCATCTGAAATTAGTTATGCTGTTATTCATGTAATTTCAACTGAACACCCAATAAATAAAGAAATATGGACCTTCAGAGGGCAGGATGAGTTGGAAGGTAGTCGTGTGTCGATTAGCAAGTTTTAGTCAAAGTCATCAGGGATCAAAGATCTGGGGACAGAAAAATTGAGAGGGCCTTGGCATTTGGAAGTTTTGGATTCAGACTTCAAGTCTATTGGAGGCTGGACAATGGAGGGATTGAATGAATATGGAGTTTGAACTGATTCAACATTTCTCAGCTAAGCTAGAGTCAGTGTGAAAGTGAAGAAATGAGAGATGGATGGAGAGGGTGATCAAATGAAGAACAGGTAAAGTGAGGTTTTTATTTGTTCCTCCTTGGAATAATGAAATATTGAAACACGATAATATAATAGGATGTACCGTCTTTTAGGCATTAAATTCACTGCTTGTTGGGGTGAATGAAAAAATCCCAAAGAATTATTTAAATCAGGGGGAGTCACGTGATGGAGTAATGGCCAGTTGGGAAAACCAGCCCTCTCCAGGAAAATAGGAAAAAAGTTAGGAAAAAGCAAAGCGTAACAAAAATAAAATATAAGAAATAGAAGATAAAGATAAAGAGAAGAGAAAGAAGATGGCATCTAAGAAGGAGAAAATAAAAACAACTGGAAAAAAAAGAGGTAGAAAAGTTGCCGGAGAAGAAAGAAGAAGGCCTTACCTGCACGAAAGAAGAAAGCCTTACCTGCAGCTGGTGGCGTGGAGTGCCCAACCCTCGAGGTCAGTGCCTGCCCTGCGGAGTCATGACCCACCAGCTGGTGCACTACAAAAATGACTCTCAGAGCCAAAAAAAAGTGCTCAATCAAAGGAGAAAGAGGACACTGGCGGGAGGGGGAGCTCAGCAGAGAAGCGGGTTGTCACAGAGAGAACAGCTGAGGGACACCCGACACCAGGGCGCTCAGCTGGAGGATGAGGGAGCAATGAAACCGACGAGGGAGATAGACAGAGGGATGACCGACAAGAAGATCAACGTCAGGAAGCACAACAGATGAGCAGCCCGGGAGGGGAGGACCAGCAACAAGAGGCCCAGCAAGAAGAGGCCCAACAAAGAGATACAAGCAGCTCATCAGGAAAAACAGAAGAGACACAGACACAAAGAAAAGGAAGAAAAGGACCAAGATCTTCACAGAGAAATAGAAGGTAAAACTGATGGACAAAGAGAAATAAAAGGTAAAACTGATGAATAGAATATAGATAGTCTTTTTTGAAGAACAAATGAGATCAGTAAAAGAATGGTTGTCATTAGAGTTTAATGCAATTAAAAGGAAAATGAAAAGAACAGAAGATAAAATGCAAAGGTTAGAACTGGTAATGACAGAAATAGGGAAAAGAGTAGAGAATGTGGAAGAGCGGGAAACGGCTGTAGAAATGGAAGTAAATGACTTCGGAGAAAAATTGGAAGGAGGTGACAAAAAAAATTAAAGAGACTCAAGAGTTGTTATCTCAGAAAATTGATACGTTGGAAAATTATAGTAGGCGAAACAACATAAAAATAGTGGGCCTGAAGGAGGGTGAAGAAGGCACAGACATGAAGGAATTAATAAAAGGATGGATCCTGAAGGTCTTGGGAACGACAGAAATGCAGGAAGAAATGGAAATAGAAAGGGCACACAGAGCATTAGCTCCGAAACCACAGGCACATCAAAAACCAAGACCCATCTTAGTAAAATTTTTGAGATACATGACAAGAGAAAATGTACAGGAACGGGCAAGGAATAAAGTTAGAGAAGACAATAAACCATTGGAATACAAAGGTCAAAAAAAAATTTCTACCCAGACGTAAGTTTTGAACTCTTAAAGAGGAGGAAGGAGTTTAATACAGCAAAATTGATTTTATGGAAAAAAGGTTACAAGTTCATATTAAGGCATCCAGCCATGCTTAAAATATTTATACCTGGGGAGCAAAATAGACTGTTCTCAGATCCAGAGAAAGTGCAAGAATTCGCAGAAAATTTGCAGGACAGGAGAAGAGATGTAACAAGAATGAAGAATGGCAATAAAGTATATATAAAGATGTAAAAACAATGCATATGTAAAGAACTAAAGAGGAAAAAGAGAAGGGAAGGAAGGGAGTAAGGGGTGGGGGGGAAGAAGAGAGAGACTTTTGTTATGTGTTTTAAAAAAAGTGTTTTCTGGAGAGGGCTGGGTAGAGGGGGAATAACCATCACTGCAAAATCAGTTGACGCTGCGAACAAGATCGCAATCTAAATGAAAAGGGGAGTTGTGGTTGCCCGGCAAGGGATATGGGGAAACTCAGAGAGGGGGGAACTTTTGGGGTTAAGGTATTAGTGGATGTGAGAACTGCAGGGGTACTTTATATCTTAAATGTGTTGTCGTACATTAAGTGTAATAAGAGAAAACTAAGAGATGAAAATGGGGAAAAGGGGGATGGAGGTGTCGAAGTGGTGGAAAAGAGGTGTATGCAAGATAAAGGGTGGCCATGTTGAACTATATGACTATAAACATTAATGGAATACATAACCAAATTAAAAGGAAGAGGCTACTAAATTTATTGAAGAATGAAAAAATAGATATAGCAATTGAGCAGGAAATGCATCTAACTGAAGCAGAACATAACAAACTAAAGAGAGACTGGGTAGGACACATAATGGCAGCATCCTATAATTCAAAAGCTAGAGGTGTAGCCATACTAAAAATGTACCAATCAAAATAGAGGAGGAAATAATAGATTCGGCAGGGAGGTGTCAGATATACTTAGAAGTCTGGAATTTGCTCAATACATATGCACCTAACGAGGAGGATCAAAAGTTTATGCAGGATATTTTTCTGAAGATTGCAGATACACAAGGAAATATATTGATAGGAGGGGATTTTAACCTTAATTTGGACCCAATGTTGGATAAAACTGGACAAAAGACAAGTTAAAAGAATAAAGTAGCCAAATTTATGGTTAAATAAATGCAGGAAATGAAACTTATGGATATATGGAGGAAGCAACACCCAAGAGAGAAGGAATTTTCATATTATACAAGAAGGCACAAAACTTACTCAAGGATTGATATGTTTTTGTTGTCAGCCCATATTCAAGGGAGAGTTAGGAAAACTGAGTATAAAGCTAGACTATTATCAGATCATTCACCTCTATTATTAGCAATAGAACTGGAGGACATCCCACTAAGAACTCCATGCTACTTAAAAGACAGGAATTTAGGGAGTTTAATGAATGCCAAATTAAAACATATTTTGAAATAAACACAGAATCAGTGAAAGACAAATTTATATTATGGGACGCAATGAAAGCCTTCATTAGAGGGCAGATAATAAGTTATGTGACTAAGGTGAAAAAGGATTACAGTCGCGAAATAGAGCAGTTGGAAAGGGAGATAGTAAGTACAGAAAAGGAATTAGTAAAAAGGGATGATATAACAAAAAGGAGAGAATTGGCAGACAAAAAAATTAAATATGAAACATTACAAATGTACAAGGTGGAGAAGAACATAATGAAAACAAAGCAAAAGTATTACAAACTGGGAGAAAAAACACAAAATATTAGCCTGGCAACTTAAAACAGAACAAGCTAAACGAACAATACTGGTGTCAAGGAAAAAGGACAATCAAATTACATATAATTCAAATGAGATTAATGAAAATTTTAAGAAATTTTATGAACAATTGTATCAAACTGAGAACGAGGGGAAAGATGATAAAATAGAGGAATTTTTAGCTAAAATTGAACTGCCAAAATTGCAAGAAGAGCAACAAAACAAACTAATAAAACCATTTGAAATAGAGGAAGTACAGGATATATTTAAAAAGCTGCCAAACAATAAAACACCAGGAGAAGATGGATTTCCAATAGAATTTTATAAAACATTTAAAGAGTTATTAATTCCTCCTCTCCTGGAAGTAATGAACAAGATAGAAGAAACACAAAACTTGCCAGATTCATGTTTTTTCTTTGGCTTGGCTTCGCGGATGAAGATTTATGGAGGGGTAATATCCATGTCAGCTGCAGGCTCGTTTGTGGCTGACAAGTCCGATGCGGGACAGGCAGACACGGTTGCAGCGGTTGCAAGGGAAAATTGGTTGATTGGGGTTGGGTGTTGGGTTTTTCCTCCTTTGTCTTTTGTCAGTGAGGTGGGCTCTGCGGTCTTCTTCAAAGGAGGTTGCTGCCTGCCGAACTGTGAGGCGCCAAGATGCCCGGTTTGAGGCGATATCAGCCCACTGGTGGTGGTCAATGTGGCAGGCACCAAGAGATTTCTTTAGGCAGTCCTTGTACCTCTTCTTTGGTGCACCTCTGTCACGGTGGCCAGTGGAGAGCTCGCCATATAACACGATCTTGGGAAGGCGATGGTCCTCCATTCTGGAGACGTGACCTACCCAGCGCAGTTGGATCTTGCTGTCGGCCTCTGCCATCATGTAAGACAGCAATAATTACAGTCATACCAAAGATGGGGAAGGATCCATTAACACCAGCATCATATAGACAAATATCTCTACCTAACTCAGACTATAAGATAATAGTAAAATTATTAGCAAACAAATTGGCCGATTGTATACCTAAAATAGTAAAACAAGATCAAAATGGATTTATTAAGAAAATACGAACAGCGGACAATGTCTGCAAACTTATTAATCTAATCCACGCAGTTCAAGGAAATAAGAAACCAACAGTGGCTGTTGCTCTAGACGCAGAAAAAGCCTTTGACAGAGTAGAGTGGAATTACTTATTTAAAGTATTTCAGAAGTTCAATCTACCAGAAAAATATATAAATTGGATTAAAGCATTGTATAATGGACCATTGGCGAAGGTAACAGTAAATGGATATGTATCTAGTCAATTTAAATTAAGTAGGTCAACTAGACAGGGATGTCCACTATCCCCCTCATTGTTTGCCTTAGCAGTAGAACCTTTGGCAGAACTGATAAGAATAGAAAATAAAATAAAAGGGATAAAAATAAAGGAGAAGGAGTATAAAATCAGCTTATTTTCAGATGACGTCATAGTATACCTAACAGAACCAGAGGTATCAGTGAAGAATTACATAAGAAATTAAAGGAATATGGAGAAATATCGGGGTACAAGATCAATGCAAATAAAAGTGAAGTGATGCCAATGAGTAATGCGGACTACACAGAATTTAAAAAAGAATCACCATTTAAATGGCAAGCACAAGCAATCTGATACCTAGGGATCAGGTTAGATAATAACTTAAGCCACTTGTACAATCAAAATGATCAGCTACTAATAAAGAAATTGCAGGAAGTCTTAAAACATTGGAAAGAATTACCGTTAACATTGATAGGGAGGGTAAACTGCATTAAAATGAACGTGTTTCCAAGGATACAATACTTATTTCAAACATTACCATTTCCTTTAACAGAAAAATTCTTGAAGGAACTAAAGAGAATAATAAGGAAATTCTTGTGGAAAGTGAGGAAACCAAAGGTAGCATTAGATAAATTAGGAAACAGATATAATCAAAGTGGTTTGCAGTTACCAAATTTTAGAAATTATAATAATTATAGAGCCGCACAATTAAGGTATTTATCAGATTTTTACCAGACAAGGGAAAAACCAGACTGGACTAAGATAGAACTAGATAAAGTAGGGGAGAAAGTACCAGAACATATACTTTTTAAGTGGGATGAAAAGCTGGTGCAATATAAAAACTCACCAGTACTGCATCATTTACTTAATACATGGAAGAAGATCCACTTCGAAAGGATAAAAATTATCAAATATCAAAATTATTATTGACGCAAAATCTGCTAATCCCTTTTACAATAGACAACCTTTCCTTTAGAGAATGGGAGAGAAAAGGAATCAAAAGAATAGAAAATTGTTTTTTGGGAAATAATTTATTAACATTTGAACAGTTGAAGTACAAATATAGAATAACTCATGGTACAATTTTGCATATCATCAACTGAAAGCTTATTTAACAGATAAATTGCGAAACAGCTTGAGATTACCTGAAGGAAGCAGCTTTAACTATGTGATTACAGACACAATGATAATTAAAAGATTTATAACCAACATGTACATTAAGCTGCAAGATAAGGAAAATGAAATAAACTATAAACCTAAGCAGAAATGGGAAAAAGATCTAAACATCAGGATAAAAAATGAAGTATGGGAAAGTTATGTTCTGGAACTATAAAGAATGCAATAAACACAAGGTTATGCATGATGCAGTATAATTGGTTACTCCTCAAAAATTTTTAAAAATGGGATTCAACATTATCGGTTTTCGCTCTAAGAAGGAAATGGGAACAACATTATGTGCAACTTGGACATGTATGAAAGTAAATACGTTTTGGGAAGAATTAAATCAGATACTAAATAAAATTACAAAAAATAACATACCAAAAAAACCAGAGATATTTCTTTTAAGTAACATAAGAGGTAGAGAATTAGGCCTCAAATTGGATAAAGTGCAAAAAAAATTCATTATGGTAGCCTTAGCGATAGCAAAAAAATGTATAATGTCAACTTGGAAAATGGAAGAGAGCATGAATATACAGCAATGGTACATGGATATGAATAAATGTATTCGTTTGGAAAAAAATAACATATAATTTAAAAAATAAAGTCACAATGTTTGAACAAATTTGGGAACCATACATGGAACATATCAGAGAGAGTTTGCCTACGACCTCCATCCCCTAAACTGAGAATGAAAATGATAAGAAGACAAAATGACTAGATTCAGTGTGTAATAAATAGATGAAGCATTTTTCTTGTTTATTTTCCTTTGTGTGAAGATATTGTCTTATGGTTTGATTGTTTTGTATATGTTAAATATTTATGGATTTTGGAGGGGGCTGGGTAGAGGGGAGGGAGGGAAAGGGGGAAAATAAAGGGAGAAAAGACCACTGTGTAAGTTTAATGAGAAATGTGCATATTTTGGTTGATATGGTTCATAGTGTAAAAAATAAAAAAAATTAAAAAAAGAATGATTTAAAGCAAAACAGGAGGATATTTCTCAACCATCACAAACAAAATATGCATTCATTTAATTTTATTGTTTACCATTCCAAATATAACCAAACTTTCTCTTCTTTTTTTGCTGAAACTACACTAATCACCACATTTCTCAGATTACAGGCTGTCTCTTCAATCTTTGCTCACAAGGTCACTCCTTATTTCAGTAAACAAATAAGTGAATCTTCTTTGCACAACAAACCAGAGTAAGAAGATTGAAAGTGTTTCCAGGTGCATTTCCATCAAAAAGAAAATGTTCTCCTTTTAATATTCCATTGAACGTCAATGTTTGACCCAAATTGCATGATCTTTGAATATTAGGATCATATTTATTATATATTTCATAGTTCTCATATTTTCTTTTAGCATTAAAGAAATTTTACCTGCTGAATCGAAAGGGGTTGTCATTCCATCCTCACCAATCAATGAATATGTTCATCAGTTGAGCCAGTTTCTTTTTGTCTTGACCTGTCCATTCTCATCCAATGGGGTAAGATGATGTCATTCAGGTATCCCAAGCATTCATTGTGGGAATGCTTAGTGATGGTGCAGGATGAATGCAAATCATTTTGTGAAGAAGTACCATGTTGCAGTGGTAGTGTTACTGGAAGAGAGGAATTCTAGAGTTTTAAATTAATGCTGTTGAATTAATTTGTGTGTATTAAAGCATCTGGAATTGGAGGAATTCATCTTCTTGTATCACAGGGTTGGAAAAGATTTCCATAGGAAATCAGAGCAGGGGCCAATATAGATAAATAAGATGATGAATCATTCTGGATAATGTAGGACATTCTGGATAATGTAACAATTGAGGATAAATTCAGAACAAGTGGTAGGTGGGAAGATGGCTGATATGCAGTGGAATTACAGTGTTTAGAGGAAACAATCCTGCAGTATTTGAGGCTTTCAGCTGGGTACATTCTGCAGGAAGGGCAGAGACAGGTAACACAGCTTAGATGAAATAAAACAGTTTTTGAGATGGAAGGAAATTTGCTGAAATTGCAAGTAGCCTGCTTCAATTTCAGTCAGTGGCTGGGAGGTGGAGGCAAGGCTGAAATTTGTTGGCAACCTTACAACAATGATTTTTGTCTTTCATTGTTTAAATGGATAAATTTTTAACTGCTTATAAGGTTAACAGTTTGATAGTACAGGTAGTCCTCGACTCCCAATCTCTGCGATTTATGTCCACCCACACATGTGACCAAAATTTCTTTAAAAATCTTTATCAAAACTACTGTACAAGTACATATTTTGTATTATTCAGTGGTCCATGCTCCCGGCAGCAGCCCGAAGTCCCCGTTCCCTGTCGGCAGCCCAAAGTTCCCATTCCCTCCAGCAGCCTGAGGTCCCCATTCCCCACGACATCCCGAGGATTAATTATGAGGGCCAAAAACCAAGTTACTGGAGATTGGGCAGCATCCATAGAGGAACTCAAAACAATATTTTGCCCTTTCAAGCAGGGAAAACACCCATCTGTAAAAGTGGAAGTTCCTCACCCTTACGTCTAAAGAGGTACCTTTCTGAATGTGTTGTGGCAGGCTTCAAGGCGCCGATTCCAACCTTCTCGGGAAAGGATAATCAGAGGAGCACTGCACTCTGCCTCACCTGCGATCCACCTCCCCACTCACCCCTCTCCTTCCATGACACCCTCAAGGCAGGGGTGGCGGGTGGGACCCATCGGGGCAGCAGAGGCCATCAGCAGGGGCCGTCGAGGCAGCATGGGCCGTCAGTGCAGCAGGAGCTGCAGTGCAGCGGGAGCCTTCAGGACAGCGGGAGCGGGAGTCATTGGGGCAATAGGAGCTGGTGGGAGCCGTTGGAGCAGCGGGTGCCAGCAAGGCGGCAGGAGCTGTCAGGGGCGGCCAGTGCAGGCTGTGACAGCCTCACCGGGCCACTTCAGCCTTTGGGACTGCTCTCTGTGGCTCAAAATGCAGCAAAGCAATGGCCATCTTCCCTACCCATAATCCCCCATGCAGCTGGAACTGTCTGGAAACTACAGAGCAGTTCCAGCTGCATAGGGGATTATGGGTTGGGAAGACCGTCACTGCTCTGTCATGTTTTTATGATGGGTGGTGCTACAGCACCAGTCTCACTACTAGGCGCCTCTTGATAAGAATGGGACGCTGGAGCAACCTTTTAGGGCTGCTGTCTGAAAGGTAAGTTTTAAGTTTTAGATCCACTCTTCTCGCCAACCTCCAGGTGGAGGCTTGTCATGAAATGGCCTATAGATGCCCTTTTCCTTCTGTAGATGTTTTTTATGCTAGATTCCAACATCTGCAGCCTAGTAATTTAAAGAATGGGAATTTAAACATATGCTCATTGATGTGAATTTGGAGAATGTCACTGAGGGAGATTATGTAAATATGAATTAGGGATCAAAGCATGGCTCTTTTTGCAGTTGGTCAGATTGTGGCTGCTGGGGCATGGTGGAAAAAGAGGTCAATGCAGAAGATTCCTTGGCAATCACTAAACAACTGAGAAGACAAAATAGGTGATAGGATTTCCAGTTAACAATCATTTTAATAGACATAAGAGATGATAGTTGTCGGAAATTGGGCAAGAGTTCTCAGGGATCTTTGTTGAAAGAAGTGAGGATTGCAATTTGAAAAGGAAGAGAAAAATGCAATTTTGTCATGAGTAAATATCAGAATAGGACATGAATGATCAGCTATTCAGTGAGATTAGCGCTGAAAGAGTCAGAGATGAGTCTAATAAACTTAAGGTGAGCTTTAAAAGGGAATGGTGACAGGGGAGTGAAATTTGAAAAAGAAGAGAGTTCTGTATGAGTGTAAGATGAACTTTGTAGAATGTTGGTTGGTGAGCAAAAGAAAGGATTGATGTACTTAAAAACAGGTGCTGACAAAGAAGCACATGAACTCAGTTGTTGAGAGCAGGAAGAGATGGATGTAAAAAATCATTGGTTTTTTTGAGAAAAAGAGGGCCGGGGTTATTTTAACATTTTATGATGATCCTGGAATAGTTAACAATTCTGACAAGAGCTGGAGAACTTGGCCAAAAGTAGATTGTAACTGAAAACTGCAAATGCTCAAAATCTGAAACCCAAAGCAGATAAGGTCACATCTGTGAACACAGATGGCAGAACTGGGGATAATGAAACCAAATCATTTTTAAATTGCAGAAGGATGGGGGTGGTTAGACAAAGAGAATATCTCTACAAGGGTGAGGCCAGGGTTTTTGGTGTAGAAAAGATGGACAGTTCATTAGGTCATTAGGCTGATGGGTTCAGTAAAAGAGGGAGAGAAAATGAAGCAAAGTAGAGAAGGAGGACACAAAGGAATGTAAATGATGAAAATTGTAGGGTTGTAAAGTACTGATGGAAAGAGAAAAATTGCACCAGTCTCACAGCAGAAATGTCTCACAGCAGAAAAGAATAATAGCAGCACTTGTGATGCAAAGAACAGTACAGGACAGCCCACTCTGTTTGTGCCAACTATAATTTTATTTTAATAATACATTGCCACTGAGGAGACAACTTCACTCAGAGGGTGATGGGCATATGGAATGAGCTTCCAGACAAAGTGGTAGTTTTCTTTCAAAGACATGAATAGCTACATGGATGGAATGGGCTTGGAGTGGGAAGGGCCTAATGCAGGACTAAAGCAGGAGGCCATGCTGTTTGGCATGGACAAGCTGAGGTAGTGTGGCTGTTTCCATGCTGTGAGTATGACTCGAATTAAAACTGTCCTAACAGCCTGTACATGAACAATATCCCTCTCTATTAATGTCTCTTAAACATGGCACTCCTCTCTGCTTCTATCATCTCACCCAGCAATGCATTCCAGGAACCTATAACACACCAAAATATTGACACGCAGATTTACTTTCAGCTTTCTTTCTCTTACCTTAAATCTTTGCCCACTAGCATTTGATGTTTCCACTGTGAAAAATGACTATTTTCCAAACTGTACTTGGATAATTTTAGATGCTTCTATCAGGCCATCCCTCAGCCTCTGCATCCTTCTTATTATGTGGTCATCGGAAGTGGACACAGTGGTGCAACTGGAGTTTCATACAGTTGTAGCATGACTTCTTTGCTGTTCCAGTCAAAGATGAGGGCAAACACTCTGTCTTCCATCTTGATCACCCTATTCACATTTGGCACTTTCAAGGAGCATTAAAGACAGAGGGAAAAGTAATCGATGATGATGGAACCTCAACGAGTCAGTGAAAGGAACCACAGCAGATCAGTCAGAGTGGGGATGGGAAGGAGATTTAAATGGGAGCTCAGAGTTGCCCCTGAGGAAAAGTACAGTCACCCATTCTGCATATGGTTTATCCAGTGTGGAGAAAAAGACATTGTAAACAATTAAAGGACACTCGACTGGAAGAAATGCAAGTGAGGTGCTGCATCACTTACTAGGTAGCATGGTTTGGGCACCTTTTGGGAAGGGAAGAGGTCAGGGAATCGAGCAGATCAGATTTTAGCTTTTATTTCACCCAAAGAAGATAGAGTAGAAGGAAATATTTTAACAAATAAATACTTGATGATTCATTTGAATTGTTCAGGCAAATATTATAAAGATATGTTTACTTTTCATTTGAACAGATGAGAACACCTCACTCCACTGGAATAGATAGCAAAAAGCCAAAAACCATTGATTGCACTGTAGAAGTGTCCTCACCAAAGCACTTTGAATGTCCAGATAAAATATCTCTTCCTGTAGCCGAAGTACACAGAATAAATTCCACGTCGCACTTGATGTCTGAAAGTCTGAACTTGAGTGAAATGGGTAAAGTACGAATTGTTTGATCTTTTCGCATTCAGGCTGATTGCGGGCATTATTTAACAAACTTTTTTTTTCAAACAAACACAGATGCTGATTGAGCATTTTATTTCTCAAATTGGAATCAATAATTTATGTCAGTTAATACTTTTTATAACATGCAGAGTAAAGATACAAGGAAGATGGAATTGTTTAATTATATATCATTGCAGCATTACTGGGGAAAGTGATATGCAGTGCATGTAATATAAGGGAAAACCTTTGACATGGCACCATACATCAGGTTATCACAAAATATTTAGCAGGAAGGAATTGTGAGATTAGCAAATTGCATTAAATGCTTATTGCCTCAAGAAATTAAAAAAAGCATAGTTTAATGTAAATCAGATCATGGAAATATATCTGACCAGGGTGTTGTCAGCATTTGCAAACCATACAGTGCATGTTCTGCCCAAAAAATTTGTTGATTGAAATGCATTCAGGATTGTTGTCTCAAGATCCTTTGTTTCAAACAAGGGTTTCAGGAATCTGTGGTGGAAATTAAAACTGTCTATTAAATCTATGAACTCCTGCCTCAAAAGTTACCTCTTAGTTTCTTTAATTATATGTGATAGACAACTGGTAAAATTATTTTCAAATTCTAAAGTAATATGGATTGAAATGAGAGAAATATAAATTCCAAAAAGATAAACTAAAGAAACAAGAGCAGGAATGAAATCATTTCTGTAACAATGCTGTCCTTTGTGGTAAGTGATGCAGCTATACCAGTGGTTCTCAACCTTTTTCTTTCCACTCACATACCACTTTAAGTAATGCCTATGCCATAGGTGCTCTGTGATTAGTAAGGTATTGCTTAAGGTGGTATGTGGATGGGAATTTTTTTTTAAAAACCACTGTTTTAATCGTACCTAATTCACTTGTTATGTCCACGGCTTCATAACTCGAAAGGAAATGGGCCAATGACAATTTTTCTCAAGCAAAATATTTCAGTAACAATTGGGTCTAGAGCAGTGGTTCTCAACTTTTTTTTCTCACTCACAAATCACCTTAAGCAATCCCTTACTCATCACAGAGCACTGATGGCATAGAGATTACTTAAAGTGGTATGTGAGTGGAGAGTAAAAGGTTGAGAACCACTGAGCTGGATCCTTAGAATCAGGTTGTGGTTGTAGTACAGTTCATTTCCAGGGATCACTGACAGTTCTACCTCACACAATGTAGTTTAGCATCAGCAAAGAACATCATATTTATCCATTCAAAATAGTTATTTTTTGGGGTTGCATCTTTAGCAAGGCTGGCAGTCATTGGCCATATTGAAATGTTCCCCAGGAAGTGTGAGTAACCACATCCTGTAAGTTCAGCAACCTTTCTGGCAAAGGTACTCACATCCATGCTGTTGATTAGTGAGTTTCAAAATTAAACCCACCTACTCCAAAGGAACAATAATATGTTTTCTGGCCAAGATCCAATGCAACTGATTTCAAGTGATGAAGATCCAGTGCTCCTGTTGTCCTGTCCTTGTCCTTCTTGGTGGTTAGGTCACAGGTTTGGGAGCTGCTGTTAGAATAGGCTGACTTTGTGCGTGGAGTGCAATTAGTAGATGGTTAATGGTATGGTTGTAAATGGGATGATTGCTTTCGGTGCGAATCAAATGGATTCCTTTGCCTGGATGGTATTAATCCTTTTGAGTACTGTTGGAGCTATGTCATATCTTAATTGGTGGAAAGACTTTGGAGTGTTGATAGATGAGTCATTCACTGCAGGAAAACAAGATCTTGTAGCCATGGTACTCATCGACAAAGCATGCAGATGAGGCTTATCCAGTTGAATTTTGGTCCAGAGGTGATCACCCTAAAAGGGTTCCTGATGAAGATAAAAATCAGTGGATATTTTCCGAAGGTGTTAGACTCGCTGTTTTGTTGTTGATCATTGCTTGGCACTTGAATGACATGAATGGCTTCTTGCCTCTTACCAGTCCATGTCTCAATATTGTCCAGATCTTGTAACCTTCTGACAGAAATGAAGAACTTTAAGTAAAATTGAACATAGTGCAATCTACAGCAAACATCCCAACTTCTGAACTTATAATGGAAGGAAGGTTATTGATGAAACATCTGAAGATGATTATACTCAAGTATCCGTGTAATGATATCCATGAGTTGGGATAATTGATCTGCAATAACTACAACCACCTTTTTCTGTGCAAGGTGGTAACTCTGAACAGTAGAGTGTTTTCAGATTTTGCCAGGGTCCATTGACTTAGTTAAATGCTGCCATGATGCCAAGGTGAGATCCTCACACCTGACTTCTGGAATTTATCTCTTCAGTCTATGTTTGTACCAAAATAATGATAAGCAGAGCAAAATCCAAACAAGGCATTGAAAACTATTTTATTGGTGAGCATTTGACATTTTAAAGTCCTGTCGACAAAACTTTATACCTGTTTGCTAATAATTGAGAACTAACTGTTAGTCTGAAAGGATATAACTTGACTTTTTCACATTATTGGGTTCCTGTCAGTGTTGTAACTAAAGATGAATGGCTTGGTTAGAGGTGCAGTACACAAAAGTGCTGGAGAAACTCAGCAGGCCACACAATATCCAAAGGAAGTGAACAGCAGTTGATGTTCTGAGCCTGTACCCTTCATCAGGGATATCAACCATCAGGTTTATGCCTGAATAAACAGGTAGAGGAAGGAAGGAGAATGAGCACAGGCTAGCAGGCAAGAGATAACAGGAGGATGCAGGTGGGAAGGTAGAAGAGAAAGTAGCTGAGAAGTAAGGGGAAGAGGGTAGCTGAATTAGAGAAGGAAGGGAAGGGTTTGGGGAGCTGGAGGGAAGGAGATAGGAAAGAAGTCAATATTGATGTTGTCTGATTGGAGACCAGTGTAACAGGTTCTGAAGGCACACAACTTCAGTACTACAGCAAGGATAATGTCTATTTAATCATTTCTCAATATCAAGAAGAGGGAATGATGTTGACTGAAGCTTAGCTTCTGTGATGATGGAGATTTCAAGAGGAAGCTAAGATTAACCAGTTGCAAATGTTTCAGCTTCATCTTTGTCATTTCATGGTTGAAGATTGTGGTGGTTCCACTTATTCATGATGAGATACCATAGAAATGCAGAGGTTTGCTTATTGGTTAAGAACTGCTCAGTTCTGCTCATTGCTTGCTTTTCTTTCGCAGTTTAGCAATATTGCCCAGTCTTGCAACAACATCGGGTTGCCACCTCACTTTTATATTTTCTCCTGTTGTTAATTCAGTCAAAGACCTGAAAGTTAGGTCTATTAACATCAACATTCTTTAAGAATATCTTCTTTGCTGGTGAATTGAAATGTGAAAGATTTTCTTGAAATTCTGTGATGTAACCAATGTGTTAATATTCTAATCAGAAGTTTTAAAAAAGTGCCTTTTACAAAGAACAAATGTGTGATTGTACTGACAAGTAATATTATTATTTGTGTTCTATTTTTCGATAAACAAACAAAAACATAGATGATCTGATGAGTTTATTTCTTTGGGACTTCACCTGAACAGGAAGGGTTGAAAACATTTGAGGGAGGAATTGGGATTCAAGACAACAAATTGTCCCAGACTCTACTGTGCAGATGAATCCACTTTTGTTTTGTTATCCTTCAAGTTAACATTTCACAGTATGCTCCATAAGTATGTGTAATTTAATAAATGTAACCTTTCCCTCATCTTTTTAGCTTGATTAGCTTAATATACCATGCCAAACGAAGAGTTAGGAAGCATTTAAATTGAGTCCAATTTTAATTTGTTCTCATGATGATGGTGTGATACAGACCTGAACAGTGTTTATTTTTTTTTAAACTTTATTTATTCGTTCAAAGTACAGATAATAAGTAACATATATAACAATAAACCATAAACGTGAACATTATATTTTATGTATATAAAAAAGAAAAAAAAGAACCCCCCTCCCCTTCAGCCAACTCTCCTAAGGAGAGCCATAAAGAGAAGAAAAAAAATATTAAGGAAAAATTAAGCATACATATTAAGATCTAATCAATGTAAGTCGAAATGTAAATATTCTGAATATAACAACCACTTGTTAATAAAGAAATTAAAGTTATCACGTGAAACATACATAATTTTTTCCATTATTAAACAATATTTCATCTCATTATCCCATCTATTAATATCAATCATATTCGTATCTTTCCACGTACTAGCAATACATTTTTTCACTTCTGATAAAGCTAAATATACAAAAGCAAATTGAAACTTATCTAATTCCAAACCTTTCAGAGGTTGCAAACTACCCAATAAAAATACTGTCAGATCTAAAGGCATTTTAATCTTATACAGGTATTCCAGAAACAATTGAACTTTCTTCCAAAAAGATTGTTTATGCATACATGACCAAACCGCATGAAAAAAAGTTCCAACAGAGTTACCACATCTAAAACACAAATCTGATTCATGAAAACCATACTTTTTTAATTTTTCAGGTGTTAAGTATAATTAATGTAAAAAATTATAATTAATCATTGCATAACATGCATTTATCAATCTAGTTACACTATCATAACAAATATCTAACCAATCATTTTTGGAAAAAATAAAACTGATATCCACTTCCCATTTACCTTTGGATTTATCCCAACCCTTTTTATCCATGCCATCCTGTAATATTTGATACATAAATGAAATATAACCCTTCTCTGGTACCTTCATAAGAAAAGTCTCAAATTTAGTCATTTCAGGTAAAATCATATCTCTACCAAACACATGTTTCACCAAAGATCGAATTTGATAATAAAGAAACAAAGACTTCTTATCATAACCATAACTATCTCTCATCTGGTCAAAAGATAAAAAATTACCTTCTTTAAAACAATCTCCCAAATTTTCCACACCTTTAAATCTCCAATGTAATAAACTTCGATTATGTATTGAGAAAGAAATAAGTTGATTATTATACAACAGAGTCAAGGCCGATAATTCACCCCTAGAACCTATCATTTTCTTTTTCTTTGTCCATAACTTCATTAAATGTTTTAATATAGGCACATTATGTTGCTGTAACAAATTTACATTCCATCAAAACAAAAATTGATGTATTCCAAATTCAGTGATATTTGCCTTCTCAATTTTAGCCCAACTAGGGGGCCGTTCCAAATTCATCAATGAACTAATAAATTTAAATTGGGCTGCTTTATAATAATTTCGAAAATGTGGTAAA
The DNA here is from genome assembly GCF_036971445.1 of Narcine bancroftii. Taxonomy (NCBI): domain Eukaryota; kingdom Metazoa; phylum Chordata; class Chondrichthyes; order Torpediniformes; family Narcinidae; genus Narcine; species Narcine bancroftii. The sequence goes on from NC_091475.1 coordinate 51,303,757, forward strand.
CGTAGTCCCCCTAATTCATATTTCCAAGTTAATTTATTCAAGGCTACTCTTGAAAATTTACCTCTCCATAAAAACTCCCTAACCATTTTATTAAAATCTCGAAAAAATATTATCAAGTAAATACGGAATAGATTGAAATAAATATTGCATATGTGGAAAAATATTCATCTTAATTGTATTTATTCTACCCAATAAATTAATAGGCAAATCTTTCCATTTAATCAAATAGGTTTTAATTTTTTTAATTAATGGAACAATTTAATTTATATAAAGATTGATAATTAACATTCAACATTATACCCAAATACCTAATTTGATCCGTCCATTTCAAATTAAGAATATTCTTATAAACTGAATAATCTCCTTCACTCACCGGTGATATTTTGCTTTTTTCCCCAATTAACTTTATATCCAGAAAGACATCTATATTGCATCAAACACTCCTTCAAATGTAAAAGTGATTGAGCTGGATTTGTTAGATACACCAATCCATCATCGGAAAATAAATTAATTTTATATTCTTCATCTAAAACTTTCATACCTTGTATCTGTGTGTTTTGTCTTATCAACTGTGCCAATCACGAACACAAACAAAGCTGGTGATAAAGGACAACCTTGATGAGTAGATTGGGTCAATTTAAACAGTTCCAAAATCAAACCATTCATCAGTACTCTAGCTACCGGTTTACCATATAAAGCCTTAATCCAACCAATAAAAAGAGGACCAAACTTGAATTTCCCCCAAACTTTGAACAGAAAATTCCACTCAACTCTATCAAATGCTTTTTCGGGTTCTAAAGATATCACCATCGGATGGTCTGAAGATTGTCAAATTCTATTAATCAAACTAATCACACGTAAAATATTATCTGAGGCATATCTATTCTTTATAAAACCTCTGAACTGTTTATGACAGATCCATTTAAGTGGAAGAATGGGATATTGGGCCTGAAGAAATACAATTTTTAAGCTTAAAATATTTTTTCAGGTTTTTCTCCTGGCCAGGAACATTGGAAGGATTTGGGTTCCAATACCCTCCGAATCAACCACTCCCTGAATTTAGGCCTTAAGGTTTATTGTTCCTTTAATTGTCAGGAGTATCCCCAAAGTTACTGTCTTAAAATTCCTCCTCTTTGCTTTTGCTTCCATGAACTGGACAATATGTTTATCAAGCTGGTGAATTTTAATATTTTGATCATAAAATATACAGTCTCACAATTCCATTGCAAAACTGACAGTTCCACAAAATCTTTCACTTCTTTGCTGTTGATTGTATGCTGCGAGTTGTAGGGAATGAAAATGTGCTGCCTTATTGGCTGTTGTGCACTTTTCTTTCCATTATCAGGATGGTTACATAATAATGTTAATGAAATTACTGTCATACACATAAGTGCAGTGGACATCTGCTCAGAAATTCATACTGGCTGAAGTGCACCAGGTACTTCAGTACAAAAGAAACAACTCCAGTAGTATACATTAAATTACTGCAATCGTGTCTGCCTGTCCCGCATCGGACTTGTCAGACAGAAACGAGCCTGCAGCTGACGTGGACTTTTTTACCCCCTCCATAAATCTTCGTCCGCGAAGCCAAGCCAAAGAAGAAGAGACCCAGAATGGAAAGCGATAATAAGCTTAAAATATAGATGATAAATATTCACAGTTGAATTAAGTGCAAAACAAAATGACTTCTCAATAATGCAAGCACATCATTTTCTGATGCTACAGTAGTTTATAAACAGGATAGTAATGGGAAGTTCAAGAGCCTGACAGTCTTTTCAAAAATCATGTTCATGAACCTAGAGGTGCTGGCCTTCAGGTTTCTGCATCTTCTTCCTGCTTTGGGGCCATTGCCTGATCAACATGTCATTGTGGGGGCATTGTAGCCCTATTCTATGATAGTTAGATTGGAGCACTGTTCTGTCTGTAATGGTCAGTGAAGAAGAGGAATTGATATCATGGTTTGTTGGGGCAGTAAGGTCCTTTGCTGTTAATGCTGAGGTTAGGAGTGAGGGAGATGAAATGCTTCACAATCAAGACTAACCAGAAACCATAGTTGGAAGTTGAGGTCCGACCACTCCTCAGAGCTAGTGATGCTGCCTTCAGGATTGGGGACAAGATTGGCACAAAGATTGCCGGGTTGAACTCTCTCATGCAATCTGGAAGGCAAAGTGTGGTTATGCACAGAGGATTGGAAAATAAGGCTTATTGATCATGATTAGCATAGCTAGGTCTTTTCTCTCAGGAGTAAAGAAGGATAAGCAGTAACTTAATAGAGATCTACAAAATTCTGAGAGGCATAGATAAGGTAGACAGCCAGTGCCTTTTCCCCAGAAATAGCAAACTGCAGAGGACTCTGTTCAAAGTGAAGGGAAGAAAGTTTAGCGGAGACATCAGAGGCAAGTTTTTTTTTAAGAGTTGTGGGTGCCTAGAATGCATTGCCAGGGGTGAAACATTAAGGGCATTTAAGAGACTGTTAGACAGAAATATGGATGAAAAAAAATAGAGGATTATCAGGTGAAGGTGTTACTTTTTTTGTAGGAATATATAGGTTGGCACAACATTGAGGACTGAAGGGCCTCTACTGTGCTGTAGTGTTCGACACCGGCGAAATGAAGTGCATGTGGCAAGGGATCAAGACTAGAACACAGGAGTGGCCAAACATTTTTAATTGTGGGCCACATACAGGAAAATATAAGGAGTCACGGGCCAAACAATATTAAGCCTGGCTATTTTCATTCAGTTACACTGCAAGAAAAATGGTGTTTTTAGATCAGAAAACCCCTAAGCCATCAAAAATTCATTTTCTATCAAAATAACTACATGAAACTACTGAATAGTTTTAGTATTGACATTATAGTAGTTTATTTATGTGCTCACATATTACCGTAGGCATTTCTGTATCTGCTGGTTGTAAATTCAATTTAAATGAATACAATAAAACACCTTAAAAGTTTCATTCAAAAAGCATTGCAAAATAAAAAGCTGGGTGCAAGATAAGAACAGGAGAAAAGATCAAGAAAGGGACAAAGCCGTCTCCAACATTCCTCCACAGCTCTCAGTGAATACAGTTCATGGCCTAAATGTAGTGATTATGATGCAATGTGTAAATCTGTGGATAGGATGTTAAAGTTAATGGATTCCTTGCAAATCAAACAAACCCACTTCCCCATCTGTTCAATCATGCCTGAAAATTTTTGGCACTCCCTTGGTATTTCCCATCTTTTTGGTTCTGCCATGTTTAATTAACTAAGTTTTTTTTAACTGATGCAAATGTTTTCATTAATGAGTAACATTGCAGTGGTTCATGAAGCAGTTGTTCAAAAAGGCAGAGACATATAGTTTTGAAACTCAGAAGTGCAATGTACATGCAGTGCAATTTATTGTTAGATACTATGTTCTAATGGCCCATAATCCATTTTATTTTGAAAATTCACCCTTGGCTGCTTAAAAATGGACAAAAGGGTGCAGTTGGCCTGTGGTTTGTAATTTGGCCACCCCTCCCATAACAGATCATACTTGTGAATTAAAGATATTGATGCCTTCCTTTGGCAGGAAGACTTGATTGTTCCAAGAGAAGCCAAAGATTAACAAAGATTAGATTAGCTCCATTAATTATGTGATCTGTGTTTCCTGTCCACAATTCAAAAGCAAAATTTCTTTTGGAATAATGCCATCCTGAGTGAAGAAGTGTCCTATCACATTTTTGAGATGATTTAAACAAATTTGGAGGGTTTTTATCTTACTGCAGACAAAAAATTATTTTCAATTGCCTGAACTGGTTGAATTACATTTTGAGATCATTATATTTTATGAATGGGTAGCACAGTGGAGCAGATGGTAGAACTGCTCTCTCACAGGACCAGAGAGTACCAGGGTAGCCATTCCAAAAGGAGGACAGGGTCATAGAGTACTTAATGTACATGTATATAAATAAATAGATATTTATGTGTGGGTGTGTGTATTTTATATATGTATATATGTATAGTGTTTAAAAAAAGGATTTAAATGGTATGGCAAAAACAACAAATGAAAACACACTCTAAGCGGCCACTGGTCCCCGACAGGCAAACTGGTGAACGGACTGCAAGTGCAGCCTAAAGGTCAGTGACCCCAAAATGGCACTGACCTTGCTGCACAGCCAACAGTCAGGAACAGCGCACGGGGAAGAAGTAATTGTTATGCAAGAAGGTGCCCATGTGCAGGAAACCTGTCTTTGTTATGCGGATCGTGACGCAAGCAAAAGGGGAAAACGGTGGGAACGCGGCGAGTATAAAAGTTGGATCTGATAAAACACAGAGCTTAACCTGACTACACTACATGTGTGTGTCTTCTTTCAATGTGGAATTTACATCTTTGTCTGTGGCTGCATCAACTCCTCTGAAAGTTTTAGTTTATTCCCACATCTCAAAGATCAATATAGGTGGGCTACTTAGCCACTGTAAATTCCTGTTTGTGTGTTGATGAGTGGTAGCATCTGGATGAGTTGATGAAAATGTGAAAGAATAAAACAGAATTGATGTAAGATTCGTGTCAATGGGTGGCTGATAGGTGGTTTGGACTGGTTAGGGTGAAGCTCCTGTTTCCAAGCAAGTCTCTCCACAACAGGTTATAATGAGAATCTGTTGGATATTCCATTAGTTTAAAACTATTAACTTTTAACATATCATTTGAATATCAACAGAAGTTTTTTTTTTCTAATTGACTTGTATGGCATTTGATTACACAATATTGCTTGATATATGCATTGTACAAGCTTATGACCTTTACATTGCATTTAAAACATGAAATTTCCAATTAAATTAGCTTTGAAGTGGTTTTGTATATTATAATTGGTAGTTGAGCTGAGAGCCTGTGCATTCTCTGCAGTCAGTCTCACTCCCAATGAAAGTCGATACTGTTTAATGAATGTATAATTCAAAAGTGATTTTATTTGCTTTATTGTTTCCTATATACTAGTAAACATTGAAGTCAGCCACGAATAAAATAATTCACTGTTCCTTCAATAAGCAATATGTAAATGCAAATTTTGTATTTTTCCTTTATCAGTGTAATCTGTAGTCAGGTGGAATAGGATAATGCTAGAAATTCAGCACGAATAAGAGCTATAATTTCATCCTAACTATTTGACTTTAAGTATGGCAGAATAACTTACAAGTATTTTTGAGTGAACTCTTCTGGGTATCTTTTCAGGATTGATCAAAGGCATGCCATATTTTAGAGCTAATATCTTCATTGTGATACCTCAAAGCATATATCCTCAAAATCCTGTGTCCATTTGTAAAAGATAGCACATAAAGAATGCATGGCATCTACCATATTCTTGCACTTCTGCAGAATAAGAACCTGAATTGTTCCATAACATCCTTTTGGACCCATCATTTAATTGTTTAAGTGTGACCCTGGTTTAGTCTACCAAAGTGCAGCACCTCACTTTTTTAATTGGCGAGTTTCTTCAGTTGTTGAAGGGGCAGCATGGTTGGCATAGCAGTGTGTGCAGTGCATTTTTAGCACCAGCGATCAGGATCAGGGTTCGAATCCCGCGCTGTCTATAAGAAGTGCGCACGTTCACCCCACGTCTGTGTTGGTTTTCCCTGGGGGCTCTGGTTTCCTCCCACCATTTGGAGCATACCAGGGGTGTAGGTTATTTGAGTGTAAATGGGCGGCTCGCACCCGTGGCCTGAAATGGCCTGTATTTCTATATTTTTAAAAGAAAATTTTGTTAAGGTAAAATCTCTGAAATGCTGGATGAACTCAGCAGGTCTTACAGTATCTTGGGCCTGAGCCCTTCTTCAAGGTATGAGTAAAAAGTAGACAAGCATCTGAATCAAAAGGTTAGGGAGAGGGATGAAAGGGCAGGAGGAGGTTAGTCAAAAGGTGTTCATTGGATATGGATAGGAGGACAGGAGAGAGGAAAAGTGAGAATTAATTGGTGGAGGGAGTGGTGGGGGGGGGGGGGGTTTGGCTTTGTGAAGCCAGAGCTGGGGGAAAGGACACAGGGAAAGGGAAGAGAGAGAGCCTCAGTCTGGCAGTGCATGAAACTATGAACTATGAACAGACATGTCAGCAAGGGGCTGGGGTGGGGAATTGAAATGAGAGATCCTGCTATTGCAGTAACTGATCTAAAAGTCACTCTTTTGCCTGGACCTGAGAACATCATTGCTCAAAGTAGCACACAATGTGTAGGGGATGGCAAGTTCAATATAAAAAGACTATGGCACATCATTCATTACTTGGAAGTGCAAATGGGAACAGGAAAAATTTTCACTCTGTGAGTTTTGCTGTGAAACTGGTTTGATTTCTCTGTGTGATGATGAATATCTCAAGACTGTCACTTAACAAGGAACTATGTTCATATCATCGGCACATACACCCATATCTGGAATCGACAGATGAGTTCATAGGATGATTTTTACTTGCAGTTTGATAAAACCTGGTGAGAGATACACAGATTGATTCTTCTCAGTGCCTCTTGGCAAGGGTTATAAATGGTGCAAATCTTTAGGAAAGATATGAAAAAACACACAAATGCTGGAGAAACTCAGCATATCAAATGGTGCCTTTATGTGGCAAAGGTGAAGATACATCACCAACTTTTCAGGCTTGACACCTTCATTTAGGAAAGATATGATTGGCAAGGAAGAAGAAGAAAAAGCTCATTCCAGATATCCAACACCTTATTTCATAACAAATGCTGTATAATTGAGGCATTTCCTGCACCATGATGGGTGTCAAAGACTGCTAGATGGATTCCTGCCCAATGTATTCTGTTTCTTCACCACAGCAACATAGGAACAGAAATACCATCAAAGATTTTTAGAACTCCATAATGAGTGCTCTTCTCATATGATGCTTCAGAGTCAATCTACTGATTTTCAATGGACAAAAATGTCACTGTACATGAAACTCATTTGAGTTAGTACATTTGAAGCAGTTCTTGGTTTCTCCATAAGAAACACTAGGAATGTTTTGATGACCAGTAAGTTCAGAGTATATTAACCACAAGGCAAGATATTCTTGAATTATTTTTCAAACTCCACATTTAAAGATTGTGCTCAAACTGAACATTCTTATTCTTCTCTATCTTCTTCGGCTTGGCTTCGCGGACGAAGATTTATGGAGGGGGTAAATGTCCACGTCAGCTGCAGGCTCGTTTGTGGCTGACAAGTCCGATGCGGGACAGGCAGACACGGTTGCAGGGGAAAATTGGTTGGTTGGGGTTGGGTGTTGGGTTTTTCCTCCTTTGCCTTTTGTCAGTGAGGAGGGCTCTGCGGTCTTCTTCAAAGGAGGTTGCTGCCCGCCAAACTGTGAGGCGCCAAGATGCATGGTTTGAGGCGATATCAGCCCACTGGCAGTGGTCAATGTGGCAGGCACCAAGAGATTTCTTTAGGCAGTCCTTCTATCTTTTCTTTGGTGCACCTCTGTCACGGTGGCCAGTGGAGAGCTCGCCATATAACACGATCTTGGGAAGGCGATGGTCCTCCATTCTGGAGACGTGACCCACCCAGCGCAGCTGGATCTTCAGCAGCGTGGACTCGATGCTGTCGACCTCTGCCATCTCGAGTACTTCGATGTTAGGGATGAAAGCGCTCCAATGAATGTTGAGGATGGAGCGGAGACAACGCTGGTGGAAGCGTTCTAGGAGCCGTAGGTGATGCCGGTAGAACCAAAAGAACAGACCCTGCAAGAGGATAGTGAAATCATCAGAAAAGATAATTGGGGGCTCTATTCCTCCCATGAAGGACATCTATAAGACTTGCTGCAGGCGTAAGGCAATAAGAATTGTGAAAGACTCCACATAACCTTCATATAGATTGTTCTCCCTTCTGCCATCTGGTAGGAGGTACAGCAACACTTGGGCCCTTATGTCCAGATTGGGCAGTAGTTTTTTTTCCATCCAAGCCATCAGATTCCTGAATTCCCAGAAATGTGGATAGGGTGTGGTGGACTTTTACTGTATACATCTGAATATTTTTAATGTGTTTAACTTCTATTCTAACATATTTATGCAAGTATGCTCCATGGTCCTGGAGAAACGCTATTTCATATTTACCTTATGAGCATAGTCTTAACGATAAATAAAGGTAACTTGACTCGAACAGATGCAGGTTTGAAAGAGCACAGGAGATCTGGCAATTAGATTATAATTACAATGACTTCTTTAGCACTGTCAATGTCACTGATGAAATAATACCTAATACCTAAGAGGCAAGAATGAAGGATAGTTTGTCAAAGGCGATGAGCCAATCACCCCCTGCTGAATGAACCACTTTGAAATTCTGCTCATAGTTTGAATTAGTGTGAGACTATCCAACAGTATTCTGGTCTAGATTCACTGCCAAAGCCAGACTGACAAGAAATAGAAAAGGCTATACAGATATGTCAACTGAAGATCAAGAGTTGTGATGAAGTTCTGATTGATCTTGTTTTGATCAAAAGGTTTCAAATTCAAAATGTTGACTATTTCTCTTTCAATAGACCTGTTGACTTGGAGTTTCCTTATCACATTTTTTATTCACTCTGTGTATTACAAACCCTTCTTTCCTTTTTCCCATTTGGGTCTGCCATTTCAATTTCTGAGATGCCTTAAAGTCAGCTTTAAGTCAGCCCATAGTTCAGCATTACCCAGCTGCACAAATCTCCATAGCAATTATCTTTGGACTTTGTTAACCTTGGTCATTTCACTGAGTATGCCACAGTGGTGTTGGATTTGAAAGAGAAAATTAAATCTGAGGGAGAGTTGTCATCTGTTGGAGCTCCAATTTTTTAAATCAAATGACCTAGTACAACTACTTTGTGTTTTAGAACTGCCTTGCTTTTCTCATCTTTAATTCAGTGAAGAGGTCTGTCTGCATGATACTGATCCAAAGTGGCAATCTATTTCCTGTGCAGGCATAGTCTGTGGGAATTGTTTACCTCTGCATTATGTTCATTTGGAACTAATGTTGGTAATGTTTGTGATGACTGAATAATTCAGAAAATGCTGAGTTTTTGCAGCAGTATTTGGTTTTGTTTTCAATTTTATGTTCCAATCACAATGCACCAATAGATATGAGGAAATCATATTGTGTCTCCTTCTTGTACTGATTGAGTGCTGGTGTGAGTGCTAGTGCTAATCCTGACCACTCGAGGGAGTCGGAAGATGAGCTGTTGCACCATGGGTAGATTCAAAATAGATACCTCCATGTGTTCAAGCTAATAAAAATAGTTGATTTAATAGAACACACATTTCTTTATTACAATAAAAGAAACATCACATGGTACCAGGAGTGTGTGCACAGGAGTGGAAGAAACATCACATGATACCAAGAGTGTGCAGTGTGCTCAGGAATGGAAGAAATACTAGGAGAGTCCAGAGTGAGTATCAGTTGTTATCACCAGAGATGGGAATTTGGAATCACCTTGGAAAGGGTAAAAGTTCCTGATGCTGTATATTGGACTGGAAGTGTCAACCACGAGTCGAGGCAGTTCAAACAAAAGTTCGTTGTGTACCTGAAAGCCATTTGGAGTCAATAGCAAACCTGATGCATGGAAGATTGCACTGCTACTTACTGTGGTGGGACCTCAAGCACCAGAGATTTTTTAATATATTTGTTTTTACCGAGGCAGAAGACTAGGGCAAGTTTGACAAGGTTATCGAGATGTTTGATGAACACTTCACCAAATAAAAATGAAATTTTTGAGAGGTATGTGTTTCGCTCACAAACGTGGCTGCAGTGAGAGAGCTTTGCTACTATTTTAACAAATGAAATTAAAACCAAGAACGTGTAATTTTGGATCGCTGCAAGATTCTGTGATCAAATTGTGTTCAGGATTGTTGATAAGAAAGTGAGAGAGAGGTTGCTGTGAGAGACAGAGCTTACCTTAACTGGAGCTGCGAAGATATGCCATGCCAGTGAAAAAGTTCAGTGAGAGGCCAAATGCCAGTGAAAATGAAGGCTATGCTCTAGCCATAGTGTGTGTCCACACACATAAATATAAAAAAAAGGAAACAACAACAAAAAATGGAGAGACATTCAAGCGCAAACAATGTGGCACTTAACATGTATCAAAACATTGCCTCACCTATGAAAAAGTCTGTAATAAGTGCAAAGGGCAGAATCACTATGCAAATCAATGTTTTTCCAAAGGGAAACAAAACAGATGTGAAACTGTACACACTATAGAAGAAACTTCTCTTAGTGATACACTCTTTGTGGGCATGGTAATGCAGAAAGATTCTAAATCAACAGCCAATCATGAACAGAGTTGAGCAGGATAAGTGGACTGTGTTATTACATACAAATGGAACAAGGGGTGACAAAGCATATGAAAACTTAAGCCTAGTCAAGATGATATACACACTAGGGAGATCTGTTGTGTTAGCTGATGCATTATCCAGGGCAATGACGCAGAGTGAAGCACACAATGAGAGTTCCACAGAGATAGATATGTATGTCCACATGAATCTAATAATTGAATCTCTTTCCGTATCTGACAAGAAATCCAAGCAGATCACTGCTGAAACAGAAAAGGACACAGTTCTACAGAAGGTCATCAAGAATCTGAATGAAGGATAGCAGCCATACTACAACATCAGAGCTGAGCTGAATGTTTTCAAAGGGCTTCTACTCAGTCAGAGCAGAATTATCATTCCTCAATCACTGCAACAAGAGATGCTAAAAAGTGTTCACCTTGGAATGGAAAAATGCAAGAGGAGACCAGAACTGCTGTTTATTGCTGACATTGACAGGATGATTTCAAGCTGTAAGACCTATTTGAAACATCACACAAAGCAGGCAAAGGAACCCATAATCATAAATAATGTACAAGTAGAAAGTTTGGACTGATCTGTTTCACATGGATGGAAAGAATTACTTGCTGGTTATTGACTATCTATCAAACTATCCAGAGACTGGGGTGCTTCCTAGTATGTCTGTTGCTTGCATGATCAAATATATAAAATCGATCCTTGCAAGACATGAAATTCATCATATTGTCGACAGTGACAATGGACCATGCTTCAGCTGCAGAGAATTCCAGAACTTTGCAGAAGAGTATGATTTTTGACATGTGACTTCAAGTCTTCTCCATCCAAGGTCAAGTGAGAAAGGAGAGAAAGGAGTTCACATAGAAACAGTTGCTCAAGAAAGCACTAGACAGTGCCTCAGATCCATATTTAGCTCTATTGCATTACAAAGCTTTGCCATTTGAACATGGCATATCACCCACTGAAATTCTAATGGGATGTAGATTGTGCACCACAATTCCCTTCTCTGCAGACCCAAACAAGAAGAGATATGTTGAACGGAAACAAAGTGTCTGCAATGGAGACAAAGCAAACTATGACAAATCAGTGAGAAGCTTAGAGACACTGGCACAACATGACAAAGTAAAACTCAAAGATTTCAACACTTGGGACAAAAAGGCCACTGTTCTGGAGGAAGTAACATTTCCAGTCTAATTTACAGCATCAGGAGGCTTCACACTTTCTATTTCTTTGCTGATATATTGACTGATACTCATTACTGATACAATGTGATGTTCATTTTATTGTAATAAAGAAACCTGGGTTCTTTTAAAACAACTGTATTTATTATCTAAAGCACACACAGACAAGACCTCATGGAGGCATCTATCTTCAATCCAAATCAGCTCCAAAATAAACTTGTCTTTGACTCACTCCAGTGGTCAGGAGGATCACTAGCACTCGATCACTACAAGAAGCTTTCATATAAACTAATAAATCTTGGTCTTGTGAGGTCTCTATATTATTCTTTCAAACATTGGGTGCAGAAATGCAGCCTTTCTGGAAATGAGCAGTCACAAATTGGAATCCTACCATTTTTATGAAGTTCAATTCAAAATACATCAATTCAGATTCATTATTTTTCAACTGTGTTTTCAGATTAATATGGGAAATCCTCCAAAGTGGAAGTTTTTAAAATTCAAGTGAAAGTGGAGTGGGATTGGTAAGGTGGCAAAAATAAACAACACTTTTTTTTTAACTGGTGCAATTGTTTAATAGTGTTTGTTTGAGTACAAGGAAAAATATTGAATCCAATATGCTAGATATTTTTTTTTACATCTCATCTAAACTGATATTTGTGGTTGTTTAATTGTGAAGTAAGTGATTAGTCCTGTTAATATTATTAATGTCTTGCTTGTGGGTCAGTTAAAATTGTAGCTCAATATTATCTCCTGTGATAATACCATGGTAAAAGCATTGGAGTATTCAATGAATAGTAACAGGACGAGTTTGTGTCTTCAGTTATTGGTGCTTTTCTTGTGGAAGCCATCTATTAAAAAAAAATCTGTGCAAGGTTCATGAACATCCAAATTTCAGAGATGATTTTTATCCAAGTAATTTATTAAATTAGTTCATCCATAATCATTCATCTTTTATGAAAAAATTTGACTAAACAACCAATTTTCTTTGTGCACAAAAACCCAGTAAAATCTTGCACTGAGCCAGTTTGCATCATAATGTTTAAATTAGATTTTATTTTAATTTTCAAACTTATTTTTAACAATTTTATGGAACACAAAGCACCAAACTTCCTTACCCTTCCTAAATAAACCCAATTAAGGATAAAAAGTCAGTGAAACACATAGAGACACTGTCTTACCAGTGTTATATCCTTTAAAGAGGCCCTCTGCGTATCCATAAATTATCATATCCCTATGGTGACATCAGTGAAGTGCCGAGGTCAGGCGACCAAATTTTCAGAAGGGTGTTGCATCCTCTTCTTTCTTTTTAAAATATTTTAATTGATTTTAAAAAAGAATGTACAGAAAAATGATATCGGGGGCATGGCAAGATGGCGTAGAGTCTAGACGTGGGATCTCAACCTCTCTGGCCGGACTTTTAAGTTATTTTTAACCCTTTGTTTTCAAGTTTAAACTTTTTAAATTTTAGTTTAAAGTATTAAGGAATGGTTATGGCCATTAATGGTAAGAAGATTAAACCTCAAGTGCAGAAGAAGTTACATTTTCAAAGTGTTGAAGATTTGGGGCCTAAACAACTTGCTACAGCTTTAGGTTTAACTTCCTTAGTGCCTAAACCACAAAGACTGCCTTTGGGAGCTGAAAAAAAAATGTCTACTACTCACCAAGTGAAGGATAGCGCTAGAATTACCCGTTCTTTGGAGGAAGGTGTGTGTTCCCAAGAAGTGGATCTCAATTCTGGCAGCCTGCTGATTTTAACGGAGGGAGCATGCAGGAAGACGACTCCATTGTCTGAAATGCTTCAGGCACCACTCCAACCTGGAGATTTTGAATTTATCTGTCATTTCCTGGAAAAACAAGAAGCTGCGGGGTGAGACTGGCGTCGAAACCTGAGGAAGTTGGGGTACCGTCGCTGGGAGTCCAGACCCGCAGTAAAACCATTAAAATGCCTTTTGTTGAATTGCAGCAGGAGCTGCAGTTACCTGGGTCTGCCACTACGTTAGAGAAAGCAGGGCTGAGCTTTTCTGAACAACAATGTAAGCAGTTAACTGCTGTCATCCAGCCTATAATGAATGAGATGGCTCAAAGGTTAAGTTCAGAATTGAATACAGTTAAAGCACGTGTGGAAGCATCTTGTGAAGATTTAAATAATTTCAGTCTGCTTTTTTGGAATGTAAACAGCAAGTGGCTTCTAATACAGAAAAAGTGTTGAAGGTTGAAAATTCCATTATAGAATTGCGAGAACATGAGAAGGAGTTAGAGAGGAAAATAGACTATTTTGAGAATCAAAGTAGAAGGAATAATGTAAAAATTGTTGGTTTGCCAGAAGGTATGGAAGGACAAGATCCTCTTCGTTCTTTTAAAGACTGGATCCCACAAGTACTAGGGCAAGAATTTTTTTCTGAAGCCTTGGTATTGGAAAGAGCTCATGGAGCTTTAAGAAGAACACCTCTACGTGGTCAACCACCAAGACCTGTAATAATTTGATGTTTGAGTTATTTGGATAGAGAAGCAATACTTCGACTGGCAGTGCAAAATGTGAGAAAACGACAAACTCTGTAATTGATTCAGAATAGCAGAGTTTTTTTCTATCCCGATTTGAGTCAAGAGGTTATTCAACGTCGACGTCAATTTAATCCAGTTAAAGAAGTTTTGTGGCGTAAAGGTTATAAGTCTACTTTTCGCTATCCAGCAGTGTTAAAGGTGTTTCATGGAGACTATCATTCTCAGTTTTTTGAGGATGATCGTGAAGCAATGATTTTTGTTGATTCATTGCCAGATATAAGAGGACAAAGACGTAGTCCACCATTGTCTCCTAAAGAAATATCTGGTTGTTCTGGAAACGGAAGAAATGGCAGAAATGGGAAAAACAGGAATGGAAAGAGTCCAACTTCTTTTGAAATGGGATCTCCGAGTTTGGAACCTCTTGGATGAATAGAAGAATTTTCTTATTCTTATTTAACTTTTTATGTTGTTATGATATTTTGAGATTTCTTTTGTTCGTCTGGGGAGGAAGAGATTTGTTCTAGGTTCTATTAGTCATCAGCCACTGGTGGGTGATCCACACCCAAATTTTGTTTAGGGATTACTACCTTTTAGTAGTTTTTTTTTTTGGGGGGGGGGTTTGTTAATTTTTTTTTCTTATTTTTTTAATTTTCATTTTATCTAGCTTTTAATTTGTGATTTTCTTTTCTCCTATTGGAGGGCCTATATACGATGATTTGAGTTGAGGTTTGCTACTTTTAATGTTCGAGGTTTAAACAGTCCGATTAAGCATAAAGATGAAGGACAGCTATGGTATTGATAAGAACTCTTTGTTTCTTTATTATTAAATTTGATCTTTGGTAAAACGTGTGTTTGGTATGATATGATTTTACCTAAAATGACTAAATTTGAGACTTTTCTTATGAAGGTCCCAGAGAAGGGTTATATTTCATTTATGTATTAAATATTATAGGATGGTATGGATAAAAAGGGTTGGGATAAATCCAAAGGTAAATAGGAAGTGGATATTGGTTTTATTTTTTCCAAAGATGATTGATTAGATATTTGTTATGATAGTGTAATTAGACTGATAAATGTATGCTATGCAATGATTAATTATAATTTTTTATATTAATTATACTTAACATCTGAAAAACTAAAAGTATGGTTTTCATGAATTAGATTTGTGTTTTAGATGTGGTAATTCTGTTGGAACTTTTTTTTCATGCTGTCTGGTCATGTATGTGTGTGTATATATATATATAGGTTTCTTATTTTTTTCTTTACTTTTTTTATATATAAAATATAACATTCATGTTTCTGGTTCATTGTTGTATATGTTATTTACTATCTGTATTTTGAACAAATAAATAAATTTAAAAAAAAAGAAAAATGATATCCAATAAAATGATATGAACCATTACACAGAATAATGAAACCATTTCATATCTCATAATATATGTAAATTATCAATCTAAACTATAATTCTTAATAAAATATCATAAATCTTATCTAATGTCTTCAGGTTATGATTAGGGTTAATAATTGAGCATTTCACTAATATAATATTCCAATTATATTAAGAATTTTTCTCAAATTGTGAACAGAATTCAAAACTCCAAACCACATTCTTCATAATATATTAAAGCATAAAATGAAAAGGAAAAAAGGAGAACGCCCAATCTGAGGGCAGGAAAATAGAATAAAAATGGAAGAAGAAAATATACTTTTTTTTCTGAGGAAAGCACACCTTGACGAAGGGCTCAAGCCCAAAATGTTGGTGACGTTTGCTACATAAAGGCACTGTTTAACCTACTGAGTTTCTCCAGCATTTGTTTGTGTGTTTTTTTAAGACTTTCTTTTCATATGTTATAAAAATCACTTATTTTTAAAAAAAAGGAATTTACAATTCTTTAAGATTAATTCCCTTTCTAAAAATATATTCAATATTTATAATTCTAATTTAAACTTAAGATTTATCTAATATCAATTCCAAAAAGAAAAAAAAAACCCTTGCAATCTAAAACCCACCCTAATACAAGGTTAACTATATAAATAAAGTATACATTGGAATCAGGTGACGATAACCAGAAACCAAACATCATCGCAGCATCCAAACACCTTAATTCTTTAGATTATGCAAATAATCCATGAATGGGCCCCATGGGCTTTACACATTTAGTGGTAAATCTGATTTTTTTTGAAACTTTGATAAGACATGATGTTCTCTAACCAGTGAATGTAAGTAGGTGGGTGTTGTCTTTCCATTTCATCAAAATATCAAAGGTCAAATGAAGAAGGTACAAGCAGAGGCTGCTGCAGAGCATGATCAGTTAATGCAAAAAATAGACATTTTGGAAAATTTTAGCAGACGGAATAATATTAAGATTGTTGGACTTAAAGAAGGGGATGAAGGAAAGATATGAAAATCTTTTTGCAATGGTGAATACCGGAATCTTTGGGTCAGGCTGAATTTCAAGGAGATTCGGAGATTGAGTGAGCCCATCGGGCACTGAGACCTAAACCTCATCCTGACCAAAGGTCCCGTCCAATACTTGTCAGATTTCTTTGATGTGAAGTAAGAGAGAAAATATTGGAGTTGCCAGCAAAGCAAGCGAAAGAAAGACGATCACTTTGATTTATAATGGAAATAAGATTTTCTTTTATTCAGACATAAGTTTTGAATTGTTGAAAAAGAGAAAAGAGTTTAATCCAGTTAAAGGTGTGTTATGGAAAAAAGGTGATGCCATTCTTTTGAGATATCCTGCTGTACTGAAAATATTTGTCCCAGGCAGGAGGAATAGATTTTTTTACTGAGTCTAATGAAGCAAAGGTTTTTGTCAATTCATTGCCTGCAAAAGAACAACAGATAGATGGCTGTTGACACCTGAATTAATTACTCAACTGAAATATTTTTGCTGTAACTGAAAGTATGTTGTGTTTGGAGGGAGCTAAAAGGGAGAGGAAGGTTTAACCTATAATGTGAGTGATCTATTATATTTGATAACATTAATAGATTATAAGGTCTATTGCAAAGATTATAGAAAGGGATGGTATGGTATTTCGAGTGAGTTAGTGGGGATTATGATGCTGACTACTGCGGAGTCATGGGCACTGTTATATTCTTTACATCCCACATAGATCAGTGGAGTAGAGAAACTTTAACATCACATACCTCTGGGGTTTTTATTTACTTTTTCCTTTCTCTATTTTTTTTTGTTTTAAGCCTGGACTGTTTATATTTGTAGTGTATTATATAAGGAGAACTGAACCCTTCTCCATTAACAATGGCGTGAAGCAAGGGTGCATTCTCGCACCAACCCTCTTTTCAATCTTCTTCAGCACGATGCTGAAACAAGCCATGAAAGACCTCAACAATGAAGACGCTGTTTACATCCGGTACTGCACGGATAGTAGTCTCTTCAATCTGAGGCACCTGCAAGCTCACATCAAGACACAAGAGCAACTTGTCCGTGAACTACTCTTTGCAGACGATGCCGCTTTAGTTGCCCATTCAGAACCAGCTCTTCAGCGCTTGACGTCCTGTTTTGCGGAAACTGCCAAAATGTTTGGCCTGGAAGTCAGCCTGAAGAAAACTGAGGTCCTCCATCAGCCAGCTCCCCACCATGACTACCAGCCCCCCCAACATCTCCATCAGGCACACAAAACTCAAAACAGTCAACCAGTTTACCTATCTCAGCTGCACCATTTCATCGGATGCAAGGATCGACAACGAGATAGACAACAGACTCGCCAAGGCAAATAGTGCCTTTGGAAGTCTACACAAAAGGGTCTGGAAAAACAACCAACTGAAAAGCATCACAAAGATTAGCGTATACAGAGCCGTTGTCATACCCAAACTCCTGTTCGGCTCCGAATCATGGGTCCTCTATCGGCATCACCTACAGCTCCTAGAACACTTCCACCAGCATTGTCTCCACTCCATCCTCAACATTCATTGGAGCGACTTCATCACCAACATCGAAGTACTCGAGATGGCAGAGGCCGACAGCATCGAATCCATGCTGCTGAAGATCCAACTGCGCTGGGTAGGTCATGTCTCCAGAATGGAGGACCATCGCCTTCCCAAGATCGTGTTATATGGCGAGCTCTCCACTGGCCACCGAGACAGAGGTGCACCAAAGAAGAGGTACAAGGACTGCCTAAAGAAAGCGCTTGGTGCCTGCCACATTGACCACCGCCAGTGGGCTGATATCACCTCAAACCATGCATCTTGGCGCCTCACAGTTCGGTGGGCATCAACCTCCTTTGAAGAAGACCGCAGAGCCCACCTCACTGACAAAAGACAAAGGAGGAAAAACCCAACACCCAACCCCAACCAACCAATTTTCCCTTGCAACCGTGCCTGCCTGTCCCGCATCAGACTTGTCAGTCACCAACGAGCCTGCAGCTGACGTGGACATTACCCCTCCATTAATCCTCATCCGCGAAGCCAAGCCAAAGAAAAGATTATATAAGGAGGTTTGGGATGAGTGGAGAGGAGGGAGGGTGGTTGCTGGATGGACATATGCTTTAATTTTGGTGTCTAATGGAGGGAAAATTGTCTTTTATTGGTATTAATATTAAAGGAATTTAGAATCCAATAAAGAGAAAAAGGTTATTAAGTTATATTAAAAAAATCTAAAGTATATGTGGTGCTTTTTTTTAACATGTAAGTCATTTAACAGAAATAGAACATGTCAAACTAAAATGAGATTGGTAGGAATGATACTGTATTCTTCATTTAATTCTAAAGCTAGAGGAGTAGCGATATTAATAAATAAAAGTTTACCAATCAAAATATTGGATGTAATTAATGATAAAGTGGGGAGATATGTGATGGTAAATTGTAAAATTTATTCTAAATATTGGACTTTGATGAATATATATATGCACCGAACATAGATGATTGAAAATTTATACAAGATGTTTTTATGCAATTCGCTTATGCAAAGGGGAAAATAATAATGGGAGGAGACTTTAATTTTACTTTTGATTCGAAGTTGGACAGATCAGATGGAATTATGGTTAATAACAAGGTAGTTAAAACTGTGGAAAAATTTTATGAATGAAATTAACTTGTTTACAGTTGGAGAATGCACCCTGATATTAGAGATTATTAATTTTATTCCTTTAGACATATGACATATTCATGTATAGATGTGTTTTTCATCTCCTCTCAACTGCAAGCAAGAGGTCAAAATATTAAATATCAGGCAAGGATATTGTCTGATCATTCAACTTTGGTTATGTCAATTTTATTGGAAGGAGAGCAAAATATAAGTTATAGATGGAGGTTTAATACTGCATTGTTAAAAAGGCAAGATTTTTGTGAATTTATAAGACAACAGGTAAATTTTTTTAGACTTTAACAAACATTCTGTAACTAATAAGTTTGTGGTTTGGGGCTCTATGAAGGCTTATTTAAGAGGACAAATAACAAGTTATACAGCTAAGTTTAAAAAATAATATATGTCTGAAGTTAATCATTTGGAAAATGAAATAATAAAGATGGAAAAAGAATTGCAAAATCAAGTAAATAATGAGAAATTAAGAATATTGGAATTTTTTTAAATTCAAATTTAATACAATACAAACATATGGAGTGGAGAGAGAGATAACGTGAACCTGACAAAAATATTAAGAGTTTGGAGATAGAGTGCATAAAGTTCTAGCATGGCAATTGAAGACTAAACAATTATTGAGAACAATAATAGCTATAAAAGCAGATTTGGGTAATCTTTCTTATAAAACACATGGCATTAATGATGTTTTTATGAAACTTTATGAGAAATTATACCAATCAGAATCTTTGAAGGATGGAGATAAAACAGATGAATATTTGTCACAAATTATTTTGCCACTATTAAATATAGAAGAGAAGACTGAATTAACAAATTATTTTACAGTTATAGAAATATCTGATATATTGATGTCTTTACCAAACAATAAGACTCCAGGGGAAGATAGTTTCACTCCCGAGTTTTATAAAGAATTTAAAGAGTTATTGATTCCTATATTTATGGGATTATTAGATCAAATGGAAGATGTTTGTGATTTACCTTAATTGTTTAAAACTGCATTAATCACAGTTATTCTAAAAAAAAGGGAAAGATCCTTTGCTTCGATCTTCATATAGACCAATTATAGGCAAAATTCATTATTGAATACAGATTATAAAATTTTGTCTAAATTATTAGCTAAATGTTTACCTAAATTAATCAATATAGAGCAAACAGGTTTTTATCAAGAATAATAGATATCATTAGATATCATTATATTTTTAAGTTTGTTAAATATGGCACAGAAAAGAAAAATACCATCAGTAGCTTTGGCTTTAGGTGCAGAAAAGGCATTTGACAAATTATAATGGAACAATTTATTTAAAGTATTGAAGGTTTTTGGAATTCCGGTAAGTTTTATAAACTGGATAAGAGCATTATATAATTGCCCAAGGGCTAGAGTAATTACAAATAGACAAGGTTGTCCATTATCTCCTTTTTTATTTGTATTGGCTATAGAACCTTTGGCAGAGGTGATTAGAAGAGATAATGAGATTGAGGGTTTTAAGATAAATAATAAAGAACATAAAAATAGCCTTTTTGCAAATGATGTAAAAACCCTGAAAGTTCATTAAAAAAAGTAACAGTTCGATTGGTGGAGTAGGGGTTAATATCAGGTTATAAAGTAAATATTGATAAAAGTGAAGTGATGCCATTGACTGAGACAGATTACATTCAATTTAAGAAAATTACAAAATTTAAATGGCAGAAAGAGGTGGTTAAATATCTAGGTATTAATATTTTATTTTATTTTTTAAACTATTTATTCATTCAAAAAACAAATAATATATGACATATACATCAATTAAACATGAACATGAACATTTTTGTTCTATATATATATATATATATATATATAGAAAAAAAAGAAAAAAAGATCCTTCCCCCCTTCAGCGAACTCTCCTAAGGAGAGCTATAAAAAATAAAAAAGAAAGAATATAAAAAAAGTTAAATATACATATTAAAATCTAATCATTTCACTTTTTTCCCAATTAACTTTATATTTACTTGCACATAATTTTACAAACACATCTGAGGCTTTGCTGAAGCTGAGGGCAACTGATTCACTTAAAAAGGATTAACAGGGCATCAAAGGTTATGGGAAGAAGGCCAGACAGTGGGGCTGAGTGGGAAAATGGATCAACTCATGGTTAAATGAGCTGAATAGCCTATTTCTGCTCCTATCACAAGATAAAGGAACAGAAATGAGCCATTTGGCCCATCAAGTCTCCGCAAATCCACCCTGAGCTAATCTGTTCTCACATCTACTTTCAAGTTTTGGCCTTTACCCCATATCCCTTGATACCTTGACTAATTAAATATCTATTAATCTCCCCCTTAAATTCCACAATGATCCAGCCTCCACAGCTGTATGTGGGAATGAATTCCACAAATCCATGACCATCTGGCTAAAGAAATTTCTCATCATCTATGTTTTAAATCAATGGTTCCCAACCTTTTACTTTCCACTCACATACCACTTTAAGTATTCCCTATGCCATAAGTGTTCTGTGATTAATAAGGGATTGCTGAAGGCGGTATGTGGGTGGAAAGAAAAAAGTTTGAAAACCACTGTTTTAATCATTCCAAATTGATTGGTTATGTGCATGGCTTCAGAACTCCAAAGGAAATGGGCCAATGACAATTTTTCTCAAGCAAAATATTTCAGTAATAATTGGGTCTAGAGCAGTGATTCTCAACCTTCCCTTCCTACTCACCTTAAGCAATCCCTTACTAATTACAGAACACTTATGGCATAGGGAATACTGAAAGTGGTATGTGAGTGGAAAGTAAAAGGTTGGGAATCACTGTTTTAAATGGCACCTTCTAATTCTAAGACTATGCCCTCTTCTCCTGGATTTACCCACCAAAGGAAACATCTTATTCACATAGACTCTGTCCAATCCTTTCAGCATTCAAAATGTTTAATTGAGATCCCCTCTCATTCTTCTATACTCCAATGAATATGTTCCTCATGTGTTAGCCCTTGCATTCCAGGTATCATCCTGGTAAATTTTCTCTGTTCTCTCTCCAACATCATTACATCCCTTGTAGAAATCAGACAGTTTGAGATGCTTGGCTTTCAAAACTTGGCACAGGACCTATTAGACCAATCTGAAATTCAGGGTCAGGTGGGGGATTTGACCCTGGAGAATGAAGTGAGAGGTGGGGGGGGGGGGGGGGAGGGGGGAGGGGGAAGTTGGAGGTGGTGTTGATAGAATTTGATTTTGTTGGGTATTTGTTCTGCAATAGAATCTGATCCCTGACCGGAGAACACCTCTCAAATAAAGGAAACCTTTGAATTAAGGATGGGTGCTGATGCTGGTTGAAGAAACTTTTGACCTGTTTGGTGGATAAGTGGTGTTGTGTCCCAGTCAGAAAGGCCTTTCTCTATGTGTGATACAGGCTAAATTAGGTGCTGACAACCTCATTAAGTGTAAAATAGATGGTCTTTTCCCTGGGATCAATAAAGAGAATATTTAAAAAAAACAACATAGGCTAGAAATCTGAATAGAAATAGAAAATACTGCGGACATTTAGCACGTTTCACAACTTCTGTTGAACAAGACTAGTTTTGAAGTGATATCTCTTAGATTATCAGATATTTGAGAAAGGAGATTAAATTGGAGATTCAAGGACTCGATAGAAATTCAGATGGTGGAAATGTTTGGGATGTGATGATTGGGGTCTGGGCATTGCAGAATTGTGGGTGGGAGGGGGTTGCACTGTTGAGACCAGTATTCAAGATCTGGGGATGAAGTTGGCAAATAAAGTTGCTGATCAGAAGCAGTTGCCATTTGGGGAATGAGAGGGGTGGGGCAGAGTGGGTGTGAGAGCAGTTGAGTGAGCATAACCAGTATCTTTGAGGAAGAACCTGAGATGAAAGAGGGATAAATAAGTAAAGGTAAGTTGAGTGCTGTTCTGAATTCACTGTTCAGGAAAACTGCTTTTTAAACAATATTCCTTAATTTTGAAGGTAATATCAAAACAAAACAAAAGTTGGCAAAGAAATGACAATTTTATGTGACTCATCGCAGGAAATAATTGGGTAAATTTCCAGAATTGTGCAATTGCTGACTTCTCCAAAAATAATAGTTTTAAAAATTGCACTGAAATATCTTGTTTTGCAGGAAATTTTCTGGGCCAAAGTACCCTACAGAGGAAGTGTTGAAATCACTCTTGTGGAGACCAACGTTAATGCTTTAAATCAGCGTGTTTTTTTTTCATCTGAAATGGGATGTTAGAAATCAGAGGTTTTAAGCAGGTTTCAGGCAGAAAAAGGCTAAAAAGCTAAGTAGAACCAAATGATAAGATCAGACTTAAAGTCTAAAAAGATGGTTGTACAAGGCAGAAGGTAATGGTGCTGGCCTTGCAAGGCCAAAAAAACCAAGCTGGATGGCTCAATGTTCGAGGTGAATAGGAAAAGCTGAATCATTGCCAATGACTGCTGTCCCAAATAAATCAGAGAAATACCGTATGTTTTGGCATACAACTCGACTGGCGTATAACTCAACCACCATTTTTCAGACTAATTTTCAGGGTTTTATGGTATATCTGGTGAATATGTAGATCCCCATTTTGTGGGCTGTTTGGGTCTCCCAGGAACAATCCAAAATTTAAAAAAAAACACTCCAATCGCAAGTAGCAAAGCTGTAAATTAACTAAGTAAAAAAACAAATCTCTTTTTTTTTTGGTGAATGTAAGGTCTTATCTGATATATAAGTCAACCCACCCTTTTTGAGGTTTTTTTTTAGGGTTTCACGGCTCAATTTTTTTGCCAAAATATACTGTAGATAATATTTAAGCCCAGATTTCTGAACTATAAAAGTTCTGATCCTCAACTTAAGGTTGAGTTTCATTGGAATGATACAAAGAAAAAAGATTAGAGTGGGATGGAGAAATAAAATGATAATGGACCAGGATGTGTGGATAAGTACCTAATGGCTGGCAACACCCAGTCGATCAAAAGGTTTGCTTTTCTGATGTATGACTTCATGACTCTGTGTTTTGCAAAGTGATTGTTCAGTTTCCATTTGGTCTTTCGATGTTCAGGATTTTTTTTATTTACTTATGAATTCTGGATATCACCATCAAGGGAACAATTATTGTCCAGTAGAATTCCCTTGAAGGTGATGGTAAGCCCATCACCTTGAACTGTAGTTGTTATTCTAGTGAAGATGCTCAGTGGAGTTAGGGCAGGATTTCTCCAATATAGACTCAGTGAAAATGAAATACTAACAATATATTTCCAAACGAGAATTGGAAGGAAACATCCACTGAGCTTCTTGTTGGGCAGGGTTGGAGGTTTGGGAGTGCTGTCAGACAGATAACCATACTTCCCATTTGTCAATGGTAGACACTACAGCCACAATGTATGGAGGGAAAGAATATTTAGGGTGGTTGATGGGATGCTAATCAAATTTTTCCTAATGTTGGCACAAGACAAGTTGAGATGATTCAATCATCCTCTTGGCTTTGAAAGAAACATCCTGAAAGTTACTTGGCCTTTGACCTGTTACAACCACAGGACTGATGTGGCTGGTCTAATTTTATTTCTTTCCAATTTTGATCCGGATATTTACAGTCATATTGATGCCATTGAGGATCAAGATAAGTGGTTAAACTCTCTTGTTTGAGATTGTGATTGTTAAGCAGTAGCCCTAACACACTAAAATAGAGTATAAAGCATTTATTTTCTAAATGCCTTGCTGTCATCATTTTTTTGCAGTTTTATTGAGAGACAATAATTACAAATAACATTTGAGTCAAAGTTAAAACCTATTTAATGGAATTCAGTTTGAGGGCTATCATTTCTTTTGATTTTTTTTTTACCTAGGTAATCTACAGATAATATATGGAAATAAAATATAGTAACAACATTTTACAATGTGAACAATAAATTTAAGTTTGTGAGAGTTGACTTAGTTCTGGAATTCTAAAGTAAAGTTGCTTTGGAATTTGAAAACTGATATTTTCCTCTTCTCATTAAATCTAGATAAGGAAAATTCGGTCACCATGCCAATGAAATTTGTATCAAAGGGACCAGGTCAATATTCTTGTCAGATCCTGTTACAATCTCAATATGACATCCGTTTGTACAACATTAGGTGTGTGGTAAATCCTGAAGAATACTTTGAAACAAAGTTGGAAATTGCTGCTTCGACCCAGCAATCTGTCATTAAAAATATTCATTTGGTAAGTATTGAAAATATATCTTCAGAATGAGAAAGTCAGCTAATCACTCCATGAATTAATAAATATGCCATATTCATTCTCAAGAGCAATGTATGTTCAAACTTCATATTTCTGGAACAATAGTTGATTATTTGAGCTCCTTCCCTTTGAATTGGTGTAAAATCAAAATGTGGTCGTATGAAAGGATATTTATGTACAATCAAGCAAATGGAAATGAAGAGTCACAACCCATTTTGGGGAAAAAAGTTTGGAATAAATATAAAGTTTTCATTATATTCTGGAATTTATTGAAAGTGCTAACTTTCAATGTAAATTTTCTGATTTTGCATTTGATAACACTTTTCGAAATGATTGTGATGAACGATCAGAATTTCTGTTTTTACCTTGTTCATGGGGATTAAAGCATTTCTTGAATATCTTAATTTCATTTAGAACTGACTCGTTCATTGTCATTACCATTGAGATGAAGTCCAGGAAATTACTTGAAAAGGTTAGGAATATTTTTCATCTGACCTGAGTTGAGATTCCTCAAGGACTATTTTAGCCAAGTTTGTAAATAATATAAAGCAAGCAAACTGAAATTTTAACTATTTCTTGACCCACAATCATTGCATGACATCCTGTTTCCAACATGTCCTCTTTTTATTTGATGTTCCCAGCATTCACAGTATTTTAATTTTGTGGTACTGGAGCATTGGAAAAGAGGAATGGAGATATATCATTATGTTCCTCAAGTATGCTTGTCCTTGAGACAGATTGTGGAAGATTGATGGCCTGAACAACATTTTCTCCATTTGTTTAATGTATCAATGAGGGTGGCATGGTTAGCACAATGCTGTTACAGCGCCAGCAATCGGGACCTGGCTTTTGTTTATTTCCTTTGGTTTATGTGAAATCTTGCCTTCCCCTGTTTGGATTGCATGGATTGTTCTTGAGACCTCTTCCACCCTCACCTGCCAAGACAAGACTTTATGGGCCCTTTCCCCCCAGCTTGCAATACTGTTTTCTAGATCTTAAGATCAACTTTTCTGTCTAATATGTTTGAGCTTTTTATTCATTAAATTCCTATATTTTACTTCTGAACCCAATCTTTGATAATCTTTTTTCCAATTGGGCTACTTCCTGTTCCAAGTTGTTAATCTCTTTCATATGGCTGCTTTTTGATACCTTTGGTATATCCAATTATCTGGGCCCTTAAATAAGCCCTCAGTATGTCCCATATAGGAAGTTCTTGTCAGTAGAGGGACAGTTCATTTCGCAGAATAATTCTACCTAAGATCAAACGAAGCTACAGAATTCCTGTTTTCTCAACAGCAACGAGTTAAGATGCCATCTATATGCTGTGACCTACTTATCTGGCATTATAATGGACAGATTCAAGGGTGAATGGTCAGACAATAGTCTAGTCGTGTACTCCATCACCACTATCCTACCCTCCAATTGGACTGCTCCAAAAATAAATCAATTCTGGTGTAGGAATCATGTTGTTTAGAGTAAAAGGAATAATTGCTCTCTCAGATTCTGCCTTCTCCAGACATTTATTAAATTCAACTCGTTCATAAAGGCCTGATAAACAGCTGCCTTGGCCCTTATTACATTCTTTGCTGACTTGTCCAGATCCAGAGAAAAATTGAAATCCCTTCAAATCAAGATATTTCTGCACCCATCTGTTACCTTCAAGAATATATCTTGTATAAGTGTTCATCATCAAAATTTGGGGTGTATATTTTCATAAGTGTCCATGATTTGGAGTATATTTGACAATGCATCATCACAAATCAACCAACTAGATTGGCGACCACACTCCAGACCTCCACTGCAACATTCTTCTCTATCAGGATAGCCGTTCCCCTGGCTCTGGAGTTAAAGGAGGATGACACCACCTGGCCCACCCATTCCCTCTTTAACTTAATATGTACTTTATTTGTAAGGTGGGTTTCCTGTAAAAATACTATATCTGCCTGCATATTTTAAAGTTGTGCCAAAGCACTCTTTTATCGTTGCGTTCATCCCATCCATATTGAAACATAAATTTAATTGTCTTATCCATTACCCCAGAGCCCTTCCATCATTCTCCTCCCAATCTTCTTTTCCCCTGATACTTATCTTCCATCCCGGTTATCTGCCATCAATGACCACACTCCAAACAAAATCTAATCAAGCTAAAAAAAAAACCCTAACAATTCAGTAAAAAAAACAAAACTACCCCCAAGTAACCCAGTGCCAAGTCCCAGTGCCAATACCCAAGATATTGACGTCAACTTCCCCTGCCATTTTGGAGAGTGCATATTGCACCCATCTGTTACATTATTCCTTCCCCTCTTTCTTCGAGCTCCCTGTATTAATTCTTCATTTAATTTGAGCAGTCATATTTAAACAATAATACAGTTTAAACATTCCCCTCTGTATTCATGGCACTGAAAGTATATACAATCAGTCCTTCCCTTTTTTCCCCTTATTTATATCTGATCCCGAGATGGTGCCAGAATTTTTGCATAGTCCATTGCCTCCCGAAGATTGTAAAAAAAAATATTTTTCTCCCCTTCTGCCCTTATTACCTTCAGAGTTGTTGGGTGACAGAGGGTATACTCAATTCCTTTTTGTCCTAGATTTTTTTTAACTTGATCGAATCCTCTCCTGCACCTTAATAGTGCCACACTGATATCCAGGTAAAAGAGAATATTGACTCCTTCATGTATAGCCGGACCCCCTCTTTGTTTGTTCCCAAAGCCACCACCTTTAAAATTTACTCTCCGTCTTGGTAGTGAAGGAGTCTAACCAGGACTGAGCGGGGTCATTGGTTTGGACCCAGGTTGGGGGGGGGGATGTTGGGTGGGGAGTGCAAGAGACTGGTGGGCTCCTTCTATTTCCAAATCATCCCCAATTTTTTCCCTCCCTAGCACTCCCCTCCATACTCTCCTTCATCTCTACAATCTTGACATTATTCCTCCTGCAGTAATTCTCCAATGAATCTATCTTTTCCCACTTCTCCCTTTTTCCTTCACCCACACGTACATTTAATTCTTTCTCTTATCCAACCTTTCCTCCACCCTCTCAGTTCTTTCCTCTGTTTCTGTCACCCTTTCTGTCAAGTTATCTAATCTCACTTTAATCACTTCCGGGCCTGCCACCAGTGTTTTCAGTGTTCTTTTTATCTGGCCAATGGCCACCATTATATCCCTGGTACAGGGCATCAAGCTCTCTACCTTTCTTTTCTGTTCAATGTCCTCTTTCCCCCACATTCTTCCTCCTTTTCTCTGTCTTCCTCTTCTTCCTCACTCCAACATTGAGCCTCCTGACCTTTCTTCCACCCCTCTGGTCCCGATGCATCTTTGGCCTCAACTCATAACTCCCACCAGCCCCTACGCGTTGGACTCCCAACAATTCTCTGAACTTGACCTGCTCTCGACCCCCAGATAAAAAGGCCTTACCCGATAAGTCTCTTATTTTCGTAGTGGCCCGTAGCGTTTCTTTTTCTGCTGCCATCACATCCAGGCTGGTTCCCTCGACCCTGGGCCTCTTTGTGTCCATACCCGACGGCGCTCCAAATGCCTCACTTGTGGCTCTCCGCCAACCTCACTTTGCCTTTGTTCACCGCTCTGGGCGAATTCTCAACCCATTGGGGGTCATAATGTTGCTATCCTGACATTGTCATTGGCCTCTGGGAAGGCCCGCAGTTGTTCTTGCCTTCCCAAATGAGGATTCATTTTTTTCTGAAATCAATGTCTTTACCTTCTTTCCCATTTTTAATTTACTTTTTTTATATTCTTGTGCTATTCTTTATCCCAAATAGTTTTTAGCGGAATCTTTTTTTTTCTGTCTTTTATCCTTTACTATCCAGGGAGCTCTAGAATTCTTCTACCACCTCTCTACCGCCATCATGGATCCCCCTGGCTGATCTGATTTTACCTCTACTCAATTTTCCAGCTTTTTTCTTATCTTAAATCCTTGACTTCCTTTTCCAAAAAAATCCAACTTGATTTTAAAAATATTGAATGATTCACCCTTCATAGATTTCCAGGCAATAGAATTACTTTCTTCCCATCTTAAATGAATGACCCTCAATTCTGAAATCTGGCCCCTTTCCTCAATTCCAACCAGCGCTGAAATAGTCCGGAGAAGAGGAATTAGCATTTAATTTTTCCTGTAGATATTGTACACTTAAAGCTATTCATGAAAGAATTCCAATTTCCCCACCCATTGCATATTGGCTTTTGAATTTCAGACATATCCCCAAGTTCCAAAGTCCTATCAAGATGAAAATGTCTTCAAATATTTACATTGATAATCTCCCTAAATCTTGTGAAAATGTAAAATCATCTTAATTATCCAATTTTTCTTGCATATAATTCCTTCTCACAATTTAACCATTGGAACATAATATTAATCCATAAAATCTGCAGGGCTCCCCCTTCATGGTATTCTTCCTAAATTGTGGTAGTCAAAATTACTTACAATATTCTAACTCACACCTCAGATAATTATTCTGATTAGCCACAGTAATAGAAACTTTCTTGATTATAATATTCAAATATTTCCATATAACTGAAGTACAGAGTTTTTTCTTTCCCCCTCCAACATTTACATCATTTTAATTGGCAGTGAACAAGCTGCAACTTATTTCAGGACTCTTACTTGTGCACTTTATTGATTTTCTTTTTTTATTCTCTCCGTATTGCACAGTCAGTTTGCTTACATTCATTATCTGTTTACAGCTCTTTATTTGTTTACTTGTATATACTGTTTTTTTTTGCATTACCAATTAGTGGTAATTCTGCTGCGCCCGCAGTAAAAAGAATCTCAGGATTGTATGTGATGTCATGTATGTACTCTGACAATAAATACATCTGAAATCCAAAACTAAGGAAATAAACACAGACAGCAATTGAAAGCACAGCCACACTTGTATTTCATCATTTGGTGAAAAGAAGATAAACAGTGTACCACAGAATTTATTACTGTTAAGTTATTTTCTGATTAAAAAGGCATGGAGCCACATCTGAAGTGTGGAATGAGCTGCCAGCTGAAATGGTCAACGTGGGCTCAATCATAACATTTAAAAAAATTTAGTTTTAGATTTTATATATACTTTTCAGTCTTACAGCACGGTAATAGGCCCTTTCAGCCTATGCTGCACAATTATACCCAATTGACCTCCAACCCCCCCTACATTTTGAATGGTGGGAGGAAATTAGAGCACCTGGAGGAAACCCATGCAGACATGCGTAGAACATATAAACTCGTTACAGACAGAGAGGGAAGAGTCCTAATGGGAACAAGAGAAGTTGATGTTGATGACATCTGGTTGGAGGGTTCAACAAAAAGTTTGCAGATGCTTTGCTTGTATTTATACAAAAATATTGGAGAAACTCAGAAGGTCATACAGAATCTATCAGAAGCTTAAACAGGAAAGTCTGATGATTCAGTGTTAACTCTCTTCAACCAGTTGACATTAACAGTGATCTCCATCTCCAGTTTCCACATGGTCCCTCCCCATCTCTCTCCTTTTCCTGATCGCACTATCTCATTTCCTCTAGTTCTCTACCCCTTTACCTCTTCATTCAGTGAGCTACCCCTCCCCCTTATCACTTCTCAGCCTTTTTCTCCTGCTCTCTCTCACCCATATCCACCAATTGCCCATTAGCCTGTGCTCCTCCCCTACCCCTTCCTTTCTCCTCCCCTCTCTTCCCCCCACAATTGATTCTGGCACCTGCCTGATTTTTGTTCATGCCTTGGTGAATGGCTCAAGCTCAAACCATTGGTAACCTTTTGCTTCCTACAGATGCTGCATGACCTGCTGAGTTTCTCCAACACCTTTGTGTATTGCAATACTTCAGAATGTGGTTTAAATACTAGGCAGGGTATTGAGACCTCAGAGTTGAATTGAAGTGAATTCCATTCTATACTGTCACATAGATTAAAATATTGTTAAAAATGATTGTTTTGCATACTATCCAGGTAAGTCAACTTGTACAGCATGTTGATAAATAAACAAAGAGAAGTTCTGGAGTAATGTTACGTTAAGTCAAATGGTACAGGCTACAGTGATAAAGGTCAAGGTATAGAGAAAAGTGCAATTAAAAACTGTGCAAAGGCATTGTCTTTTGCCAGTGAGAAATCCATTTAAGTGTCTGATAACAGCAGGAAAAAAATCCATCATTGAATTTGGAGGATGGTGTTTTCAAGCACATGTAACTTCTGTCACTTCCAAATTTAGCTTGTGCTTAAGGCACAATTATGCTCCATAAATATAGCTATCTGCACAGAAGGTTACATTTTGTCGGATTTTTAGAATTAACTATGGTAATTTTAATGATCCCATTATATTTCCATAATTCTGTTTTGTATCACATCAATGTTCCAGTTAAAATAATTTTGCTGATGTCATAAAATATAAAAATAACACTAATGTACTAAAATGAGTTAGTCAGTCAGTAACTGGATTAAGGAAAATTGATTTCAGTGAAGTTAATTAATCTAACTACTTCATGTGCTAAAAGTTTGTAAAGCAAATTGTTTCCTCAACTAAATTGTATAATTTCTTCAGTCTTTGATCAAGATTTTTTGTCCCCTTCCCTTTTATATGATTGTGAAACAACTTCCTGGGTTATCCAGCTGTTTCTTCACTACTCCCCTGATACCAGCCATATTTCTGGTCGGATAGTTATTAACAAAGGCAACTCTCTGCTTTCGTCAATGAATTATAACTACCAGGGTAACAGTACCTTTATGCTGCAGACCATGGAATCCTGGGGAAAAAAAATGAGGCATGGCATGCAGCTCATTGAACAAAATTTCTCTTTTCACTTGAGGGGCCAATGAAAAACAGTGTACTTCCAGGGAAACCTTTAACTGCTATGGTATGGAGTTAAAAGACAACCCTAGCATCTTGCATGTCTGCATGCACTTGACAGAAAATGTGGTACCATAGAGTCAATATTTACATTCAATGAAGATCATTAAAGGAGATAGTGTCTCATGAGCATTGTCCTCAAGTTGCTGTGCATTTTCATCATAATTTCATGTTTCTTTTGACATGAGTCCATTTGATCCAAGGCTCTCCTATTCTCCCAATTATTTCACCGCCATCTATACTGTCTCATATATCTACAATCTACAACCTGATTATCAACTAATACTAGGGATAATTATGGAGTTAATTAAGCTACCAACTAGTATGTCATAGAGTTTTACAGCATGGAAACAGGCCCTTCAGCACAACGTTTGCATGCCTCCAAGGTTGTCTAGCAACCCTATTTGGCCTGCATTCCCCCCAAACCTTTCTGATCTTTGGAATCTGGAAGGAAACTAGAGCTCCACCCTCTCTTCCCCACCTGCTCTCCCAAGGGAAACCTATGTGATCAAAAAGAGAACATGTAAACTCTGTGGAGACAGCACAAGAATCAAGATTAAACTCTGGTTTGCTGGAGCCGTGAGGCAGCAGATCATCCTATTGCTGCATCAATGTCATGAGACTAGGTGAAGGTATTTGCAATGGAAGGGGTGAGATGTGGTTGGGGTGCTGAGCAGCTCATGTGTACACACTATCTTCTCTGTTTCAATACAAAATAAGTATTTCTCTGAGTTAGTTGAGGTGTTTGAAATTTTGAAATGTGAACATATACAAATGCTGATACTGAACTTGATTTTATGTTCTCCACCATGTTATTTGCTTATATCGGTATATTTTATTGGGAAAAAATGAAGTGAAATTTAATACTTGCTACCAATTTAAATTTCCTTATTTTTGTCAATAATATAGATGCAGTAATTGGCCTACAATTAAAACTAAATGATATGGGGATAATATTTAGATACAGTGTAACCATGGCACTTCATGAGTCATTTCAATATGAGTCACTTTTTATGTGATAATGAATTAAAAAGATTTTAATGCTAGTCTTTTTCATAACTTGTTTCTCAGCATAATGAAACCAAAGAAGACTGGATAATACAAGCTGTTCTGGAAGGGAAGGAGTTCTCTGGCCCATCAATGCTTCACGTACAAGCTTGTGAAACATTAATGTACCCATTAATGTTCAAGCCAGATTTTGAATGTGTGACTATGGTAAGACTTCTGACTAAGTCATAGAGTCGTAGAGTTATATAGCACAGAAACATGTCCTGTGGTGCAACTCATCCATGCTGATGAAGTTTGCCTCTGAATGGCCCATATATCTCAAATGCATTCCCATCAGTAGTGGAGAGGGTTAGTAGTGAAAAGGGTCAAGAACTTGAAATTCATGGGTGTCAATATCACCAAGGATCTGTCCTGGAACCTCATGTTGATGCAATCACTAAGAAGGCCTGCCAGTGGCTATACTTTGTGAGGTGCTTCAGGAGATTTGGTATGTCATTGAAGACTCTCAAGAACTTCTACAAGTGTACTGTGGAGAGTGTATGGTTGCATCACTGTCTGGTGTGGATTTCCAACTCTCAGGACAAGGAAAACTCTGGAAGGTTGTTATTTCGGCCTACAACATACATAGGCACCAAACTCCACTCTATCAGGGACATCTACATGAGGTGGCATCTTAAAAAAAGCAGCCTCTACCCTCAAAGAACCCCACCACCTAGGCCACACCCTCTTCATTCTGCTACCATTGGGGAAAAAGGTATCGGAGCCTAAAGAGAAGCACTCAGCGGCACAGCGTCAGCTTCTTCCCCACTGTGATCAGATTCCTGAATATTCAATGAACCAAAGTCACTGCCTTACTTTTCTTGCACGACTATTTTTTATATTATTGTTGTAAGATATGATGCTGCCACAAAACACTGAATTTCATGACTTGTTCGTGACAATGAATTCTGATTCACATATCAGTCCAAATGTTGAAATTCTATTCAACTCTACACCTTCCTCATTTCACAAGCTTGTTGTGCAGACTAAAGCTGGTAAACATGCAAAAGATCTTTATTGACTATGACAAGCAGGTATTTCATCTGGAGTTGCTCTCAGTAGAGACCTCAAACTCAAAAATAATAGGTTTTCATACTTTTAAGAAGAAAGATAACAGTTAATAATTCAATACAGTTCCAATAACTTCAATGACAATACATTAGCCTAACAAATGGTTCTTTTAAATTACAGATGGGCAATGGAAGCTTACTTTAGGTAACATGATACCCTTGGGACTGTGGCAAAACAGTTCACATTATAAGTATAAATGCTTGCAAAGACATAGAATCTACCTGACTGGATACACAGATTGATAGACAGAGCAAATATGATGATAGCCATATTTGATTGCTCCGTGACAAAATTAAGTCTGGTCTGGAATCTTGCTGAATCTCAGTTACAATGGTGCAAAATAACTGTGCTGAACAAGTTGGTTTGATGGAAGACAATTAACACAGTACCCTTGCCAGAGGCCCATCAATTTTGGAACATGGAATTATTTTGAGGCTGCACAAGAAGGATAGGTTTCACTTAAACTGGAAGAAGATATATCTCCTTTCAGGGAGGTTTGTTCATGTGACTCTTGAAGGTTGTAACTAATTTGTCAGGGTAATGGAAAAATTCCCACCATTGCGGTGGACAGAGTGAAACGATCCTCCAGTCTGTGTCTAATCTCTCCGATTTAGAGAAGGCACGACAGGAGCACACAATACAGTGAATGGCCCCTGCAGTGTAGCTTCACATGGAAGGAATGGTTGGGCCCCCGAATTGTGGTAATGGAGGAGGTGTGGGTGCAAGTGTGTCACTTCCTGCAGTCACAGCAATAGGATCCAAGGGGGTGATTAGTGGAAGAGGATGAGTGGATGAGGGGGTCACGGTGGGCACGGTCCTTGTGGAAGGTGGAGAGGGAGAGGGAAAGATGTATCTGGTGGTGGTATCATGTTTTATGTGGCGGAACTGGCAAAGGACAATATGTTGGATGCAGAGGCTGGTAGGTGAGGACAAGAGGAGTCCTGCCTTTATTACATCTAAGGGCAGAGAGGCCAGGGCAGATTTCTGAGAAATAAAGGTGATGTGGGTAAAGGCTGAGCTGATGGTGGTAGAGGGGAAGCCATTCAAGTTGAACTGATGCCTGCATATTGACAACTGAACTTACCTCGCTGGGGCCTTATTTCTGTGAGGGGTGCTGGACAAAGTGGTGACTCTCTGTCTTCCTTACAGTGGACAAAGTTAAAGAATTTCATGTATTCTACATTCTAAATATCGTATTACATAACAATAATGGATCCTTTAACCTTTAACTAAGTTTATTGTCATCTGATGATACATCTACAACCCAATGAAGCAGTGCATCTTCAGATGTTAGTGCTCACACATACAGCAAATCCAATAGACAAATGACATGTATACAGAGCAAACCAAAATAAATATAAATGTAAAAATAATTTATGGCTTTCTAGAATTGTTGAACTGTCTCACCGCCTATGGGAAGAGGCTGTTTCCTAGCCTGGCAGTCCAGGTTTCTTTGCTCCTGTACCTCTTACTTGAAGGTAGTGTCTCAAAGATACTGCTGAGGGATAGTAAGGCAACTCAATGATTCTCTGAGCCCTCTTTAAGCACCGCTCCCTTTAGATGTCATTGAGAGAGGGAAAGGAAACACCAATGGTCTTTTCAACATGTACATCATCCTCCATACTGACCTCCAATCTGATGCTTTGCAGCTACCATAACCACACTATGATGCAGCTGGCCAGAACACTCTCATTTGTGCTTCTGTTGAATGTTGCCTTAACCTCCTCAACCTCCTTAGGAAGTGTAGGGACTGCTGCGCCTTCCTGGCTAATGGGAGGTGTTGTGGGTCCAGGATAGGTCATCCTTTAAATGGACACCAAGGAACTTTGTGCTCTCCATTCTCTTCACGATGGAGCCATTGATGTGTAATTGGGAGTGGTCCTTCATCTTCCTAAAGACCACAATCATCTCTTTTGTCTTGTCCACATTGAGATGCAGGTTGTTGTTGCACCACTGTATAAGCCTTACAACCTCCTCACTGTAAGCTGACATTGTTTCAGAGCCAACAATCATCATTGTGACCGATGAAGCCAACTCCATTGCATCACATGTAAACATTATTCTGTTGGAAATGAACCTGGCAGTACAGTTGAGTTAGCAGCATGAACAGTAGCGGGCTGACCATGCAGCCCAGAGGTTTGCTGCCAGTACTTAGTGTGATGGAGTTTGAGGTTCTTCTGCCAACCCAGATAGTGGTCTGTTCATCTAGACCAGGGGTGTCAAACTCACAGAGGGCCAAAATTAAAAACTTGGACTAAGTCGTGGGCCGAACTAAATATTTATTGAAAATTTTCAACAACATCTGCATGTTTTCTCTTCTTTCAACATATGTAATGTTAAACTTTTTCTTATTAAAGTAAATGTTTAATAGTAGTTTTGGTTAAACTCTTTCCAGAAGAAGCATTAACAAATGAGAAATAAAATATTCAATAAATAATATTTCTCTATAGCCTTTAAGCTCCTTTTAAATGTATTTTTTTTCACAAGCCAACAAGTCAAAAAAATAACAACTTGCTTCAATGAAAATCCAATCTTTCAACTATGAACAGTCCAAAGTTAACCAAAGAAAATATTAATCCAAGCTTAGCTTGCTACACTGTGATTTACTCTGATGCACCTGGGTCTAAACCAGATACTTGGCATCTCTTCTTAGATGCAAGTTCATCAAACTCTGGGGTCAGAGTTTTCCTCCCACCTCTCTTGAAAGGTCCTGTTTTCTGTCTTCGTTTGGCCATTTTTCGTAAGGGGTTTATTACATGTGAGTTGGGCGACAGGTCACAGATGCTAATGAAAGTAAAGAGAGGAGGTGGGGGCGATTAGCGTGCTGACGGGCCGGCGCCAACGCATTTGCAAAGCATTCTGGGATTTATAGTATTAGCTGTGCATGTGCTATATGGCGCGGCAGCCAGTGGGCCAGCTCTAATACATATTTGATATGATCTTGCGGGCCAAATATAATTATATCATGGGCCAAATTTGGCCCGCAGGCCTGAGTTTGACATGTGTGATCTAGACTATAGGATCCAATTGCAGAGAGGGGTACGAAGTCCAGCGAGGACAGCTTATCAACTAGCCTCCAAGCTAGAATTCCAAGCTAAAGTCAATATTCAACAGCATGGCAAATGAGGCATCGTTTTCTAGGTGGGTCAGGACAGAGTGGAGGGTCAGGGCTATTGCATCTTCTGGTTTGGCCAATAGGCAAACTGGAATGGGTCCATTTCTTCTGTTTGGTGTGTTTTGATGCACTCTATTATCAGTCATTCAAAGCACTTCATGATTGTGGAGGTTGATGCCTCTGGATAGTAGCCATTTAGTTCAGCTACTGTCGCTCTCTTCAGCATTGGGATGATCGAGGCTGCCTTGAATCCTACAGGGGCAATGGACTGCTGGAATGAGTTATTGAAGATGTGCATTAGGACCTCAGTCATCTGGTCTACATAGTCCCTCAGGGATGTTATCTAGTTCTGCTGTTTTGTGTGGGTTCACCCTTGATAGAATCCTCCTCTCCTCATCTGCTGCTATGCAGGGTGCCTGTTCCTCAGAGAGAGAGAGAAACGGAGATTTCATTGGAGACATTTTGTTTTCCCCATGGAACCATGCGTGGAAGGTGTTCAGCCTGTCAGGAAGGCAGGTGTCATTATCGCTGACTTGTTATGGTTTTAATACCTTCCCACATGTGCCTCATGTTGCCAGTAATGCACAGTTATCTGTGGATCTTCTGTGTGTATCTTCACTTTACCTTCCTTATTGCCCGGGAGAGTTCCCCTTGCTATTCTTGGTGCCACCTTGGATGATCTGGAAAGGAATACCTCATCCTGGGAGCAGACACAACAGAGGCAGATAAATTAAGAGAAAGGAATAGAATCCTTATTGGGGACAGGGTGTGAAGAGATGTAGTTGAGGGAATTATGGGAGTTGGTGGATTTGTAGAAAATGTCTGCAGAATGTTTGATGCAGACAGATTGAGCAAGAACAGAGTGTTGGCAGAGATAAACCAATTGAAAGTTAGCAGCAAAGTGTAGAAAGTTGAGGAGCCTTCCTCACTGATATCTGTGTGACAATTTCAGTAATTAAAAAAACTAGTAAGATATTTGGCTTTGTCACTTTGTTTTGTTTACTGGAATGTTGATAATAGCATTTTATCAGTGTAAATATAATTAAATTTGTTCCCTGGAGATTGAAAACAAAGCACTGCTCCAAAGGGTGCACACGCCTAGTCCTTTGTAGGTGTTAGGCGGCCTATTGGAGAACCCGACGGTGTTTTTAAACTAAAGTCCTGAGGCCACAGAGATTTGTACCTAAGATGGCAGCACTTATGCTCAGCAGTGACCACAAGGGATTGCAGACTCTAGGGAGCAGCAGACCAGCACAAGGTACCAGAAATGGGGAGAAACACCAAATTGAGAGGAAGAGGCAGAGGAGACGACCCTACAGAATAGTGACCTTGGCAATGAACCAGTGAGGGGTGCAGTGGCTAAAGCACCTTGCAGAACTGGGAACACAGCCGCAGACCAGAGAGAGAGGCTCAGCTTTTGAGGGACCCACACACGCTGCGGACGACTTTCGATCGGGGGTCCTGCATGGAGACCGATATCAAAGTCAGAATTTGAAAGGGTGCCAAGGGCAAGAAGACTCTCAAAGGGCCTTGGATGCTGAAGGATTCCTGATTGTCAGATTTGGATTTGAAGCTTGGTGTGCAGATGAATAGAGATAGGCTGTGAGAGCACTGGAGGCAAATCCACAGTCAGTGATTCTAAGGGACTCTCTTTCTCTCGTACTGTAAGGGTGACCCTAATGGTGACTCTTTGTCTGCCTTACAGTAGGCAGAAAGCAATTTTGCATGAGATTACATTTCTCTACTATTTCATGACTATGAAGGAATCTTGAATCTACTTGCCAGACAATTATATAATTTGGTTAGACAACTAATTTCCAACCTAAACTTTCCTTTGTAATATTATTATTATTTTTATTATTATTATTTGTGGCGGCGCACATTCTCATGGCAAACTGGCCCTGCTGGTATTGCCACGTGGCGGGGCAGCCATGGGGAAATGGCATCGTCAGAGGTTTCTCTCTGACTCCAGCGTCCCTTCCTACGCGCACCCTGGGCAGCGATTATGATGTCACAATGCACCAGGTGACTGAGCTCATGCTGCCCTTAAAGGGACGTGCTGAATTTGAACAAAAACAGTCGTTAACGACCCTCAACATGGTGGTTGTGTCTCTTTCACTGCTCACACTGTCACATATTATTATTATTATTTTTCTTCTTAACATACTCCTTGTTGTATTACAAAATTTGTGCACTGTTCATGTTATTTGAATAATGTAAACCTTATACATTGCTTAAGGAAATAGTTCCCAACTACACCTGAAATATGTGGTTGTGAATGAAAAACATAAGAATAACTAATTGACAATGAAAGAGGAAAATTTATCCTGAACTTCCTCCTTTCTCACAGGGTAAACTTGTCCTGACTAACCAAACAGATGGAACTGAGCGTGTCTTCAACCTCAAAGGAATAGGCAAAAGGCCACTAGCAATGGATCACATTGTGATAGACTGCCAAGTTAAACAGATTACAAAGAAGATCCTAATGGTTCCTAATTACACTCAAATGAAGTTGACGTGCAAGGTGCGAATGTTCAATCTTTACCATATTAAGCTTTATTTCTTTTGAGAAAAGAAGTAAGATTTTAAATTATTGCAGATATTTGAATCACTGAATAAAAAGGTGTAAACAGTATTGTGTTTGACATAATATGTCACAGAAGTCATGTGTAAGAGCCAAAGGCTCGGTTCTTACCTGTTGTGACCGTGTGAGTTGGTGGTGTCCCAAGATCTGAGGGTAGACCTCTTTCTACAGGCTGCATGTGCAAAGGGCAGCACCATTTATGGAGCCAAAGGAGCGTGGTAGAGCATGTGCAGTTGGCGTGGCCCCGGTGGCAAACATGTCCACCAGTGCGCATGTGCCATGGAATGGGTCGATGCATGCATGCTTGGCTCAAGGCCAGCAGCAAGCAGTTGGAGCTAGGGCCAGCGCATCCACCAAATGAGCATGCGTGGGGATTTTGCATGCGTAGAAAAGGAGGTTCGCAAGCTCGTGTCATCTGTTGGGCAATTTGAGGAGATTGAGTTAGGTGTCGATAATTTCTGTCGATCGTTACATTATTTGGAATGTTATAGGGACATTAGAAAGTTAACACGGATGTTTTGTTATTAAGGATAAATATCATAGCACGATATTTATACACATTTCAGAAAATGTTGAAGTAGATGGTTATTGGTTTTGTGTGTTAAAATAAAGGATTTAAATACAACTGAACTTGTATTGGAAATAATTGAAAATACGATGCAGACAAATGCCTAACTTAAACTTCCAGCAACTATTTTATTGATCGTAGTCACTACATTTAGTCAACAAAAAATTTTCTATTGGAACATTTTGGCTGCTGCAAAGGGAAATTGAATTGTATTGAAAGCCATACAGTGGCCATCTTAGAAATGTGGAGTTGATTTCCAGTTTGTAATTCATAGTCAGAAAAGAGTTGGAAACTTCTAATCTGTGAGAAGAGGATTTTGTTAACATGTTGGTAAAGCTATTTGATGGGCAATTAAGTGACTCCATGAGGCAGTCGATAGGAGTCAAAAGGTTTTTATTAGCTTAGACATTCGATGGGGCTCAGAGAGCATTTGGCCTGGATCTGAGCAGGAAGTGATCTGGGGTCAAGGTTTTGGTTTGGGACCCTTATTAGGGAACATCCTGGGAGGGGTCAGAGGAAAGGAAGGGGCGGTCCAGGACAGTACATACAGTTATTACGGTAGTGTAATGCCTCATACCACCACACCATTTCTTGCAAACTAGTGGTATAAATTATGGATGCTGCGGTGGAGATTTTCTTGATGATAACAGTACAGTTTGCTTGTGTTTCTGTGCTGGGAACTCGGCATCAAGATGGATACGGGCAAAATAGCCATCACTGCTTTAGGAGTTTATGCTAAGTCACAACGTATCAAAATCTGGAAGAAATCAGATCTTATGAAGAATGGTGCCAACCGGGGCTAAATACAACATATGACAAAAGCACTCTCATCGCTAGACTGAAGCTGGAAATGAAAGAAGTAGAAGCAGTTTCGGCTGATGAGAGTAAAGACTCCGCGAAAGCACAGCAGATGACGTCAGCTGATTCTGGAGTCAGTGGTCTGGAAATGGTTAAAGATGAGTCACAAAATGTCGGTGAAGAGGACATACGATTCGAATGTGGAAGGGATTCAGATATTGAGGTGACCTCTGAAATAGAGGATGATATATGACCAGGTGAAAGTGCATCAAATACTGGTAGCAGGAGAAGCAAGAGGAGTTCTAGAGCAAGCTCCAGTGTTTCAAGTACTACCTCCACATGTGTAAAAGTCCAGGCTAAAATGACTACTCTTGAAGCAGAACAATAATGGCTTAAGGATAAATATGCCTTCATAGAACAAGAGGAAGAGCAGGAGGAGCAGCTAAGGAATCAGCTGAGGAGGCAAAAGGAGCACTGGAACTGAGAAAAAAATACCTGTTAATGAGTCTAGGTCGAGGGTACAAAAAGGCTCCGAGGTATCTGGTGCTCAAAGTAAATTATCTAAAGCATCTAATGTTTTGGAGTCATGTTTTGAGGAAGGACAACAGAAAAATAAAAGATTTAATACCATAGAAGAGCAGTGTAACAGTTATTAAACCTGAACATAAGGTGGTGCCAAATATCAAACCTCAATAATGACCCCAGTGCAGAGAGATATGAGCGGATTTCAATCTATCCAGCCAGAATTCTATTCACTTCCAGCAGGTAATAAAAATCAGGTTGAACGAGGACAGGTGACATATTTTCAGCTACAGTACCAGTTTTAAGCCACGGTGAACAAGACATTCTATTGTCAATCATGGCAAAATAAAAATGAAATTATTGCTTCGTTGATGCAGCAACAAGGTCTCTATTCATTCACCAAGAAGGAGATTCACTTCAGTATCAAGTATTCATTAAATCTTTTGAACATAATATCGAAAGTAAGAATAAAAACACCAGAGATCGTCTTTATTATCTGGAACTGTACATTGGAGAACAGTTAAAAGAACTTGTTAGAAGTTGCCTGCAAATGGATCCAGAAAGGGGATTCACTAATGCAAAGGCATTGCAACAAGATCATTTGGCAATGAGCATAAAATTGCAATGGCTTATCTGGAGAAGGATCTTTCTTGGTTATCAATAAAATCAGAGGATACAAAGGCTTTACAACCATACATCCTCTTTTTAAGAGGATCTTGCAGTGCCATGGAAGATATTGACTGCATGTGCGATTTTAACATACTTTCTAATATGTTAATTATCAGAAGCAAATTGCTTTATCGGCTGAAGGATTTGTGAAGAACCAGAGTTTGTCAACTTCAGACAAAATATGGAGAGGATGCTATCTTTGAGGAAATTGTGGAGTTCCTTGAATGGCACGTGCAGATTGC
This sequence comes from Narcine bancroftii, assembly GCF_036971445.1. Lineage (NCBI taxonomy): Eukaryota > Metazoa > Chordata > Chondrichthyes > Torpediniformes > Narcinidae > Narcine > Narcine bancroftii. The sequence continues at coordinate 51,346,392 of NC_091475.1, forward strand.
AACTGAACCAATATTTGGTAATATCAAGGACACTCTATCAGTGAGTGAAGATGTCCAACTCTCAGCCTAGTCAGAAATTCAAAATGAGTAACTTTGCCACTACTGTGTCAGTTGTAAATAAGGAAAAGGATAAAGTAACTAAAAAAAAGGAGTTTACCTGCAGAGAAGAGCTGTTTGTTTTGTGAGGGTGGATGTGAGTTCACAAATGAAAAAGAAGGAAGATAGTGAGAAGATTGCTTTGTTAAAGAAAAACAAAGTATGAATTGGCTGTATGTGTAAAGGGCACATATTAAAATTGCAAGTGTATTAGTTGTAACATATGCAATTTGAAGCATCCTAGAATGCTGCATATTCATCATAGGAACAAGGAACTGGAAAAGGAGCAAACAGAAACAAAGGAAGTAGCAGTCACCTCGGTTCAAAAAGGTCCTCTTACTGGGGCCAATAAGGATAACTGCAAACTCTCAACAATGCCTGTACAAGTCAAGACCAAGAACGGTAATGCACATGCATTTCTTGACCCAGGAAGCACTGCCTCATTTTGCAAGGTGGGACTTTGAACAAACTTAATCTTGAAGGAAAAAAGACAAATATTCTATTGAAGACCATGGGACAAGAAACTAACATCTCTCAGGGTTAGAGGTTGCTGGAATATACAGCAATTAATTTTGTGATCTTCCAGGCATATACACACATAAAGAAACAACCCACAACAAGATGATGTGGATCACTGGTCATACCTGAGGAAAGTTTATATACTGGAAGATAGCCCTGAGATAGAGATGCTAATTGGCTTAGGTGTACGAAAGGCTCTGGAACCAATAGAAGTGATACCGAGTGTGAGAAATGGACCTTACGCAATTAAAACTATGCTTGGGACCTTTAGAAAGAAAGAATGATATTGCTCACAAGAAATCAGCAAGTGTCAAAATTATATGTTGTGAATCTCAACAACCCATTGAAACAACTGTTCGACATACTTTCCTGAACGCCTCAGTAACAATCAAAAACCTTTGAACGAATACAAACTGTTCTTAGAAAATCTTCCTGACAAAAATAAATCGGGAGCATCTCAACCAATATTGAAGGAGTTATTTTCATCAACAATAGATGAAAATGAAGTATTAGAAGATGTTGTAAATACTGCTGGTGATTATTCTTGAGTAATTGAATATGAGGCAGGACTAAAACAAATGACTGCAAAACTGGTGCAACTGCCTTCAGAGAACAAAACATAGAAAGGGGACTTGGAAATATTGGATAATCCTAAAAACAATGAGCAAAAATATTTAATTGAAGATAGAATTTTCAAAGCCAAAAAGCAGAATAAAAGAATAACTTCTAAAGAAATGAAAAGAGAACAAGTCATTGGTTAATAATAGAAGACAACTGTCTGCAGAAAACAATCAAGAATGTACCTTGAAGACCCAGCTATCAACAATGCAGAAAGAAAGAAATATTGCCTTTCAGCAATGTAAGAAGCAAGATGCTAAAGAAGGGAAGAAAGCCAAATGATGTGCCGAAGATGTGCCTTATGTTAAACTCAAAAGGAAAGCTGTGTCTATTCTGTCTGAAGAAGATCAGAGGTTTACTGGTCAGTGTTTTAACTCAAGGATTCTACAGAAGACGAAGGAACTTTGATAAGTACAAACTGACTGTTGTTTTTGTGTTTGTACTTTGCCCACAAGACAGACTGCAGAGAGATGGTAAAGACCACTCTTTTCAAGACTACGTGCTACTAACCTCTGGCCTTTAGCAAATGAAGAAAGAAAACCTGTATAATGTTCGAATTTTATGTAATTAATTGTTATTTATAATTTATTATATTATTATGTAATTATAATTAGAGATATTACATCACAGTATAATAATTAGGAGCCGGGTCAGAGCCAAAGCCTTGGTTCTTACCTCTCGTTGCCACAGGTGTAGGTGGTGTCCCGGGATTCATGGTTAGGCCTCTTCCCGCAGCCACATGTGAGAAGGCCGGCACTATTTACGGAGCCAAAGGAACGGTGTGGCATATGTGTGGTTGGCTTGGCCCCAATGGTGGTGGCTTTAGCCGGAGCTGGCTTGTTCGCCGGTGCGCATGTGCCATGAACTGGATTGATGCATGCATACTTGGCTTGGTGTTTAGCAGTATAGAAAAGGAGGTTTGCGAGCCCACATTGTCATTTGGGCAATTCGAGGAGGGTGAGTTAGGCGTCTATAATTTCTGTCAACTCTTAGGTTATATGCAATATTATAGGGACATTAGATTGTTTACACAAATATTTTGTTATTAGAAAATATTAAAGAAGATGGTTACAAGTTTTGTTTGTTAAAATAAAGGATGTAAATACAAGAACTTGTATTGGAAATAATTAAAAACACGTCGCAGACAAACACCTAACTTAGCCTCCAAGCGACTATTTTGTTGATATATGTCGATACATATTTGAAGAAAGTGGAATAAACAAAGTGCATATCAGCAGTTCTCTATGTTTTTTAATATATTAAATAGCCAATAGCATGCATAAATATCCAATTTCTTTCAACTTTAAAAACAAATCTATTGGGGTTGTGATAATACGCAGCTAAATTGAAGTCATATAAAACCATTATTGAAAAAATTTGAAAATAATTGGCAAATTAAGATTATTTAAATGAATGAAATTGCCTTTTGATATTTAAAGGATTAAAATATTTTTTTCAGGTTGTTTCAGATTTGTTAATAGTGAGTGGAGAACCATCTGTTACATTAAAAGCTGGACAAACTGTTCCCTATGAAATTAATGTTTTACCGTGGAAGAGAGGAAATTTTACAGGTATGGCAACCAATGAAATCCTCTGAATAATTGGACTTAATTTTCAAAGAAGTTAACAAGGTGTTTTTTCCAAAAGTAAACTTTATCACAATAAATTATTTATAAAAAGGAATATCAATGAAAGTCGTTTCAACGGAAAGACCACAGAGTGTCCAGGTCAGCAGCCGAATGTAGAGCACTGTTACACTGAGCACTGGCATACCTCAGGGCTGTGTGCTCAGCCCACTCCTGTTCACGCTACTAACCCATGACTCAACACGAGATCCAAATCCAATAGTCATCAAGTTTGCAGATAACAACAGTAGTTGTGAATATATCACATGTGAATGTGTCTCATGTTTCAAGTTGAGTTTTGAAATTTAAAGACTAGGTGTCACCATAAAAGGGAAATTTCAATTTAAGCTGATTAATTTAACTATCACATTTTTTGTCTCTTTGTTCTGCTTTTAGTATCTCTAATTCAAAACTTCAGTACAATTATTTTAGTCCTGTTTTGACCCCAAGAGTCTCAAATGAGCCACTTAAGTCTGTGACAGATTATGTTGTGTTTGTATTGTATATAGATATGTATTTGGGAGTTAAATTGGGGCAGTTTTTTAATGTAGGTTATATACAAACATTTCAAAACTGATTTCATTTAAAATACTGCCAGACAGGGCAGCTCCTGGGGGCCTTTGCAAAAACTTTGGTGAGTACCCAAGAGACTTCACTAATGGATTGTTATTTGGAAAGCAATAGATGAAAGAGATTGGAGGAGTAATTTGGAGCCACAGGCTGTTCTGGAGTTCAGCTTGCTGTTCTAAGAGGGTCATGTGGCTTTTCAAGCAGAGAGAGTAAAACAGGCATTTTCTCTGAGTGAGAGAGAGAGGGAGAATTCAGTTCTGCAGTATTACAATCAGCAGCATCAGCACCTGGTACTGGAACAGGACAAGCTGGCAAGCTAGTGGAAAAACCCCATTTTGAAGATTGGTTGTGAGTGCTTAGTTCAGCCTGGTCAAAGCCCTTGTGGTTCATATAAGAGGAGGCTGCCTAATATTTCACTTGAAATAAGTGAAACAAAAAGAAACTCTGTGGTGGCATGAAAGAAGGAAGTTATCATCTGGGAAACCCTGATGGGGCAAGTTTCTTCAGCAAGACACTGAAGAGGCTGACTAAAAGGAATCAGTTGTGGGTGTCCAGCGGACAACAAATCTCTTTCTGAAAACCAACAAGAACCTTCCTGAGCGGTAACCATTTACCTTACAAGCACCAAAGCCTGGTGAAGATTCATACATGTTAAATTCTGTGCACAGTGTAAGAATTGCCTGCAACCAGTGAACTTGGAGGAATGAAAAGTGAGATTGAGAATTTTTCTGAACTTACATACACATTACATACATGTGTGCTTAGAATTAAAAGAGGGTTAGGTTAGTTAAGTTAATGGTGATAAGTTAAAGTGTGATCCTGTTTTCACGTTTAAAGATAATTAAAAGCAACTTTTATTTAAGTAACCATTTGTCTTGGTGAATATCTATTGCTGCTGGGTTTTGGGCTCCTCTGGGCTTGTAACAAGACCTCATATTTATGAGGGAGCTATGATCTGCAGAGTGCATATTCTGCCCACTCAAGAGAATTGCACTTCAGATTGTTGTATTTTCATCAGAACTGACCAGTTGTAATGCAAGTGGTAAGACAATTTGTAAGGCATTTTTGAGAGAGAGGAGAGGAATGGAACAGAGGTTTAAAGCGACAGACAAGTGAAGCTATAAATGACCCTTGTGGACTTGGTTGAGATTCTCTACAAAGTGGTCTCTCTGTTTGTGGTTTCTCTATTGTAGAAGTAACCCCATTGTACGTACTTGATCAATGCACCAAAAACATTTGAGACCAGTCTGAAATATTGGCCAAACAAAACAATACATATGGGACCTCGTGTGGCAGTTGCACTGAACATTGGTTATACACAGCAGTGAGAAAGCTTTGTGTATTTTTTTCTCAAAAATAAACTTTATCACAATAAATTATTTATAACAAGGAAAATCAATGAAAGTCATTTCAACGGAAATACCACAGAGTGTTCAGTTCGGCAGCCGAATCTAGAGCATTGTTACACTGAGCACTGGCATACCTCAAGGCTGTGTGCTCAGCCCACTCCTGTTCATACTACTAACCCATGACTCAACACAAGATCCAAATCCAATCGAGACATCGTTTGCAGATAACACAACAGTAATTGTGCTCATCAGCAACAATGATGAGTCCTACTGTAGAGATGAGGTGGAAAATCTCTCGATAAGGTACGACAATAACAACCTGAGTTTCAATGTGACAAGACAAAGTAAATAGACTTTGGGAGAACCAGGGATAACTACACATGGATAGATCAGTAGTGGAGCAAGCAGAGTGCACCAAGTTCTTCGGTGTCCACTAAAGAAATGACTTATGCTGGTTTACAACATCTCCTCACCTGTCAGGAAGGTGCAACAGTGACTATTCTTTCTGAGAGAATTTAAGCAGGCAAGGTTACTGGCCAGATTCTTGTCAACTTTCCACAAAAATTCTATCAAGAGTGTTCTGGCCAGCTGCATCACAGAGTGGTACGTTTGAGGTCAATTCACAGTACCATAAGAGGGGCAGAGAGGATCACTGAGGTTTCCCTCCCTCCCGTCAACGTGATCTACCAGGATCATTATTTGAAGAGGGGTCACAAAATAGCTTGGGGATCCGTACCAACCTGCACACAGCATCTTTCAGCTACTTCCATCGGGAAAGAGATGCAGGAGTATAAGAACCAAACCACCAGGTTGAGAAGCACCTTCTTTCCACGGGCAGTGAGATTGCTGAACCACAGAAATGAACTGTTCATATAAACCCTCTGAGACTCGACTATTTCTTAAACATTATTTATTTATTTTTCTTTATGTGTATATATGTATTGCGTATGTATAATTTGCCCTATGTGTATGTCATGTATGAATATGGGTTTGCATGTTTTTGCACTGAGGACTGCAGAATGCTGTTTTATTAGGGACTTGCATGAAATCTACACATTTCCATCAATGTACATTGTTACATTTGTTCTCTATTTTGCACCATTCCCACTACTGTGACACCTTGTCATTACTCACCTCCACCCCCACCCCGCCCCCGTATTTTGAGGGGCTTCCCCTCGTCTCAGTCCCTCAATGCTGGGTAATGGGACTCTGGTCCTTCCTCACAGCGCCCTTGCCTCAGAACATACTCCTGCAGCCCAGAATGTGCCAGCCGGCAGCATTCGTTCACCAACTTCCCAGTGTGCTGAAAGACCAACAAGATTCAAGCAGACCAAAGGGTGTATTTCACTGAGTTGATAATGTTCCAGCAACTTGGATGTCTGTCTCTGCATATGCCCCTGGGAACAACCTGTAAATCTGTCATGCTGTTGCTGGGGATGAAACACGATAAGGACCCTTGCATCTTTTTCCACACACTTTTGCCAAATCCGCATTCCGCAAAGAGGAAGACAACTGTCTCCACTCCACCGCACTCATCCCGAGGATAATATGATGGTGGGTTATGTCCCTATCGTACCGGAAGGATCTGACTAGAAGGGCTCTTCTCACTGCCATCCAGGCCAAGTTCTCATCCTTACTAGTGAGCATCAGGGATGAGGCATTTCATTAGATGACTTTAACAGTCTGCTCAGGGAACCATATTACAGTATGCATTGTGTCCTCACCTCTCAGTGTCTTCAGGACGTTCTGTGCTGACTACTGGCTGATAGACCTGTAGTTGAAAATGCTTGTTTGGAAAATCTTTTCCACAAAGGATAGGTAGTGTGGAAAAGTCCAGCTAATTGAGACATTGTGCAGCTACAGGGCCAGCCCTGACCTCGACAACAATTTGCACAGGTAGGTCCTCAGTGCTTAGTGGCCCTTGGTGCCTTCGTACTTGGTTCCATTCACGGCCTGATGTAGCCACACAGGAAGGTGGTCATCAGGATGAGGGCTACATTGTGTACACCCCTGCCCCAGTTGTATGGTGACTTGTACATGGTGCCCCTTCAGATTCTCCATTATGGATCTGATATAAACCAGGAGACTGTTTTAGTGACTACCAAAGTGGAGGTGTAGATGATGGGCCACACATGCACCACATAGAGCAGCACAGAGAGCACCTCACACCTGATGACCAGGTTTTTCCCGGTTATTGAGAAGGAGCATTATGCCCACAGACTCAATTTTTGGTTGGATCCACTCGACCAATATTTGTGGCACACCTTGGCCCCTCAAAACCATATCCTTAATATCTTAAAGTACTCAGGTCTGACTGTGAATGGGATGGTGGACCGATCAGACCAGTTACCGAAGAGCATTGCCTTGCTCTTACTCTTCTTTAACCTGGTTCTTGATGCAGACTCAAAATGGTTACAGAGGCTGATCAGTCTGTAGACTGATTGTGTGACCGAACAGGAGAAGGCAATGTCATCCATGCCTCCACTGCTTGGAAACATATGCCCTCGTCCTTCCTGATGGATTCAGTGAAGTGCTCTATGCAGCACACAATTAAGACTGGAGAAAGTGAACAACTCTGCCTGACTCCATATGTGATGAGGAAGCTCTGTTTCCCACCCATTGAATTGAACTGCACTGCAGATGGCCATACTGAGCAGTTTAATACAATTTTGTATTCCCTTCCAAAAGCCCATTTTGTAGAGTATGTCCATCATGTACATGTGAGATATCCGCTCAACAACCTTCTCCTGGTCTAAGCTGACCAGGGAGCTGTCCACCCCCTGTTCTGAAAATAAGCAATGGTATCTCTGAGCAGCGTGAGACTGTCAGAGGTATTCTTGTCCAGAACTATGCTGGTTTGCTCTGGGTGGACCATCTGTCCTTGGACAGACTTGACTCGATTTGTCTTGGACAGGATCTTGTTGTCAATGTTTAACAATGATATGGATCTCCAATTCCTGATGTCCTCATTCTCCCCTTTCTGTTTGAAGATGAGGGTGATGATGCCCTTCCTCATGGAGCCTGACATATTACCTGCCAGGAGCATAGTGTTGTATACTTTCTGCAGGTCTGGATCAACGCAGTCTCACAAAGCCAAGTTGATAAGCTCGACCCAAAGGAAAGGATGGAGTCTGTCACCTTTCCCAGGATAATTGGCTAGTCCAGGCTATACCACAGTTCTGGTCACCACACAACAAAAAAGAGATGATAACAAGTTCGAATTAAAATTAATTTGTCATCCGATTGTACCAGAACAACGCATTGAAACACTGGTCCACAGTGCAGAACAGTGCAAAATACACATTCAGAGATAACATACATACAGGCAAACAATGCATGTTCACAGTTCATATGTAAATATATTAAAATAAATATTCTTAATATATAGTAGAGGCACAGAGAGTTGTTCAGTGGTCTCATGGGAAGAAGCTGTTTCTCAGCCTGGTCGTTTTGGCTCAGATACTTCTCTATCTTTTTCCTGATGGGGATAGCTGGAAGATGCTCCATGCAGGGAGGTAGGTGTCCTCCCTAATTTTGTGACCTCTCTTTAAACAATGATCTTGGTAAATCCCATTGATTGGTGGGGGGTGGGGCGGGGAGGGCGATCTCAGTGATCCTCTCAGGATCCTCTCAGCCACTTTTATGGTCCTGTGGATTGATGTCTGATCTGATACTCTTCAGCAACCATACCACATGGTGATGAAGCTGGCCAGGATGCTCTCAGTAGACCCCATATAGAAAGTTGACTGATTGATGGCCAGTAGCCTTGGCTGCCTCAGCCTTCTAACAGTTGCTGTTATGCCTTCCTGACAACTGAGGTGATGTTAGATGTCCAGTATCTCTGGCAGGTGCACTTTGATGCGTTCCATCACTAGATGTTCAAAGCATTTCATAACGGTGGAGGTCAGTGTACTGGGCAAAGTCATTGAGGCCTGTTGGTGTCGCTCTCTATGGAGTCAGAATGATAGCGCTGCTTTGAAACACTTGGGGATGATGAACTGCTGCAAGGACATGTAGAAGATCTCCGTAAGGACTTCTGCCAGTTAGTCAACATAGTCCATCAGTACCCAGGTATGTTGAATTGTCACACTGCCTTGTGTGGGATCACCCTGGATGTGATTCTCTTCACTTCAGCCACAGCTATCCAAGGGATGATTTAAGGTGGTATGTGAGTGGAAAGAAAATGTTTGAAAACCACTGTTTTAATCGTACCTAATTGACTTGTTATGTGTACAGTTTCATAATTCCAAAGAAAATGGGCCAATGACAATTTTTCTCAAGCTAATTATTTCAGTAACAATTTGGTCTAGAGCAGTGGTTCTCAACTTTTTTTTCTCACTCACATATCACCTTAAGTAATCCTTTACTAATCACAAATCATCTATGGCATAGGGATTACTTAAAGTGGTATGTGAGTGGAAAGAAAAAGTTTGAAAACCACTGATCTAGGGTGTTCTCTCTTCTGGTGGCAAAGTTGGCATGCTGTTGAAACCATGGGTAGAAGAGTTTTCAGGGTAACATGATTGAAGTCTCCAGCTTCAAACATGCATCCAACAGGGTGAGACATCTGGGCTCCTTCATTGCTTCACTCTCATTTGTTGAAGGCAGAACGTAAACTGTGGAATCAGAGTGGCCATGAATTCCCTGGGCAGAGAGAAGGGGCTGCATTTCACCATCAACATAGAGACATTGTGAACCAATTCTCACTGACATAAATGCTGTTCCTCGAGTCTTGCCACAGCAGCAGCATCTCTGTCTGCCCTGAAGGAGATAAGGCTATCTAGCTGGTTTGCTGAATCTGGCACGGAGTCGCGGAGCCACATTTCTGTAATCACCAGAGCACAGCATTTCTTTCAGGTTCAGATGTAGCCTCAGGTAAACAATAGAGAAAGTGAAGAAAGGATTCACCAGGATGTTATTTCAAGGCTTGTGGTTGTGAGATGAGGTTGAAGAGGCTGTGTTTATTCTCACAGGAACATAGGCTGACATTTTACAGTTTCACAGTGGTATGAGGATGATAGATGGCTAGAAACTTGTTCACAGGGTAGTGAAGTGAGGGCACAGGCTTACGGTGAAAGGGAGAAATTTTAAGGATTCAGATTTCAGATTTATTGTCAGAATATGTACACGGCATCACATTTAACCCTGAGATTCTTTTTCCTGCGGGCGAGGCAGAATTACCACTTATTGGCAGAGCAAAAAAAAAACTACAGAACATACACATGTAAACAAATAAAGAACTGTGAACAGACAAACAAATGTAAACATACTGTGCAATACAGAGAGAATAAGCAAATCAATAGTGCAGAAGTAAGAGTCCTTAAATGAATCCCTGATTGAGTTTGTTGTTGAGGAGTCTGATGGTGGAGGGGTAATAGATGTTCATGAACCTGATGGTGCAAGTCTAGTGGTGCCTGTACCTCTTTCCTGATGGCAGCAGCGAGAACAAAGCATCTGCTGGATGGTGTGGATCCTTGATGAATGCTGCTGCTCTCTGACAGCAGTGTTCTCTCCACGTGTTCTCAATAATGGGGAGGGTTTTGCCTGTGATATCCTGGGCTATGTCGACTACCTTTTGGATGGCTTTATGCTCAAAGGTATTGGTTCCCTCATACCAGACCACGATGCAGTCAGCCAGCACACTTTCCACCACAGATCTGTAGAAATTTACCAGGGTTTCTGGCGTCATACCAAACCTCCACAAACTCCTGAGGAAGTAAAGGAGATCTGAGAGGTGAGTTTTTCTTAGAGGGTGGTGAATTTCTGGAATGAGCTACCAGAGGAAGTGATGGAGGCAGATATAGTTATAACATTTTGTGGTGATATGACCACCAGCCTACTGCAGGGGGAGATCTCTGTACCTGCAGGAAGACCACCTAAGGGACTGACTCCTCTGGCTGGCTGTCAATCACCCAACCTGAATATACCCCCTAGGGGGCTGACTCCACCTGGCCAGCTGTCAATCAGCCAACCTGAAGATAGACCTGAGCCGACCCTTCTTGATCCAGTCACACGGGAGCCACCGAAGCATGAACTGGTGTTCAGACTTTAACCTGAATAAAGCCTATTGCACAAGCTTTTTAGTTGTGTGCTTGCTCGCTGTGACCTCAGCGCACCACCCATTTAAAAGGCATTTGGACAGTAAGTTGGATCAGGGCTTCATGCGGGAAATAGGATTTGCATTGATACAGTCAGTATTGATGGGCCAGGTGGTAAGAGCCCAGTTTTGTGCTGTAAAATTCTATTATTCTGTGAGTATATAATGAAAATAATTTACCCAATCAAATATAATGCTTGTGTTGGCAGAGTATCTTTTACTTCTGGTTTCAGGTATAATTTCATTTGTTGCTGAAGATGGGGCTCAGCCACAGAACCAGATGCCTGATTGCAGTCACTCAGTAGAAAAGTCAGATGGTGAACAGCCAGCAACAAACGTGACATCGATGACATGTGAAACAACTGGTGATACAAATTCTGGTTCGCTATCAGCAAATAGTAACTTAAAACTGCTACATGCCATTTCTTTTCTCTTCTTGGCAAAATTATGCCTGCTACATCACAGTTTTTCTTTTCCATGTTGCTATGGCTTCAAAGAGATTGTTGGGATAGCATTTGGCCATGTCTGTTTAGAAATGCAGTTGATCTTTTAACTCCTCTTGCTAGAAGGCACATTAAGCCCATTGAGTGTGAAAAATGAACTCTTTGAATTCTAGTTTTGTCAGAGTGAAAATGGTAAAAACAAAGAATTGTTCAAAAAGTGGTATTGCCACAGACACTTTTTTGATTGCTGAACCTGTGACCAAACATATTTCAGAGGCCTTGGGTTCAAACTCAAATAGGTGAAATAAGCTTCAATCGAAAAAAAAATTGACATTCCCAGCTAACAAAATAAGGCTAATTAATAATTGATTTATCAGAATTTAGTCCTCAGATTTGTTCATTAAGTGCATAATTTAGTGGTAAATATCCATTGGATTTACTTCAATATGGAGAGCAATAAAAAGGCCCATCAAGTCAGCAAACTCATTCCCTCACTAATTTTCCTGATAATTTTAGACCACTTCTGGAGTACTTGTGACATATCTGGTCCTCTACTTTCAAGGGATATATTGTCTGTGGATACATCTCCAGTACTCCCGCAGCCTCTGCAGCTGCACTTGTCTCCAGTTCCGATCAAACCATTGGCAACCCGAGCTTCAGATCCAAGCCTCTGACCTGATGAGGAAGCCTATAGCGCCTGAGGCCCTTTGGGAGCCTTTCCCCTCACCACCCTCTCAAATCCCAATTCTGATACCTGGTTCTTGTGAGCTAGTCTCCAGCAGCCCACAGCCTGGTGGGAGTCCTTCGACCTCGTTGCCAGCAGTTGCAGTCTGTGTAGGTTCCTGGCCCTCAGCTCACCACCTGAGTTTTTCTGACACCCACAGAGCCCCTTGCTGTCTGCCACTATGGTCAATGTCCTTAGGGTAATCTCCTCTGCTTCTCCTACTCAATTGGGGGATTGAGGGAGGGTTTTCCCATTACTGGTGCCCTGTGCAAGTCTGCTGATCCTGCAGAGTCTGAAACCCCTCGAGGCCACTGCCGAACACAGGCACTGCCTGTACAAAGGCGACAGCAATTGGACCGTGCGGTAGGATCTGCAAGGAAGTGCTGTGTCTCTGCTCCCTGCTCTCCCTAGGTCCCTACCGGTGACAGCACTGCCATTACAGTAGGTCTAGGAGCACCACCATTCAATGGGGAAGCAGTTTCGAGAGACTAAACTGTTTGAAAAGTGAATCATAAAATTTTCCTGTCATGGTTTAGTGTCCAATTTTGTTTGTATAACCTTCCCTAAGAACATTGACTGAATCCTTTCTGCAAGTGGAAGTCGTTGAACTTTTAAAACCTCTATGTCTGCTGGCACGTGAAGTATTTCCCCAAAGCACTTCCTTCTTATTGTTTGATCTTGCCTTGCTTCCATTAATTGTAATTTTCACACCATGCTTTTCAATGTAATACCTTCCCCATATATTTCAACATTTAAAAAAAACTGTATCATTAATAATTCATTCTCAAATATATTTTTTTCAGATTGTCATGACGGAAGTGATAAAGAAAGTGTATTTGTTAGAGAACCCACTCATGCCCTCCCCTTCCTAGTCCATCCATTTGCTACCCAGATTCTTCTTGTGACCACCATGTCATGACATCATATTTCATTCTTTGCATCAAACATGAAACAGTGATTTCTGTTTTACACCATCCATTGCTCCCATTTGGAGAACATTTCACAGATAATTCTCCAAGACATTTCTCTATCATTCCCCTTATTAATTTACAGGTTTAGCTTCCTTGGACAGAGCTAAGCTGAATAATATTGGAAAGGATTAAGAAATGTGGCCCCTTAAACTTCTTCTAATAAAATAAAATCCATTTCCTGGAACAAGGTTGAGGGATATCCCGGAGTAACTTGAAAGCCCATTGCAGAGGAAGATTGGGAGAAACATCAGAAAATGAAGCAATCTATGTCTGTATAGAGCAAGACCTGCTCAATTTTTAGGCATGGATGCATAAGTGGTATGTCATATTCATCCCACATAAGTGCAAGCCAATAACTATCTTTAACAGCAGAGATGGTAATCTTCTATCCTGGACTTTCATTTGGGCTATCAATTCCAAGTTTAATATCCATCAAAATCGAGAGGGCACCATAAACCTAACCAGAACAGCTCATAAAAGATGTCAAAAAGAGCATGTGAGAGATTGCATGAATAATTTGCCTACAAAGACCCCAGGCTCTTTCCACTATCTGCATGGTCTATATTTAAAACATGATGGAATTCTTGACTCTTGCGAGCAAAATACCATTTGAAGGTGTTCAGTATACTATCCTTTATTTTAGATTCTGGTAAATTCCCCAATTGGGCCTATAATCCCCTTTTGTTTCTCTCTCTCTCACTTTTTCTCACACACACCCTCTCTCTCTCTCACATAAACACACACCCTCTCAGTCTCATACAACACTCCCTCTCTCTCTCTCACACACACACACACACACACACACACACACACACACACACACACACACACACACACACACACACACACACACACACACACACACACACACACACACACACACACACACACACACACAATCACCTGAGCAGATCTATCAAAATTTGTTGTCCTGCAAAATATAGAAACAAACAAATTAGTCAGAGGAGAAAATTTAACAAGTTTTTCTAATATTAATTATATTCATATAATATAAATATAAAATAGTCTGCATGCAAGAAGAAAAGGATAAAACATTCACAACTATCTCCAGTTTAATGACTTGAGAGGGTGATCTTTCTTCACCTCACCCTGATTTTGCCAGTTTTCAATGTCATTGACTCAACTCATCAAGAAATAACAGAAAGTATTCAACATTACATAAGCAAGGGACTCCAGCAATGTCCCACTTTTGTGCTGAAGAGGAAGTCCAGGAGCATTAAACCTTTGCCTTCATCCCAGATTGTAGATTAAATTCATTAAAGAATGACAAATCCAATCTGACTCGTGCTATTTGTAGTTCAGCAGTGACATTAAGAGACCCATCACATCTTCCCAAGTACAACTGTAGAGCAACTGGTTTCCAAACACTGATTTTGCCAGTTCCTTATGTCTTTGAATGGGCTGATAGCTTCACTTCATACTTTGCCAGAGTAGTTTTAAAAAAATTCCTCAAACATCAAAACATGCTAATAAATATTTTTAAATATTAAACCTGATGAAGTAAAATAAAGACAGAATTTCCCTCTTGCTTACTTTTTCACAACTCCTTGCAACTCCCATTTAAACCACTGAGGTTAGACTTGGTCAAAATCTAAAAGGTAATCGCCATCATGATACAGAGGAATCTCAGGAAAACATCCACGTGGAAGCGAGGGGAAGAAAGAACTAAATGATTTTGGGTCTGACTCTCATATTAAGTTTGAACCCAAGCATATTAGAGTGAATGTGCAGAAACCATGGTCTTGCTTCCCTTAAGGAGCAGATTTACTTTCACTTCTGTTCCAATTATCCAGCTTCTAAAACATAGAATGGAAAATTACAATTATTTTGTGTTCCAATTACATAATGTTTGAATCATACATAACACAGAAACTCTTTAAGAATAATATCTTGTGAGTTTGGAATATCCAAACTAATTTATATCACCTTTTAGAGGTTGCTTCACATTTGTTGAAGAGAAGTGTTAATAGAATGAAAATATTGTTTATGAAAATTATTATTTTATTCTTTAAACTGTGGCAGAGAAGAACAAGAAGTTATACAGAGTCTGGTTTTACTTGGAGATTAATACAGTTCCAGCTTCACCTGAGCAGTGCCTTTGTGTAACCTGTGCTGTGCAAGTAAGTGCAATATAAAGCAAGTAATATAAAATTATTTTCAATGGTGTGAAAAGATATGAATATTATGAATGCTGGTGGCACTTAATTTCTGATAGTTACAGGTCATAATTGGATTAAAAGTATGAAGTATTTCAAATAAAGTGATCATATTAAAATTAATTTTGAACTCAACTAAAATAATTTAAAAAGATCACATTGAATAATTAGGAAGCAGGAAACAGGAAGGGCTCATGAGAAATATATGTAGCCAGGAATGACTTAGGAGAGCTTGAAGGGGGCATGAGAAGGCCTTAGCATGTAGGATTAAGGAGAACCCCAAGGCCACCTTTGTGTATGTGAAGAACAGAAGAGTGACAAGAACAAAGGTGGGGCTGCTAAAGGATAAAGGAGGCCACATGTACCTGGAGGGGTTGAGGTTGGACAGGTCCAAAATGAATAATTTGTTTCAGTATTCACAAGAGAAAAGGACCTTGATTAGGGTGAGGTTGGAATAGAATAGGCTTGTGTGATGGACAGTGTTGAGATTAAGGAAGAGGAGGTGTTGGATCTTCTGAAAAATATTAAGGGCCAGACTGCTGTGAGAAATGAGGGAAGAGATAGCTGGGGCAGTGGCTATGATCTTTGAGTCCTTTGGCCACAGGGGATGTGCCGGAGGATTGGAGAATGCCAATTATGGTCCCCTTGTTTTAAAAAGGTAATAGTGAGAATCCTGGGAATTATAGACTGATTAGTCTTACATTAGTGATGTGCAAACTATTGGAGAGGATTCTTAAGGATAGGATCTATGAGCATTTGGAGAAGTACAGTCTACTCAAGGATAGTCAGCATGGCTTTGTGAAAGGAATGTCATGCCTCACAAGCCTAATTAAGTCTTAGAGGAGGTAGCAAAAGAAATTGACGTGGGTAGGGTGGTAGATGTGGTCTACATAGATTTTAGAAAGGCATTTGACAAAATCCCCCATGAGAGACTCGTTCAGAAAGTCATGAGGCATGGGATCCATGGAACCTTAGCTGTGTGGATAAAAAATTAGTTTGCATATAGAAAGCAGAGTGTCATAGTAGATGGAAAGTATTCTGCCTGTAGGTCAGTGACTAGTGGAGTTCTGGAGGGATCTGTTCTTGGGCCCCTGCTCTTTGCGAGTTTTATAAATAACCAAGATGAAGAAGTGGAAAGATGGGTTAGTAAGTTTGTGGATTATACAAAGATTGAAGGAGTTGTTGAGAATATTGAAAGTTGTCAAAGGTTACGTAAGGAAAAAGACAGGATGCAGAGTTGAGTGTAAAAGTGGCAGATGGAAGGCAATCCAGATAAGTGTGAGGTAATGCATTTTGGAAGATCAAACCAAAAGGCTGAGTTAATACCTATTTACATAACAGTGTGGATTAACAGAGGGACCTTGGGGTCCAAATCCATACATCCTTCAAAGTTGCCACACAGGATAGTTCAGACGACATATGGGATTTTGTGCTTCATTAATAGGGTTAGGGTTAACCTTAATGAGTTTAAGAAATGAGATGCCATGTTGCAACTCTACAAATTTCTGGTAAGACCACACAGAGTACTGTGTTCAGTTCTGGACACTACATTAAAGAAAGGATGTGGAAGCTATGGAGAAGGTGCAGAGGAGATTTTCCAGGTTATTGACTGGATTGGAAAATAAGTCTTTTGAGGCAAGGTTAGCAGATCTGAGACTTTTCTCTTTGGAACGAAGAAGGATGAGAGGAGACTTAATAGAGGTCTACAAGATTCTGAGAAGTATAGATAGTGCGGACAGCAAGCGCCTTTTCCCCAGGGCTGAAAAACCAAACACTGAAGAACATATGTACAAAGTGAAGAGAGGGAAGTTGAGGGGAGACATCAGGGGTAAGTTTCTCACACAGAGAGTTGTGAGTGCCTGGAATGCCTTGCCAAGATTGGTGGTGGAGATTGAATCATTATGGGCATTTTAGAGAGTCTTAGACAGCCACAGAAATGAAAGAAAATAGCAGATTATGAAGTAAGAAGGGTTTAGTACTTTTTTTTGGTAGGAACATATGGGTCAGCAGAACATCAAGGGCCAAACGGTCTGTACTGCACTGCAATGTTTGATGTTCTAATTAAAAATATAGCATTTAACCAAATATTTGTTAAAAATGAATTTAGCTTTCTCTTTGATTTCAATGGTAAGGGCACAGAGAAAAAAAACAATGGGCTATCCATGTGTGTGGTGGACACGGGGTTAACAACTTCTTATAGCAACATTCAAACATTTATTACTCCAAGTATTTAATGAACTTAAATATATTACACTTGAATGTAATTATATCCTCAAAACCATTCTCATGTTGCAATGTATTTGCTTGTCATTATTTCTCCATTGCTAATTTTAATTTGTACTTTAATGAATACTGGTGAATAAGATCTTTCTTCTTTGGCTTGGCTTCGCGGATGAAGATTTATGGAGGGGGTAAATGTCCACGTCAGCTGCAGGCTCATTTGTGGCTGACAAGTCCGATGCAGGACAGGCAGACATGGTTGCAGCGGTTGCAAGGGAAAATTGGTTGGTTGGGGTTGGGTGTTGGGTTTTTCCTCCTTTGTCTTTTGTCAGTGAGGTGGTCTCTGCGGTCTTCTTCAAAGGAGGTTGCTGCCTGCCGAACTGTGAGGCGCCAAGATGTACGGTTTGAGGCGATATCAGCCCACTGGCGGTGGTCAATGTGGCAGGCACCAAGAGATTTCTTTAGGCAGTCCTTGTACCTCTTCTTTGGTGCACCTCTGTCACAGTGGTCAGTGGAGAGCTCGCCATATAACACGATCTTGGGAAGGCGATGGTCCTCCATTCTGGAGACGTGACCCACCCAGCGCAGCTGGATCTTCAGCAGCATGGACTCGATGCTGTCGGCCTCTGCCATCTCGAGTACTTCGATGTTAGGGATGAAGTCGCTCCAATGAATGTTGAGGATGGAGTGGAGACAACGCTGGTGGAAGCGTTCTAGGAGCCGTAGGTGATGCCGGTGAGGACCCATGATTCGGAGCCGAACAGGAGTGTGGGTATGACAACGGCTCTGTATACGCTTATCTTTGTGAGGTTTTTCAGTTGGTTGTTTTTCCAGACTCTTTTGAATCTTTACACATAAATCAAATGTCTTGGATATTCTGCAGTTGTTTCTCATATATTTCTGCAGTCAATGGTGTTTTTCTTCTTCCAACTTGTGTCGGGTCTCCGTGGTATGCTGGTTATAACCTAAGCATTAGAAATTTAGAGAATGAGAATTGAAATTATTTTCTGGTAAATGGTGAGCTATTGCAAAATAAGGAAAGAACAAAATTGTTTATTAAAAGCAAACTGTCCCACATTTGTGAGAAAGCAACTTATTATCTTTATTTAAGGCCATAATCAGGCAGAGAGTGATAATTTCTGAATGTCCTGAATAATATCACTTCTGAGTAAAATCAATTGCTTCCATTGTATTCTCATGCCGACCTCTGTTAGGTAATTAAAAACTGTCCATTTCTTAGGAATAAATTGAAACAAGTAATATGAACTTTTTAAATGTTTGTGAATGTGCTCATCAAGACCATTGATTTTGAGATTTGGATATTTTCTGCAAAACTGTCTGAGTGTGATGCAGAGATTTCCTGCAAATGCATGCAAGTATAGAAATCCAGAAGTCATTGTCAGTGACCAGATGCTGAACAGACGTTCACGTTCTGACATTGTTCCTTGTATTGCTGTTTTGAAAGTTTGGGATATACTTAGTCTTTTCCTGCTCATATTATTTCAGAGACTGTTAATGGCAGGCCAGATCCAGAACAAGCTCATCGGGGGAAGGGAGACATTAGGGTAACCACAGGGGGCATAATCTGACCTTCGAAAACTTGCTCAGCGGGGGTGGGGGTGGTAAGGTGATGGTGCTGCCCTGTGCATGCCTGTGAGGTCCCTTCCAGCATCAGCATCTGGTCTTGGACCCATGGGCCTTCTTGGAGATCCGCAAGGTCAAGCGCTGCCCAAGGTGTATGCTTCACGGAGCAGGTCCAAGGTTTTCTATGACTCCCATTAGCATTGTGTCGTAGATAAACAGTCCCAGAAGCAAGACTTTATTCTTTCACTACACTGCAATTCAAGTTCAGTTCATTATGATCTGACTGTATACATACAACCAAAATTAACAGTACTCCAGACAACAGTGCACACACTCATATACACGCACGCACGCACACACACACACACACACACACACACACACACACACACACACACACACACACACACACACAATAATCACACATAAACAAAAAATATATAAAGTAAAAATACAGAGCTACCAGCTGCCTACTTGCCTACCATTATCCTCCTCCATGCACCTCCCAACAGGTGCTATGTTGGAAGGCAGAACAGGGGAACAGCTTCCATCAGTGTGGAGACCAAGTCCAGTTCGACAGGCCCTCGGCACTGCAGGGTGGATGCGATTCCACAGGCCACTGCACGGACCCTTCCTGTCCCATGCTCCTCACCCGTGACCCCTTGGGATTTCTCCTGCTTTGTATTATCAACCTTGCTGCAATGTATTGCAGGTGACAGGTATGCGTGTTTCCCCGGAGCTGGCACTGGTAGAGCGATTCCAACTGCCTGGGGGATTATGGGTAATGAAAATGGCCATTGATCCCACTATGATGCTTGATACTAGGCTACGGGTCACAATACCTCATTGGAGGAGCAATGCCATAACACCCCGCCCCCCACCTCCACCTTGGCATCAACCCTGGTTATTGGTTCTGAATTTTCCTGTGAGTTAATAGTTGTAGAATTAAAGAAGCAAACATTTTCAAGAGTCCTGGGGTTGAAGGGTGTGAATGTATCAATAAATAACAAGATGACAAAAAATGGAAACTAAAAGTTCTGCAACTTTGGCTGGGGGAAGCTTTCTTTTACATAATGCATTATTCTCCTTGTGGTCTCCAGCCTGAATTCTTAGATTTTTTTGCTTTATTAATGATTAAAAATAAGACACAAGTCACATGTGAAATATTCTTTCCATGTATTTATCAAACAAAAAAATTAGTTTACAAATTCTGCATAAATTAGCCTGTGAAATGAGGCAGCTTTTCTTTATCTTCCAAAATCTTTGATCAACAAATAATAAAGGGACCCAGTGTTCTAGAACTGTGGAAGATTAGGGCTAGATTTTTTGACAGTAGTGTGTGTCTTCAAAACGAGACTTGTTTGTGCATTAATTACCCACAAGGTTTAACAGCTGAAAATAGTGGTGAGGGTGTTGAAGCATTTGGGACTTTAAAGAATAGTAATATAAATATTCTGTTGTCACCAATAAGATATAAAGATTGATAAAGGAAAACAATATTGGTAAAGTTTCAACTTGGATTAGATTAGGGGAGAATTGATCATAAAAGTTACCCCAAAGGAATGAAGAATAAGGAAAAGGGCAGAAAAAATATTTAAAAATCTAAGGCTTTACTTTCTTTGTATTTCCTTTAAAAATATAATATTCCACATAAATCTGCACTTTCTGGGTAAGTCCAACAACATAATAAGGAGAACAGGCATTTGAGGCATTAGAGACGGAATCTATTACACAGAGAGTTAGGTACTTAAAAAAGGCTGGCAGATACAGTGGTGGATGTATTTACAACAGTAGCATTGAAGAGGCTTCTGGATAGGCAGGAATATTTTGATATAAAATAATACATTTTTGCTGAAACACTGCACAAAAATTTTATAGACAGTCATTTGGTGTCACCCATTGTGGAAGTTATGTTTCAGATGTAATTTTTGCAAATTGAGCGGTAACTTTTGCTGATTTAAAATTCACTTGGATGCTGACATTTTCAATGCACTGTAAACGCTTCTACTTATTTTAATCAATGCATTATGCTTTCATCAAAATATGATAGTAAAATTCATAAAATTAAATGTAATCCTGTAAATTTGGCACTCTCCTTTACCTCGCAGTGGAGCCAGCTGAAATGGGCCATTTTGGAAATGAGCCAAATTGTTGAGGCTTTGTCACTGCACCATCCTTATGGACTTTGAAAACTTTATGATGCCAAAAATCTTTTCAACTGCTTCTAAATGTCACTGATTTCAAAATAGTTGAAATAAATGTGAAGAAAATTATTTTTAAAGAACTAAAAATAATTCCTGAAAAACATGGAACTCTTAGAAATTAATTAAAACATGAATAATAATTTAAATAAAATAAACTGAATTTCATCTTTCAACTCCATTTGTATGACCCCATTTAAACATTGGAGTTCAAGCGACCAAGTTTTTCCCCGTTATTGAGAGGAGGTTGAGCCCACAGACCCTATTTCTGGTGGACTGTTGCAATCCTCTCCGACCAAATTTTATTGCACGCCTCTGCCCCTCTGAATCAGATTCCCAGCACCTTCAGGAAGTCAAATTTGACTTTGAAGGGGATAGAGGACAGGTCAGTCCAATGACTGAAGAGCATTGCCTCGCTGTTCTTTAGATTTACCCTGGCAACCAATCTAGGCTCAAACTGGTGGCAGATGCTGATCAGTTTTTGGACTGGTTGTGCATCTGAACAGAAGACGGTGATGTCGTCCATGTACAGGGAAGCTTTGACCTGAGTATCTCCATTGCCTGGCAACATCACAGCCGTTATGGCCTCTTTCTTCCTGATATATTCAGCAAAGGGCTCTATGCAGGACACAAAAAAAAACGAGAGATTGTCCACTGTGTACAATATGTTTTGTGATACAGGTATACCCCGCTTTACGAAACTAGAGCATTCCGATGAAAACTTTTGTAATCCAAAATGGTGTAATGTGAAGACCCATTCACTACTATTGAAGGGTATTTTTGTAAAAGTGAAAACCTATTCAAATCCTTTTTTTTCTTTTTCAATCTTTTTATTAAACATTTAATAAACAATACATGAGGAAAATAGAATCAAATAGTAAAAACAAAAACATCAATGTTTTGTAATACATAGTACAATATATAACATGATAACAGTTTGAACAATATTATCCCTTTCTCCTCAATTTTGAATATTCAAAAAAGAGAAAAATATTATTGCTTAAATCCCATCTAACCAACCAAAAAATTTTTTTTAATTGTTGGGCAGTGTAATCTGTTTTGAGGAACTAGACAGGGTTGTCCATTAAGTCTATTATTTAACCTTATCTTGGAACCTTTAGCCATAGCACTTCATGACTCCAGTAATATTCAGGGTATTAACAGAAGAGATGTAATTCATAAGGTATCTTTATACGCAGAAGATCTTTTAATATATCAGATCCAGAGAAATCTATTCCCTTCAATGCTGTCTTTGCTTTTCCAATTCAGTATTTTTTCAGGATTAGAAATTGAATCTCCAAAAGAGTGAACTAATTCCAATGAATATGCATGTACCTATCTGTAACCTTTTAGAATGGTTAAAGAACACTTTGCATATCTTGGGGTTAAGATCACTAAAAGATTTAAAGATTTATACAAATTTAATTTTCTCCCTTTGATTGACTTTGTGAAAGAAATGCTTTATAGATAGTCTCCATTGGCCATAACTTTTTATTCCTAAATCATTTTTTGACAATATTGACTAAATTTTTCCCTATATATAGAATAATAAGAATGGTAGGTTGAGTAAATTTAATTTACAGAAATTCAAGAAATGTTAGAATTTATTATTGGACAGTTAATATTTGGTATATTATCTTCTGGGTACACTGACAAATCAGGATGCCCTTATTGGACAGATTTGGAATTGAAATCTGTACAGAGATATTCATTAGTTTCCTTATTGGAGGCTGCTCTTCCTTTTACAATTTCTAAGATTAGTAGACATAATTTTAATCCAATACATAAACATACATTACAGATTTGGTTTCAATTTTGCAAATTTTTTTGATTTCAATTTTTTTAGTTTATCCAGTACTAATTATCTTAACTATTTTTTCTCATCATCTATCATGGTTCAAGCCTTTTCTTTTTGGAAAAGCAAATGAATTATCCATTTTTCAAATCTGTTTATAGATGGACATTAAATGTCTTTTGTTACAATATCTGATAAATATAATATACATAAGTCACATTTTTTTGATATTTCCAAGTTAGAAGTTTTTTGAATAGGATATTACCCAACTTTCCTATAGCTATAACTTAACTTTCCTTAATTGGTTGATACTATTTTTCATTTAAATCCTTCCTAAAGACTTTAATAGGTAATATTTACAGTAATTTATTAAAATTGCAGTCAATCCCTGAGAATAAAATTAGAGGAGCTTGGGAATTTGAACTTTAGGCACTTCTCCCAGAGGAACTTTGGGAAAAGATGTTTGGAATGGTTAATACCTCTTCATTATATGCCCAATACATATTTTTTCACTTTGAAGTGGTACATTTGGTTCATATGTCAAAAGATAAGTTGGCCTAATGTTAGTCCTATGTGTGATTGATGTAAATCACAAATGGTCACACTAATGCATATGTTTTGGTCTTGTTCAGTATTGGTGAAGTATTGGGCAGATATTTTCAAGACTTTGTTAATTATACTGGATATTAGATTGCAACCTAATCCAATGACTGCTATTTTTGCAATTATAGTTCCAGAGGTGGGTCGAGTTCCCACTTCTGCACATTGGGTTGTAGCCTTGACTAAACTGTCAGCCAGAAGAGCCATTCTATTTAAATGGAAAATTCTTAATTCACCTACTTTGATGTAATAGCTCTCTCAAGTTATGTCAAGTTTAATTTTAGAAAAAAATTAGATGTTGCACTTTTGATACTTACATTAAGTGTGAAGAGACTTAACGTCCTTTCATAAACTATTTTTGTATATTGACTTCACCTTCCAGACTGTTTTGGATTTCTGTTTTTTTTTATTGGTAAGGACCAGATAAATAGTTTGTATTGATCTATTGTAGTGTACCCATTCAAATCCTTTCGTAAAAGCGAACACAGGTTTCTTCATAAATGCGAATTTCCGTAAAACGAGTATTCCTAAAACAGGGTATACCTGTATCTGGTCAAAAGCCTTTTTCTGGTCTGACCAGGCAGGTGTCTAACCCCTGTCCTGCAACATTGTTGGGAATTTTCTGCCCGGAACCATACGGATTTGGTCTGGGTCCCAGGAGAGATGACTCAATCAGCGATGATTTTGGACAGGATTTTTTAGTCAAGGTTTAACAATGATATTGGCCTCCAATTCCTGATATCCTCCTTCTCCCCCTTCTGTTTGAACACAAGAGTGATGATGCCCTTTCCATTGGAGTCTGACATGTTGCCTGTCTGTTTTTTCAGGTTAATATCTGAGAACTTTTCAAATTTATTCCCTCATAATTAGATGCTTTTAATCTGGATTGAGTTTGCTTGAAGGAGTTCACGTTTAGTTTAGGTTAAAGAGAAACTAACATTATGATTCAGATCTTTAACCCATTGAAATGGGTTGCTTCATTGTTGAGTTGAAAGCTGGATGTAGGGGAATTTCCTTTTCAAATGTCAAGGTTTTTTTTACAAAATGTAAAAGCTGAGAGTTGCTTCCCAATTGTCTGATTAACTGGCTATAATATTGACTGAAGGATAAGAATGTAAATGAGGAGAGGGGTTACCCCTTCAGGATGTTTACTAAGATGAGGTGAGTGTCACCATACATTATGCTACTAAATAATTGTGTGTTCAACAATTTCCCTTTCAATTTCATATAAAAATTGCAAATTCTACATTAAGGCAGCAAAATAACTTCCTCAAATAAAAGGAAAGAGTGAATTCTGACTTTTTTGGGGCTTACAATCACCTCAGAACGATTGTCATAATTAACATAATTGACTGATTATTTGTGTGTTGCCATGTTTTCCCAGCTACAACAAATGTAATTGAATGAACTATATGTAAATTTAGTTGGTTAGTACTCCTGTTCTATACATTGAAGAAGCAGTTCCATCTATTGTATAGAGTAGCCTGATGTTATCACCTATCAAACTTACAATATGGAAGATTTAATTTGTTGAGTAGGTCTCTATTGATCGCCACAACTTCATGGCTTGAAGGGCCTGTACTCTGCTGTAATGTTTTATCTTTATTATCTCATCATGTGCCTTCAGAAAGTCTGTCCAGTTCTTCCATCACTCTCTTTTGTAAAGTATCACTTTTCATTTCTATGATGTTGAGAAACCTCTATAGCAAGTCAATTTCATGTTCAGCAGTTTTTGATTTTTTGATCTTCATGAATTTCAACTATAATTGAGAAGAGTATATACTTATTCCTCCATCTTCAGTCTCTACAGCACCAAATAGCTAGAATACGGCTGGGATCAACAGATCTTGGAACTAAGCAGGCACAGAACTGGTCAGTACTTGAAGGGGAGACTGCCTTGAAACACCAGGTGCTGTAGGTTTTTGTGAGGGACATACTGCACAAAATGGTAACTCTCTGTTTGCCTTACAGTAGACAAAAGTTAAAGAATTTCATGTGTGTTACATTCTAAATGTGACAATAATGGAACCTTTTCCTTTACATCTGCAGTTTTCCTAACTTGATCACAAGGATGAAGTGATCAATGTCATAGATCTAATTTCATTCAGCAGTTCCTAAAATACTTTGTGAGCATTCAAAAGATGTTGAGCAAACATGATGCCATGTTGTCATACCAGTGTAATGACTTCACAGATTTGTGCTGGAGATCTATTTCGAGCCAGATTGTTCTCAGCCATTTCACCTTTTGATTTTTCTGGTCTCCCTAATCCTTGATACTACACAGAATTTAAATGGGAAAACACTTGGAAGATTCTCTTAGCAAGCCCTCTTTCTTGTTTTCGGTCTAGATCTCCTCTATTATATATATTTTCAAGAGCCAGCAAGATAAATAATTGATTTCAACTCAGTACCTTGAATTGCAATTCAGGATACCCTGCCTTTCACAGGAGAAGGAGAACCCTTACTGTGATTCTTGCTAGCTCTCTGTGTTGCAGAATTGAAATTTCACATTGTCGACCATTTGGCTGAGAACAACAGGGGTGATAGCCAACCACTTAAATTTGAGAATTTCGTATCTTTTATATCTGGGCAACGCATGTTTATGTGGAATCTTTCTCATTGTAATTACACAATCTCTCCCCAGCATAATGACATTGCAGCTGTCACTTTAACTCAAGTTCCACTAACTTTCTTAGTTTCAACAAACAGTTAGACTAGAAACATCAATTCCTCTTTACACATGTTGTCTGTGCACCTATGCATTTCCTACTTTTATTTCAGATGTTCAGAATCTGTTATTTCTTTCATTTTGAAAGCAATCAACCAGTCTGGTAATTTCCTATTCAAACTCAAGAATTTGAATTGTTTTGCTGTGGCCCCTTCCAAACCATGTTTAATTCACACCAGTTCTGAATACTTCAACCATTGGGTTCCTTCACTGTCTCTGTTAGTTATCCATCTGAAGAGAAAGTTGGTTGAACGCAATACTGAAGGGAAACTTTGTAAATCCACTAACTCCTTATCGTGGACCAGTTGGCTTCATTCACTCAGAAGCAATCATTTTTGACCTTCCTCCTTTTTCTGCTTGCCATCTCCTCTTTCCACCTTAGTCTTGTAAAGGAGTGCCAACCTGAAATGTTGACTGAATATTTCTCTCCACTGTGGAAGGTGGAGACCCGCCAGCTTCTTATTGTTTGCCTTTGAAATTCTCATTGTTATATATATTAAAGTTTGAAAGTGGTGAACACCTAATAAATAAATATGATTCAAAATCATATGTTCAGCATTTGTAATATCAGAAGATTTGTCAATGTTGCATATCACAGTTAACCCCAAACTCTTTGGCATTGTCAATGTTATTTACCTGGTTAGTTATTTACCTGGTTCATCACATATAAGAATAGAACTGAAGTTTTGTGACAATTATGCTCCCTCAGATCAAAAATCCTCAAAATACTGATGGAAATATTAAGGATAGTGAAAAAAGCTGAATCATCTTTTGTTTCTTTTATTTGAGTTTGGAGACCTTCTCCACATTGTGGAGGAGGTCTTTGGACAGCTGTGGATGACAGTATTCGTTTCAAACTTTCAATACTGGGCATTTGTGAAAGGGTGAACATCTGTTTGGGATACTTTGCAGCTCAAGTAATTTATTCATTTAGTTTGTCAGCCACTGCAGACTTTGGGCAACTTTTAAAATTTGCACAAATGCATTACACTATTATATTTTTAATTGATTTGGTGTTAATCCAAATAAATTACAATGTTATTTTATTCCCTACTTTTTAGTTAGGTTGTTGAAATTATATTAGTGTAGTGACTACTACACAGAATAAATCACACCACTACCATGTTGGGGGTTTCAAACAAACTGTTTATTCAAACATAGCGCGCATTGAACTGGCACTTGGCCATGTTGACTGTGAGGCCGAATTCTGCCAGATGGATGAATAGTGTGCGGAAATGGACCTTGTATTCATCGTAGTCCCTGCTGGCAATGAGATGTCATTGAGACAGATAAACACGAAGTCCAAGTCTCTGCCCACCATGTCCATCAGGCATTGAAATGTGTGGGCCGCATTTTTAAGGCTGAAGGGCATCCACAGGAACTCAAATAGGCCGAATGGGGTAATGATCACGGTCTTGCTGATGTCGTTGGGGTGGACCAGGATCTGGGGATAACCCTGTACCAAATTGACCTTTGAGAAAACCCAGGTGCCGTGAAAATTGGCCATAAAATCCTGTATATGCGGGATAGGATATTGGTCTGGTGTGGTCGCATCATTGAGGCAACGGTATGAGCGCCATCGACTGGGACCATGTGGAGGGGGTAGGCCCAAGGGCTCTCCGATCCTGCAGTCAGGAAAACTCCTCCTTTGCCAGTTATAGCTTCTCGGGGGCAACTGCCTGGCCTTGGCATGGAAGGGGGGGGGGTCCTGGGTCGAAATGTGGTGGCGGACTCTGTGTTGGGGCATGGCAGAAGTAAACTGCGGCTGCAGGATGGAGGGGAACTCGTCGAGCATGCGAGAGTATTTGTCCTTGGGGATGCTGATGGAAGCTATTCCCGGGCCGCATGCATCTGTGGAGTCGAGGCGGATGGATTGGAAGGTGTGGGCATGTACCAACCGCTTGCCTTTGATATCCACCAACAGCTGTGTGCCTGGAGGAAATTGGCTCCCAGAGCGTTGTGCTCACTGAGGCCAGTATGAACTTCCAGCGGAACTTGTCCTTGCTGATCTGGATCCGTGCACTGTGTGTGCCAAAAGTTTTGACGGAAGACCCGTTGGCTGCCTGTAGGGTTGGGCCCCGTGCGTGGGTGCGGGTCTTGAGGATGGTTGGGGGAGCACGGTCAGTTCTGTTCTGGTGTCTACCAGGAAACGTCGGCCACTGGACTTATCATTCACGTGTCAGAGGCTGTTTTTGCGGCCAGCCACCGCATCCATTAATGGTGGCTGGCCGGGTCATTTCCCTGAAACGAACAGGGCTGCCTGCTCTTGTGGGCTCGGGCCCCCCAGCATTGATAGTAGAAACACCAGGTGGGGTGGTGTTCTTCAGGTTTGTGCTTGGGGTCACTTGCGGCTGACTGGGTCCTGGGTGGGTGAAAAATAAGGATAAGTTGGTTTTGTTTCCATTATTGGTTTGCCCTTTCCAGAGATTGCTTAATTTCATTCGGTGAGGAAAGGTCATATATAGAGTGGAAAATAAATCAGGCTGCAGGTGTTGGAATCTGAAACAGAAAGAGAAACAATATAAATGGTTAAAGAAAATTGCTGATCCATTTTCCAGCAACGTAGAGTTGTATAATATATTTGGTGCTGGTAGAACTACCTATTTTAGCAAATGTTCACAGACATCACACTAATTTGTTCTGATAAGTGTAAATGTAGCTTAAAAAG
The DNA here is from genome assembly GCF_036971445.1 of Narcine bancroftii. Classification (NCBI taxonomy): domain Eukaryota; kingdom Metazoa; phylum Chordata; class Chondrichthyes; order Torpediniformes; family Narcinidae; genus Narcine; species Narcine bancroftii. Next base: position 51,375,377 of record NC_091475.1, read on the forward strand.
AATCATTGAGCCATCAGAAATGGAACTCAAGTCTTGATAAAGGATTCTGACTTGAAATATTGACTAATTATTTCTACACATGGATGCTGTCTGACCTGCTAAGTTCCAATAGCAGTTCTTGATCTGCTAAATACGTGAAGGTAGCTTATTTTAAGTTGTTGACATTTTGTGTATTTGGGAGTAATTTTCTTTTCAAATGTTCAGTTTTGCGCACATGTTGACTGCTAGTTCAAATAAGTGGAATACTTGCATCAAACCCATTCTGACATGTTTGAATTAATAACAACTGCAATTAAAAAGAACAATATTTTTCTTGTCAGGTTTAATAAGCTGAGTACTGGAATTGCCACAAAATATTGGAAGAAGCCTACTTGCATTTATTATCTGACATCTTTTAAGAAATGTAGGGGCGAGTTACAAGAAGGAACAGCTGTACTTTAAATGTTTCTGGTATTTTTTATGCTTTCACTCTTTATGATCAAATTCTGCATGGAGTTTTCAGTTTATCATGAAATTAACTCTGTACGAAAGAATCAGCAAACATTTGAAAGCAATGCAGTCGTGAGAAAATCATTATAATCTTTATCACCAATGAAAGCTTTTCATGAATGCTTTTCTCATTTTCTAATGCTTTTCACATATACTTTTCAATTATATTTATTTAGATAAAAACAATAAAAATATATTGTCAATTTTTTTTCAATTATGTCAATTTGGAGATGTCAAATTAACTTGAGTCAAATTAAAATAAGTTGGTTTTGTTTCCCTTATTGGTTTGCCCTTTCCAGAGATGCTTAATTTCATTCGGTGAGGAGAGGTACATGTATAGAGTGGAAAATAAATCAGACTGCAGGTATTGGAATCTGAAACAGAAAGAAAAATGCTAAAGAACTCAATCAGGCAAGTGGCATCTGTGGAAAGGAAAACTGGTCAGAATTTTGAGTCAGTGACCCTTCCTCAAATTGGGAAAAGTTTTCAATTTTCAAAGCAGAGCTGGGGAGAGGAGAGATGTGTAAGACAACCAAAGAGATAGTTTAAAACAGATTGGGTGATCAAGTGATCCAGCCCACAGATGGGAAATATTTATTTGCTATTTATTTAATTGTACAAAATGATTGTCAAAATAGGATGCATCTTTTGCCAAATGCTGACAATTTTTAGAAATAACGGAGCATTGTGGTGAATGGCTGAGGAATGTTAGCTAATTATGCATTTCAATGGGAAAAATGTGCAGGGATAGGACAAAGAATAAAGGATGCCATTCTAAAAGAAGAGAGCTGTGAGTTAGCAGGCACAAAAGTTTGAAAATTGTAGGGTTAATAAGACATTCATAATTTTATATTTTATCAAAAAATCATACATTATCAAATAAGCAAAGTTCTGCTGAAACTTTTGGTCTGGTCTTAAATGAAGTTTTATGTTGAGCTGTGGCCACTACATTAGAGGCAGCATATGGATTGGTCCACAAAAGATTTGTAACAATGATTGCCAGGATGAAGGTCTACAATTACAAGGAAAAAGGAGGTGGAACTATTTGGAGAAGAGAAGGAGAAAGGAAGTTTTCATTAAATTACATCAAATAATAAGTGTTTTGAACAGAAGATTGGAGTCTGGTTCATTTGATGGAATTATTGAGGATGAGGAGTAACAGGTACAAAATAAAGAAGAGAATGAAGTGAGTGATGAGGATTATGTGACATCTAGTTGGAATTCTTGGGTTCCCTGAGTTCCTCCAGCATTTTGTGAGTTGCTGTTGGAATATGGAGTGCACTTTTCATGGATATGATAGAGTCAGATTACATTATGACCTGAAAATGGGAACTGGATAAGTACAGGGTAAAAAAAATGCAAAGCTCTAGAGAGTGAGGCGAGGAGGAGAGCCAGTTAGTCGTACTGGTAGAGAGCTGGAGCGAATGCATTTAACTGAATGGGCTTCCCCTACACTTTGCAATGATTTTACAGAGTATTATTCTGCCTGCAAAGTATTTATTCGCAAATTTGGTCTTTGTTTATCATAGTTATTTGACTCGTACTTCCTAGAATGAATTTTTTTGTTTTAGTGGACAACCGATCATAAAATGTAAGAAGCCATATAAATGTGCACATTTCTAACAACTGTTGAGCTTTTGACAGATAGTTATCTGAAAGTGATGTAAAGAAAATTTTAAGCATAATAGCAGAAGAATTATTTAAAATTATTTAAAAGGCAGGATGTTAACATTGAAATTTTTGAATATTTTGACAAACTATTGCATTCTGGTTTATTTATCTTTGCAATACCTCCTTTATCTGAAATCATTAAGTAATTCTGTCCATTAATATAATGCATTTCACAAATATGTTAATGTAACATAATTTTTATAATTTTAGTATTCCACAACTTTTTCCAGATCATGGCAAGAAAATAGCCTTGGAATATTTTATCAGCAATCCTGAAATCATTATTTCAGTTTCCAATTGGCAGCATTAAATCCATTTTCATCAGTTAAACTCGTGTAATGTGCTTTTAGATAAATGGGTTTTGACAGCAGGGGGTTTCTTTGGTCGCAGCAGTAGATCTAGTCAAATATTTTCATTTTCCTAATACATCTCCTTGTAATGGCTGAATTTAATGCAGGAAGTTTCCAATTGATGAGCTATTCATGTAATGATTAACTCTTGAAAAAAATCCAAGAAAATTCTGGCAATGCAGAGGATATCAGTCAACATCTGGAGAGAGTAGAAATACATTTCCACAACAACACATTTTTCAAACCTACTTCAGGAACTAAACAAGAAGTACGACAATGAGGAAACAATAAATTAAAGAAGATTTAAAGAGAGCATTAAAAACTGATTAAGAATCTGAAGATGGTGAGAAACAAAGATGTGAAGAGAAAATTATGGAACTTAAGGCCAGTAGCTGAAGACCTGGCTATGTTGACATAAAAGAGCAAAGTATGGACAAATGGAAAGGAGGAAAATATCATGGAGTTATATAACAATCTAGGTTAACAGATGATGCAAAGTGGAATTTAGATTAAAGGGTAAATATTTTAAAATTTGAGGAATGCGCACAAAGGTGTCCATCCAATTCAATGAGATATAAAAATACCTGGATTGATAAATCATTGTGGAATGATTTATTTTAATTTTTGATTTAGGCACACAGCACAGTAACCAGCCCTTTCGGCTCACCAGTCCATACTGACCAATTACATTGAATTAATATACACCCCGGTACATTTTGAATGGTGGGAGGAAACCAGAGCACCCAGGAAAAAAACCCATGCAGAGATGGGGAGATTGTACAAACTCCTTGTGGACAGTGCAAGATTCAAACCCTGGTCCCGATTACTGGCGCTGTAATAGTGTTGCACTCACCATGAGGCTAACTGTGCCAACTTAATAAGATGATGAAAGGTGGGGATGAGCTTAAACATGGGAGAATGTTTTTAAAGTACAATCTCAGATTTTGAGTCCTGCAATGGTAAGAAAAATTTATACAGTACAGAAATAGGTCCTTCAACTCAACTCATCCATGCCAACTAAGGTGCTACCTGAGCTCATCCCATTTGCCTGCATTTAACTCATAATTCCTGATTTCAAAACTTCTTTCGAACTATAAGAAAACTCTTAACACCGATAAACAAGGTAAACCTTCTTTTATTTTGGTTTTGTAAAGCAAGAGGAATCCAGTTTCAGAGAGAGAGCTGCAGCCCAGCAGCTATTTCCCCAAATATGTGAGATCAGCACAGCCGTAACAGTAAGTGCAGCGGTTAGCGCAATGCTGTTACAGCACCAGCGATCGGGACTGATGTTCGAATCTTGTACTGTCTGTAAGGAGTTTGTACAATCTCCCCATGACTGTGAGTGTTTACCCTAGGGGCTCTGGTTTCTTCCCACCCATCAAAATATACCAGGGATTGTAGTCAATTAGGTCTAATTGGGTGGCAACTGCTCTTGGTACGAAAGGGCCTGTTACTGTGCTAAATGACTAAATTTTTTAAAAGTCAGAACAAAATGAGATACTCAAGGTTCACAGGAGATCCCCATCACGACAACACAGACACAGTACGTAAAAAGCATGAATTATGTCTCAACAAAGCTGGACATCATAAAAGAGGTTGTTTTCTATTGGCCTCTGCCATCGAGACACAATGTCTCATTATCCATTATGCCCTTTTGCTTATTCACACTAATTTTGTTTTATTGCTTAGCCAAGAAACTTTCCATTCCACACAGTCCTTGAAAGGCTTGTAAAAGCAGCAGTAAAAACATGGACTCTTTCATAAGTTGGAGATGAAGAGAAATTTCTTTTCTCAGGGGTTTGTAACTCTCTGGAATTCTCTATTCCATTGGAGGTAAGGTAATTAAATATATTCAAGGTGGAGACTGATAGATATAGGAACACCAAAGAAGTTGAAGGGCATAAAGAGAGAGTGAGAAGGTAATGTTGCGGACACAGATGGCTCAGCCAACAGGAATCAAATTCTGCAGAGATGTTAAATTTCCTCTTTTCTCATGAAGGGAATGAAACAAGTTCAGTAATGATAGTTTGTCACATTGTAAAACTAAACATGTATTCCACTTGATAATTGGAAACATTGTTCTGTCTTAGGAACTTGTAATGCCCAATTTTAACATGGTATTTAGTATATTAAATATATTTCAATTTTCTTGCTTCCAAGAACATTTTGGAGCGCTCACTAATGCACTGAAAGAAATTAATTTATTTTTTCATTGCTCCTTTTATTCATGGCTACAAAAACACACACACATATACATATTTATAAACACACACATTTTATATATATTTATAAATACAAACATATTTTATATAAATATATTTATAGATATACATACACACATGTTTTGTAAATATATATATATATATATATATATATATATAATACTCTCTACTTATGACATATGCAACTTATGACCATCTGTACATAAGACCAAAAAAATCTGTATGAATTTTAAAACATTTTTAAAAATTATATGTAAATATAAAAGTTATGCTTGGCCATACGTCCACCAGTGCTAACAGCTGCGTGCATATGATAGTGACTGTCAGATGATATCCCGCCATTATGTACATCATAGCATCTCTCTCAGTTCTCGCTCTCAGTTGCCATTTGGTACGCAGGCATTATTCAAGAAAATTTAATGAATTTTTGTGCAGGATTAAACCATTATTGTATTAAACCCCCAAAGAATGTTGTACAGGTATCCAACTTCTACATGTCTGACTTATGTCCATTTCGAGATCTGACCTGTCGATCAGAACAGAACTCAGATATATGTTGGGGAATGGCTGTAAACACAAGCAAATGGTGAAATGCTTAAAGAAATAGACTGGCAAATATGTAAAAACACTGTTGCCGATATAAATGTTAAAACAATTTGTATGACTTGACTGTTTTTAAATGTTGGAATACTTTAATCTTGTATGCCGTTTTATTACCTTTGTTCAGCTTTATTGAATAAAGCATTGGCTTATGTATTAATCTGCCCAAATGCACACAGCTGGACAAAAGTGTTAAAGAGAAAACTACAGTTAAACAGTGCAGGGGATCATTTTATACTGATGGGAGATCTATTCAAGTGTCTCAAAACAGATGGAACGCAATTATCCTTGAATCTAGAGGTCACGTTTTTAACTCCTGTATTTTCTGCCCGAAGGGAGGGTCGAGTACTGTGACCAGGATGGGATATGCCCATCATTACTCTGCTGCTTTCCTGAGGCAGTAGGAGATAAAACGAGAGTTCACAGAGGGGAGGCTAATTTGTGATAGCTTGAGCTACATTCACAACTCTGCAGTTTCTTGCAGGCTTGGGCAGAGCAGTTCCCTTACTGATGTAATGCAACCCCAGACAAAATATTTTCAGAGAACATTTCAGCACAGTATCGGCCCTTACAATCATGTTGTTGTGTCGACTAATATAAACATAATCTAATCAAATCCTTCTCTAACTCACAACCATAACCTTTCAACATCCATGTTTTATAACTGTCCCTGTTGTACCAACCTCTATCACCACTCTGTAAAAATTTTTACCTCTGATGTTTCCCCTATACCACGTGGACTTGTAAGGGCCAAGGTGGCCTGTTTCCATGCCCTCTTGACAGTTTTATCCTGGAGTAATTCTTTACCTCAAAATTAGACCAAGTAGCATTCATTTTCATGAGGGTATTAAGTTTCAATACAATATTAACCACTTTGTGTGATAGTCCTGCCCCTCAGGAAGTTGAACTAGATCCAATGGTTCTCAACTTTTTTCTTTCCACTCATATACCACTTTAAGTATTCTTTATGCCATTGGAGCTCTGTGATTAGTAAGGGATTGCTTAAGATGGTATGTGGGTGGAAAGAAAAAGTTTGAAAACCACTGTTTTAATCATACCTCATTGACTCGTTATGTGCACGGTTTCATAACTCCAAAGGAAATGGGCCAATGACAATTTTTCTCAAGCCAAATATTTCAGTAACAATTGGGTCTAGAGCACTGATTCTCAACCTTCCATTCCCACTCACATACCACCTTAAGCAATCCCTTACTAATCACAGAGCACTGATGGCATAGGATTACTTAAAGTGGTATGTAAGTGAAAAGAAAAAGTTTGAGAAGCACTGAACTAGATCACATATTGGACTGCGGATGAAGTTTTCATGCTGTACTTTTGGTTTGTATTCTTTACCCTCAATATTGTAAAACCAGTGACATTAGCTTATATTTTGTAATTATATAAGCACAAGCTCTGCAGCTAGTAATCAAAGATTATTTGAGTACTATAATTAATTAGAAGGTCTCTACTTGGACCTGATATATAGTTCTCTGCTTCTTCCTGTGAGTTTCCAATGCTTTACAGTTCTTATTGCAAGTACATGCAACAGAAATGCACATTATGATCTCTTCAGGTGTTAAGACCATTCTTGATGTCATGACACAGGATTTGATATGTTAATATTTGTAGGGTGGGTGCACTGCTCATACAAACAACCCTGATGTTCCTCTCCTCCCTGTTTCTGAGCTGGCTTCTTTTGAAGTTGCTTGTGTCGTAAAGGAAGCTATTGTTTTAACTCACTGACTACCCTGCTGTGCTCTTTACAAGCAAAGAAGTGGCATCTGCCACTGATCCTGCAGGTCCTGTTTCAATGCAGCCACTGGGACTTTAAAAGTAAGTTTTTTCCATTTCTGCTTTATTTTGTGGGGATGGTAGATTCTGCCAATAAAGAATAATTGTTAAATGCAAACTTCTTTGATACACCAAATTAAGTTTCAATTTCAAGCGATGTTCAATTGATCAACCCTTGAAAGGTATGATAGTTCAAATTGATGTTCTATGAGGAAATTTTCGAAATAGTTATTGAAATTCCTTTGCACAGTCCTAAAAGAGAATCAGAATTGAGTAGTTGTTGAGTTACGTCTGTGAGCTCCACCTTTAATTTGCTGCTTTATCCCTGTTCCATATTCACCCTACATAGTCCACTTCTGCTGCACGCAACCCTCCCCTTTAACAACCATTTGAATGCTAAGCTGCTGTATTCTTCTCAGGTCCACTTGTTTTGACTACTCCCTTCCAGATCCTTGTCAATCCATTTCCCTTGACTGTACCCAGCCTGCTGGGTCATCATTGTGCACAGTCTCACACTGCCCTGTCTGTCACTAAACACTCTTCACTCCCTACTTCACCCTTCTGCCCTGAACTGTTGTTCATTCTTCATTCAGTTTCCCCTTGTGCTTGTGCATACTTGCTCCAAGTTCTTCCTTCATGATCCACTGAGCCATCACCCTTTCAGATGCTTTCCATGGTGCATGTCTAAAAATGGCTAAAGAACATATTAGAGGAATTGGTACACTTTCTTGGCTGTAGTGTCAACCTGGCTGGACAAGGGCATGAGGTTCGTGATATTCGAGGAATTGGTACACTTTCTTGGCTGTAGTATCAACCTGGCTGGACAAGGGCAAGGGGTTGGTGATATTTTCTCTGAAAAATGAAAAAGCTCTCCAGTATCTCCACATCAGTCTTCGTAATACAGACAGGGGTGTGTACTTCACCCTGTTTCCCAAAGTCGATGACTGGTTCCTTATTTGAATTTCCAGTTCTGCATCCAACCTATCTCTCAGTTCAATCTATTAATATGCAATCCCAAAGTATTTTTTTTTTTAATGATTGCACCTAGCCCTTCAAAATCTTTCTGAGGTCAACAATATCACTCTTGAATTTGTATGCAGGATGCCAACAATGCAAAGAAAATCCTCTCATCTAAGACACAACGCTATTTAGTTTTACCAAGTGATCAACAACCATCAACGGACCTCTAGAATTAAGTAACATTAGATACTCCAGCACTGTTAGCTTTTTCTTAAGTCAGTCTGCAAACTTTAGATTTACTTTGTATTATTTACCATTTCTATTTATAGAAACGAGTTGCTATCTATGAGTGCCCAATTTATGAACTACTAAAACCTGAAAATACTTTCATAGAGTCAGAATTTTAGCTGCATTTTTGAAATTTTCTGTATCTAGGAATCCATTGATGTGAAGATTCTGATAAGCAATCCGATTCATGAATCCCTCACCCTTGATGTTGCACTAAAGGGAGCTGGAATGACAGGAGAAACCTCTTTGGTAATTCAGCCAAAAGAAGATATTTCCTATGTGGCGAAATTCACTCCAAGTGTTGTTGGTGAAAGTATTGGAAGGTAAGAAATGAAAAATTACAGAATATATTTGGATATGTCTCTACAATAGTGTAGCTCTCTTTATAAATACAGGTAAAAGTTGGTGGCCCAGGTTTTGTAACAATTACAATCCTTCCATGTACTTAATTCAAAACAAGTCTTCACTTGTCTGAACCTTCCAGTTTTTACGAGACCCCATTGTGCCCAGATCCTCAATGATCAGGCCTGAAGTAGCAGCAGTCTTGTCTGCAGAAATTCTGCATGCAGTAGGGGAGGGATTAGTGCAAGCTCTGCCCAAAAAACTTGGAAAAAAATGTATAGCAGCTGGTTGACAACTTGATCAGATCATTCTAATGTTGGAATAAAAGCCAGTGGCTTTTTAAAAATTCATCCTGTTCAGGGTGTCAACTCCATGGGATAACCCTTAAAATGATAAAAATCGTACTTTGCACCATATCCAGGGTTTTGTGATTCCATTTTATGGCTGTGAGGTGCAAATTAATCCAAGGATGAATCTGGAGAGAGAAATACAAATACAATCATCTTCATGTGACTGAGAACAAGAAATGATTGAAGACTCTACAATGCCTGACCACAAACTTATCATTCCTGTTTGCTTGTGCCAGCAGTTTCTGAGGCTGCATTCATAATCAGACTGAGGATTTGATGGCCTTTATAAATTGTGTGCTATAGTGCTACCAACTTTCCCACACTGTTTAAAAATTGTCTTCTTTTGCTATTTATTCTTATTTATTTCATCTTTCTCTTCTCCACTATGACTTTTCAACAGCAAATTTATGCCCTCATTTTAATCTTCTTCCTTCACATTCCTGCACTCATGCAAAAACTTGGGTTATTTCTGTCCTAGAATGCAATTGCCCATTTTACACTTACCCGATTGCAACGCCTGCACCTGCAGGCACTGGGGATTGCACTAGACATTGAGGCCATCTTTCCCCAGCGAGAGATGACGCCATCTCATGCCAACATTGAGACCATTTTCATTCCACACTAGGCCCTTTATAGACTGATTGGCCGTTAATTCCTGGGATCCACTTGCAAGTGAGAGGATGGGTACAGGAGGAAATGCTCCCAGTGTGAAAACAACTTAGGGAAAGATCAATGCAAGGCATGTATAGCCAGATGGCAGCAGAAATTCTTTGTGCCTATTCTAAGGGCAGAAGCAGGCGTGGATTGTGTGATTGTCAGCATAAGATGCTGCGGTGATATCACACAGTGACTGGATGAAATGAAGAATGGGAGCAAAATATTAGAACTTTTGAATGGTGTTGCAAAGCTTTGCTCAGAGAAATTTGAAGGTGAAGATAACATTCTCTTTCTTCCTCTCCTGGTCAAGTTGCTCAATCTTTGCCAATTTTCACACCCATTCAATGCCAAATAAAATTTAAAAATACTGAGTTGAAATGACAGGATCTATAGAGAAAATATTGGGTTAAATACAGAGGTTTGAATAGTATTTGTTAGAACTCTCTAAAGCTACTCATTAATGCTGAATTTTTCTAGTTTCTACTGTTTTTATTTCAGGCTCCAAAGTTCAGTGCATACATAACATCACATACAACCCTGAGATTCTTTTCCTGTGGGCCAGGAAGAATTTCTACTTTATCAGGAGTGCAAATTGTACTCAAGAAAAAGATACATACTCAAAAGAGAGAAATGTAAACAAAGAAGGAAATGTAACGAAATTGACAGTGCAAATACAGACAAAAATAATTATTTACTAATAAATAATGTGCAAAGTAAGAGTTCTTAAATTAATCTCTGATTGAAACTGTTGAATCTGATGGTGGAAGGGGTAGCAACGGAGTCTGTGGTACGAATCTTGTGGCATTTCTACCTCTTTCCTGATGGCAGTGACAAGAACAGAGCATGTCCTGTCTGATGTGGATCCTTGATTATTGCTGCTGCTCTCCAACAGCAGCGGTCCATGAGAAATATGCCTGTGATGTATTGGGTTGTATCCACTACCTTTCACAGGGCTTTGCACTCAGTGATATTGGTACCTCCATACCAGGCTGTCAGTCAACCCGTTCGCACACTTTAAATTGGCTCACCCTCTTCATCTCTGATTTTCCCTTCCTAAAGTCCACAATCATCTTTATTTTGGTGACATTGAGTGAGAGGTTGTTGTCAGTTCACTATTAAGCTAAGTTTTCAATCTCCCTCCTGTATGCAGACTCATCACCCCTTTTTATGCAGCCCATTACTGAGGGATTGTCACTAAACTGGTAAATGGAATTGTTGTCATACCAACCCATGCAGTTGTTGGTGTAAAGGAGCTAAATGCTCAGCCCAGTGGTGGTCCTGCACTGATGGAGATTGTGGAGAATATGTTCTAGCCAATCAGCACTGATTAGGGTTCAGAGGTGAGGAAATCCAGGATCCAATTGCACAGTGGGGTATTGAGACCCAATACCTGGATTTTGCTCATCAGTTTTGAGGGGGTGATGGTTTTGAATGCTGAACTACAGTCATGAAAGAGCATCCTGATGTGTGCATCTTTGCTGTCCAGTTGTTCCAGGGTTTTGTGTAGAGAAAGTAAGATGGCATCTGCTGTAGTCCTGTGATAAGCAAATTGGAATGGAATCATCTTACCATTTACACAGGAACTGATATGCTTCAACATTAGCCTCTTGTGATGGGACCCAGAGGACCCCAAAACCCAGCAGCAATAGAAATTCCCAAGACAAATCGTTACTTAAACAAATGTTATTTTTAATTTTTTTTTTAAACATAAAATCAGGATCAAACTTTAATTTATTACTTTTAACTTAACCCCCTTCTAATCTCAGCACATGTGCATGCAATGTGTGTGTATAAGTTCAGAAAAGTCCAATCTCACTTCTCACTCCTCCCTCCTCCAAGTTCACCGGTATCAGGCAATTCTTATACTGAGCACAGAATTTAACATTTACAAAACTTCACCAGGCTTTGGTGCTTGGAAGGTAAATGGTTACTGCTCAGGAAGGTTTTTGTCGGTTTTCAGAGAGAGATTATTGCTCGTTGGACATACACAAACTGATTCCTTCTGATCAGCTACTTCAGTGTCTTACCGAAGAATCTTGCACCATCAAGATTTTCCAGATGATAACCTCTTTCTTTCAGGTCACCACAGAATTCCTTTTCTGTTTCCCTTATCTCAGGTGAAACATTATACAGCCAACCATCTACTCTTGAATGGACCACAAGGGCTTTGAACAGGTTGAACTAAGAACTCAGAACCCATTTCCAAAAGCCACTGCAGAAAACCAGCAGTCGTGCTCTCTCTCTCTCTCTCTCTCTCTCTCTCTCTCTCTCTCTCTCTCTCTCTCTCTCTCTCTCTCTCTCCGTCACAATCAGAGAAAAACCTGTTGGACTCTCTCTGCTTGCAAAACCACATGACCTTACGAGAACAGCAAACTGCATTAAGACAGACTGCAGCATCAGACCCAATCTTCTGAGTCTGTTCATCTATTGCTTTACAAAACAATAATCCATTACTCCACAGCATTTCCAATTAACACCTACTTGTGAAGTCCTTCAGCAAAGCCAAAGCAATTTCCATTGTCTTTACAAAGGCACTGAGAGCCTAGACTGTCTGGATTGAGCCAAGCTCTTGCATTTTAAATGAGATCTGTTTTGAAGTGTTTGTATTTGTTTGTGACTGACACTAAAACCCCCCCACAATTTATCTCCTTTAAAACATAACTATATATGATATAAAATATAACATAACCTGTCACATTCTCAAAACACTTCATCACTGTGAATGTGAGTACCATTGGCTTCCAGCAACGACAGCCATTTTATCCCTTTGATTACATATTCAATGTCCACAAGAAATGGTAATCTTCCAACAATATTTTGCTGAATAGTGTACAAAATTGTTCAGATCATTTTAATTTGGACTTTGGTTCTCTCTGCTAATCCAGTTTTGTTAGTGTTAAATAATTAACAAATCTTCAATGCTCTATACATCATGTTTGATTTCTTTATTACTACTGTGGTAAAGGCCCCACCAAAAGTATCGTAAAGGTTATTATTGGCCAGAAAATCAAATGAACCTGTTTATCAAATAATGTTGCAATTCAGAGGCTGGGCATCCTCTCAGAGAGCCCCCCAAACCTTTCCACCAACTTCAAGGCATGCCAGGACCTTAAATGAACACACCCCATGTACCTGGATTATTGCAGGTCCATAAACACTTAAGAAGCTCAATACCATCTGGGAGAAATCAACTCAGGCTGATTCAATAGCAGTTCCCAAACCCACAAACAATGCCACCATATAACCACTTACAGCACAGAACAGGCCAGTTCGGCCCGACTAGTCCATGCCGTAACAAATCCCCACCCTCCTAGTCCCACTGACCAGCACCCGCTCCATTCCCCTCCAGTCTTCTCCTAACCATGTAACTATCTAGTCTTTCCTTAAATGTAACCAATGATCCGGCCTCGACCACGTCTGTCGGAAGCTCATTCCACATCCCCACCACCCTTTGCGTAAAGAAATTTCCCCTCATGTTCCCCTTATAATTTTCCCCCTTCAATCTTAAACCATGCCCTCTAGTTTGAATCTCCCCCACTCTTAATTGAAAGAGCCTATCCATGTTTACTCTGTCTGTCCCTTTTAAAATCTTAAACACCTCTATCAAGTCTCCTCTCAATCTTCTACGCTCCAGAGAAAAAAGCCCCAGTCTGCACAACCTTTCCCTGTAACTCAAACCTTGAAATCCTGTCAACATTCTCGTGAACCTTTTCTGCACTCTCTCTATTTTGTTTATATCTTTCCTATAATTTGGTGACCAAAACTGTACACAGTACTCCAAATTTGGCCTCACCAATGCCTTGTACAATTTCATCATAACCTCCCTATTTTTGAATTCAATACTCCGATTTATGAAAGCCAACATTCCAAATGCCTTCTTCACCACACCATCTACCTGAGTATCAGCCTTGAGGGTACTATTTACTACAACTCCTAAATCCCTTTGTTGCTCTGCACATCTCAATAGCCTACCATTTAATGCATATGACCTATTTAGATTTGCCTTTCCAAAATGTAACACCTCACACTTATTTGTATTAAATTCCATCAGCCATTTCTCAGCCCACACCTCCAGCCTTCCTAAATTACCTTTTAATCTACAGTAATCTTCCTCACTGTCCACAACACCACCAATCTTTGTACCATCCGCATACTTGCTTATCCAATTCTCCACCCCTACTTCCAGATCGTTAATATATATAACAAACAATAGTGGACCCAGGACCGACCCCTGAGGAACTCCACTAGTCACTGGCCTCCAATTGGACAAACAATTTTCTACCACTACTCTCTGACACCTCCCATCCAACCACTGCTGAATCCATTTCACTACCTCCTCATTTATACCTAGTGCCTCCACCTTTTTTCCTAACCTCCTGTGGGGAACTTTGTCAAAAGCTTTACTAAAGTCTAAATGGACAACATCCACAGCTTTCCCTTCATCAACCTTTTTTGTAACCCACTCGAAAAACTCAATCAGATTTGTCAAGCATGATCTACCCCTGATAAAACCATGCTGATTACTCCCTAGCAATCCCTGTACCTCCAAATAATTGTAAATACCATCCCTCAGATCACTTTCCATCAACTTGCCCACCACAGACATCAGACTCACAGGCCTATAATTCCCAGGTTTACATTTAGACCCTTTCTTAAACAGCGGAACCACATGCGCCACCCTCCAATCTTTTGGCACTACCCCTGTGGCCAGTGACATCCTAAATATCTCTGTTAATGGCTCCACTATCTGTCCACTAGCCTCCCTGAGTGTCCTTGAGAATATTTTGTCCAGTCCCGGAGATTTATCCACCTTTATCTTTTTCAACACAGCCATCACTTCCTCCTCGGTTATCCTTATATGCTTCATTACCTTCCCACTATTTTTCTTTACCTCAACTGGTTCAATATTTTTTTCCATAGTGAATACTGAGGCAAAGAGATCATTCAAAATTTCCCCCATTTCCTCTGACTTCTCACTCAGCCTACCCTCACTATCTACAAGGGGTCCAATTTTATCCCTCACTAATCTTTTACTTTTAATGTACTTATAGAAACCCTTTGGATTTATTTTTACTCTGTCTGCCAAAGCCTCTTCATGCCTTTTTTTGGCCTTTCTAATTTCTTTCTTAAGATTCCTTCTACACTCCTTGTAGTCCTCCTTCAAATTGTCAGCTCTCTGTTCTTTATACCTCTTGTACACCTCCCTTTTTCTCCTAACCAAATTTCCAATATTCCTTGAAAACCAAGCCTCCCTATGACTTCCAGCCTTTCCTTTGATCCTCACTGGGACATAACTACTCTGTACCCTCAAAATTTCTTTTTTGAATATCCTCCATTTCTCATTTACACCCTCACCTGAAAATATCTTGTCCCACTCAATAGTCCCCATATCCCTTCTTATTCCTTCAAAATTTGCTCTTCTCCAATCCAGAACCTCAACTTTAGGCCCCTCCTTGCTCCTCCCTAAAACTACCTTAAAACTAACAGAATTATGATCACTAGACCCAATTGGATCTCCAACATTAATGTCTGATACCTGACCTAGCTCGTTCCCTAACAGGAGATCCAGTATTACACTGTCCCGAGTCGGTTCTTCTACTAATTGATTCAGAAAACAATCTTGAACACATTTAACGAACTCTAGCCCATCTAACCCTCTAACTGTATGGGTATCCCAATCAATGTGAGGGAAGTTAAAATCTCCTATGATCACTACCTTATGATTCTCACACATATACGTTATCTCTCTACACATTTGTTCCTCTAGTTTTCTTGACCCATTTGGTGGTCTGTAATACACCCCTATTAGCACCCTCATGTCTCCTTCACCCCTCAATTCCACCCAAACAGCCTCACTGGACGATCCCTCCAGACCATCTTGCCACCTCACGGCAGTAATGTCCTCCTTAACAAGCAGAGCAACTCCTCCCCCTTTTTTACCCCCTGATCTATCACATCTAAAACAAATGTATCCTGGAACGTTAAGTTGCCAGTCCTGCCCCTCTTGTAGCCAGGTCTCACTAATTGCCACAATATCGTGACCCCCAAGTATCTGTCCATGCTCTAAGCTTGTCTACCTTGTTCATTATGCTTCTTGCATTAAAATATATGCAATTCAGAGAATGACCCTCACATACATTCTCTTTTCTACCTTCTACCCTAATCTCCATCCTACCTTTGTAATCTTTTTTATTCTTATCTAGGTGGCCATGCTCCCTTGACTCTGCTCTCACACTCTGTTCCCCACCCCCTTGCCAAACTAGTTTAAACCTTCCCCCACAGCTCTAGCAAATCTGCTTGCCAGCACATTGGTCCCCCTCCAGTTCAAGTGGAGTCTGTCCCTTTTGTACAAGTCCGACCTCCCCAGAAGAGATCCCAATGATCCAGAAATCTTATCCCTTGCCCCCTGCACCATCTCTTTAGCCACGCATTCATCCTCCACATCCTCCTATTTCTACCCTCACTAGCACCTGGCACCGGCAGCAATCCAGAGATTACTACCTTGGAGATCCTGTTTTTTAACTTCCTACCTAATTCTACATAATCCTGTTTCAGGACCTCATCCCCATTTCTAGCTAAGTCATTGGTCCCCACATGGACCACGACTTCTGGCTGTTCTCCTTCCCCTTGCAGAAAGCTATGTACTCGATCAGAGATATCCCTGACCCTGGCACCAGGGAGGCAACATACCAACCTGGATCCCCGATCTCGACCCACAAACCTTCTATCTGTCCCTCTGACTAACGAGTCCCCAACTACAAGTATCCTGTTCTTATCCCTCCTTCCCTTCTGAACCTCAGGGACATCCCCTGTGCCAGAGACCTGACCCTTACGACTCGTCCCTGATAGGCTGTTCCCCCCAGCAGTATCCAATGCAGAATACATATTGCTGAGTGGCACTTCCACAGGGGTACTCTGCACTGGCACTCTCCCTCCTTTCCTCACAGACACCCAATTCCCTGACTCCTGCCTTCTGCAGTTGTCGTCATCAACAACAGCTGTGCTGTCTCTGATTTCCCACATCCCACAATTGGAGCACTGACTCCATTTCCTCCTTTCTTACTATAAATACCCTTCCCACACAAGTAGCTCCTTCTCGCCGAAGTCCCTCGAGCCAAAGTCCTAAGACCCCACTCCCTCACTGGGCCACTCCCTCCCTTTCTACTCCTTTTATTAGCCCTTACCAATTAACCCCAATTAACTCCCGGCTCCTCCTCCTCTCACCGGACACCAGGCACTGACTCAGTGTCTCCTCCGACCCCGAGTCTGACCTTTCTGAGCCCAAGCCCTGGTAAGTCCAGCTATTTATTCTACTCACCATCTGATGCTGTCTCCACCAGTGAAGTCAAGGATTGCAGATGCATGGGAAAGCTACTACCCATTCACACACTATTTCGATTTGTAACAATATGATTCATCCTTCATTGTTATTGAGTCTCAATCCTGGAACATCATCCCAACAAAACTGGACAGTGCCTTCACCTGGAGATCCACAGTGGTTCAAGATGACTATCACTTCAAGAGCAACAGAGGGTTTGGGCAATAAAAGCTGGCTAAGTGGGCAACGCGCAGTCACTGAAGAAACATATACTGCATAAAGCAAGTTAAAATGACCTCAATTAATTGATCAACACAAAAATATTGTTGACTAGATAAGAAGCTTAAAGAATAACATTTTATTCTTCTTTAATACAAGGAATTTGTGACCATAGCTACTCTATGTCCCCACATGCATTGATCAGAAAAGACATGGTGTGATCTTCAATATTTCATTTCTATGCTGCACAATACTTGTATTTCAGAGGATGGATAGAACATAGGCAAGGAGTTAGAGCTTACTCAACTTAATATTGGTGAAAGGAAAATTAATGGAAATCCAATTAAAAGAAAGAAGATTCTCAAGAAGTGAAAACTACATTTATTCCCTTTAGACATTTAATCTGCACCCTTGTCTCACCTAACCTCACTGAAAAAAGTCTGTTGGCATTTATCCAATCTATGCCCCTCATAATTTTGTATACTGATATCTAAACTCCCCTCATTCTTTGACACTTCAGGAAATAATGCCTAATTTATTCAATCTTTCCCTATAACTCAGAGCTTTGTCCTGCAACATCCTTGTAAAGTTTCTCTGCACTCTGTCAATCCTATTGGTATATTTCCTGCAAAAAAATCCAATTTTGAATAAGATTAAATCTTTTACACAACTTCAACATAATATTCCAACTCCTGTCCTCAATATGCCAAAAGCTTTCTTTATCACCTTGCAACCTGTGATGCACTTACATAGAAGTATGCATTCCCCGATCCCTCCATTCAGCTACACTCTGTAGTTCCTTCCCATTCACTGTGAAAGTCCAACTCTGGTTTGTCCTCCCAAAGTGCAACATCTCACACCTGTCTGCATTAAATTCCATCTGCCATTTTCCAGCTGGTCCAGATCCCACTGCACATTTTGATACCCTTCCTCGTTGTCAACTACACCCCATATCTTGGTGTTATCTGAAATTTTTCTGATTTAATTTGCTATTTTATCACCCAGATCATTGATGTAGATGACAACAATGGACCCAGCACCAATTCCTGAGGCACAACATTCGACACAGGTCTCCAGTCTGTGAGGCAATGCTCTATTATCACTCTCTAGATTCTCCCACAAAGCAAATTTCTAATCCAATTTACTCCCTCATCCTGGATGGTCAGCGACTGAACCTCTTGACCAACCTCCCAAGAGGGATCTTGTTAAGGCCCTTACTGAAGTCCATGTCAACAACATCCATTGCGTTTCCTTCATCAACTTTTCTGACAATCTCCTGAAAAATTGGTGAGTCATGACCTACCATGCACTATCCCTAATCAGTCTTGTCTATTCAAGTGCTTGTACGTCCAGTCTCTTTGGTAACTTATCCACTACTGGAGATGTCAGGCTCTCCAGCCTTATAGTTTCCTGCATTTTTCTTGGGGTCTTTCTTAATTAATGGAGCAACATGAGCTATCCTCCAATCCTCGGGCACCAATGCATTTTTTTTTAAAATTTGGAGATGTATCATGGCGACAGGTCCTTTCAGGCCATGCTACTTGTGGATTGCAAAGGATAAAGGTTACTTGATGAACCTTCTTGAGCAGCATAGTGGTTAGTGCAATGCCTTTACAGTGCCAGCGTTCGGAACCAGACCTGTGTTCGAATCCCATGCTGTCTGTATGGGTTTTCTCCAGGGGCTCGAGTTTTCTCTCACTCTTCAAAAATGGATGGAAGTTAATGGGGTGTAAATTGGGTGGCATGGACTAATTTACTTTTAAAACATTTTTTGAGAAAGCAATGAAGAGACAACACATGAAGAGGTAACACATCTGGAATTCAATTTCAAAAGGATTTTGCTAGCATGAGCCCTCAATAAATAACTGAATGTCAGGGAATGTTGAACCAGGGATGAAGGAGCAGAATGAATTGCATGTGGAGAGAGAAGGAGTGATGGGTGGCCATTCACAGTGAAAGATGATGGCCACTGGTGCTTGTAGTTGATATGAAGGCTTTTGATTTTAAAATCAAAAGCACTTTTAAAGTTGCAAATTGTGTGCTGGAGTCTGATGTTTAAATGCTCAGCAGGGCTGAAAAGGCTGCCTATTATTTGAACTATGCAAGTCTGAGTTGTGGGGAAACCGAGATTTTGAAGCACAAATGACACCTGTCACTGGAAGTAGCAACACAGGTTTAATGATACCAAAGAAAAGTGAACAACATTTCAAAGTTTACTTTGAGAGTGGTAGAATTGACAAGCAGTGTAGCAACTGCAAAACCTGCACTGAATCTTCATTAAACTGTGCGCCATAATGTCTCGGACCATCACATTAAAAAGACATCCAAGGTGTGGAGAAGATTTGAAACCAACAAATGTGAGGGCATTCATGTCAGATAAAGGATTAAGAGATTCAATAGTTTTTCTATTCTCGACTAAAGGCCAAACAAAAGAGAAAATTGAAGCAGGAATCAGCCTGTCCGTTCTGGTCTGCCATTAAATAAAATCACTTGTTTCTTTTTTCTACATTCATTTCCCTGCACTTACCCAATATCTCTTGATGATACTTAATGTCAAAATAAATCTATCTTTGTCTGTTTCTACAAAACTGAAACTGTAGCGTGAATAAAAGCTCTCATGACTGGAGGGAGAACAAAAGCTTTTATTAGCTTATAACTAAGGATAGGGTCTCTCAGTAGTCTTCAGAAGGGTTCTAGGTTTAGGCAGGAAACCAGGGTTATAAGTGAGCAGATGGGGGCGGAGCAGGGAGGCGGAGCCAGTCATCAGCACAACACACTACCAGTGAATCCAGTTCACTGCATAAACAGGGAAAATGTTTCAGCCTGTGGGGAAAATCATAACTGCAGTTTGTAGAACCCTGAAGAAAATTCTTTTTAGCAAAGTCTGATGAGAAGAGAACAGATGGCAGCACAAACCAACCATCAATCTGTAAATTTGCTGACTTCACCACCATTGTTAGCGAAATAATAGGTAATGATGAGTCAGAATATAGAATGAAGACCGAGAATCTGGTGGTGCCAGAACAACAATCTTAAAGTCAGCAAGACCAAGGAGCTTATTGTGGACTTCTGTGTGAGGAGGCTGAGGGAAGACGCACCTGCCTTCATTGGTGGGATGGTGATGGAAAGAATTAGTACCTTCAAGTTCATGTGAGTTCACTTTTCAGAGGATTTCTCTTGGAGTCAGCATGTATAGGAATATGTAAAGAAAGCACATCCATGGGAGGAATATATAGGTCAGGACCACATCGAAGGCCAAAGGGCCTACCCTGTACTGTAATGTTCTATAATTTATACTATTGTTGTGGGTGTATCTTCTTTGGCTTGGCTTCGCGGACGAAGATTTATGGAGGGGGTAAAAAGTCCACGTCAGCTGCAGGCTCGTTTATGGCTGACAAGTCCGATGCGGGACAGGCAGACACGGTTGCAGCGGTTGCAGGGGGAAATTGGTTGGTTGGGGTTGGGTGTTGGGTTTTTCCTCCTTTGCCTTTTGTCAGTGAGGTGGGCTCTGCAGTCTTCTTCAAAGGAGGTTGCTGCCCGCCAAACTGTGAGGCGCCAAGATGCACGGTTTGAGGCGTTATCAGCCCACTGGCGGTGGTCAATGTGGCAGGCACCAAGAGATTTCTTTAGGCAGTCCTTGTACCTTTTCTTTGGTGCACCTCTGTCACGGTGGCCAGTGGAGAGCTCGCCATATAACACGATCTTGGGAAGGCGATGGTCCTCCATTCTGGAGACGTGACCCATACAACAATGGTATAACCTTATGGCAGCAGAAGGTGAGAACATTGGTGCATCTGTACATTACAATAAGCTCTGATATGAGGCTGAATGATTTATTACTGTGCCATAAATCCAAGAAGTGGAACTTCAATCTTCTGAATCTGTCTTTGTCAGTTGAGTTTTCCATGAGGAGTCATTACAGTTGATAAATGGGAGGAAGTGAGACTGATGGACAAACAATGAATGTGCAATGTACTCTTGAATCCCCCCTAAAATAATGGTCACCAAAAAAATTCACAAAGTTGACCTATTTTGAGATGACTTGGTGTGCTCAACATTTATTCCTGATCATAAGTGGTACTTAGAAGGAACTTGAAATTTGACTGCATTTATTCTAAACATATGCTATCACTGCTGGATTTCTCACATCATCTGTCTGAATTATTGCAATGTTTGCAAAAAAACTTTGAAAATGTGTGCATACCACACCCATTCTATTCCTCTTTTCCATATACTTGTCATTTTCTGAGAAAAATATTTTTAATAAATTCTGTCTTTGATACAGAATCTATTTAGCTCTTTGAGATAAATATGTATTTAAAATTTTTGAGAGATTTCATTGTGGATTATACTAACTTATGTTTCCAAGAATCTATGCCAAGGTAAAGTCAAGATCAATGGTTATTTAGTTCTCATTCTGTTTCAATGGAATGTTAGTGTTTCTTTCCACAGAACAGTTTACGATGTATTCAATCAGCATACACCTGCGTGCAGAAACACACACACACTACAATAAATAATATTATCTCATCTGACATAACAAAATATTAAATTATAAAGATTGTTTATTCTTTTGTTATCTTGCATATGATACCAGTCAATTTCTGTTGTTTGCATAATGTTGTTTTATGTTAAGCCTTTATCGCACAATCTTGTCAATCAATTGTTTTTTTCCAAAAGAGTGGCAAAAGCTTTGATTATTACAACAATCACTCAATTTGTTTCATAGAGGAACATTCATGCATAAGATCCTTCCATATCAAAGTGTTGAAATAAGCAGGCAATTTGTGTGAGATATCTCATTGATGGTCATGATCACTTAAGACATGAAAAATCAGATGCTATCACCAAGAGTTGTAACAATACCATGCTCGTAAAAATGATGGTTATTTATTGTCAGATTTGTTGCATTTTTACATTTCTAATCTGCTCTTATTTGTAGTGTAACTTTCTACTCTGACCTCATTGGAGAATTTTGGTATGAACTGGACCTTGTTGCCAAGAAACCAACACCACTGACACTTCCAGAAGTGCGGTGTGAGCTGGGGAAGTAAGTCCTCTCCAATATGACATGATTTTACAAGTTAATGAACTCTTAAAGTTGTTACCAATAGCACTTGGAAAGTGTACTTATAATTGTTTCAGAATGATACTGACAAATATAGTGCCCTCCATTTGTTTGGGACAAAGACACATTTTTTTCCTTTATTTGGCCCTGCATTCCACATTTGTAATCAAACAATTCCCATGTGATTAAAGTGCACATTCCAGATTTGATTCAAGTTTATTTGTATGCATTCTGAACTGACCATGTAAATGGGACATTGCAAAGGCATGTATATTAAAGTAGCAATTTTTAGTACTTTGTTCCTGTAGAGCTCGTCGAAAGAACCAAAGACTTGTTGATCCAAACCAAGGCTTTTATTAGCAATAGACCGGAGCTCTTCACAGGTGACCGACCAGTCCGGAATGATCCGACCTGGCTAGGGACACAACCCTTTAAAGCCCAGACAATAGGAGTGGCTTAGCTCTCAGCCAATCGCTGTAAGCACAGTCTAGGTACAGTAACTATATACACTATGTACATTGGTGATAGACCTGTACTATCACAGTTCCATATCCCTTGCATGCAATGACTGAAGTTTGTGATTTATAGACATCACCAGGTGCTGAGTATCTTCTCTGGTGATGCTCTTCCAGGCCTCTACTGCAACCATCTTCAGCTCCTACTTGTTTCGAGGGCTTATCGCCTTGAGTTTTTTTCAGAATATGGAAGTCATACTCAATTGGGTTTAGAACAGGTGACTGACTTGGCCATTCAAGAATTTTCCAGTTTCTCGCTTTGATAAACTTTGTTGCTTTAGCAATATGTTTTGGATCATTGTCTTGCTGTAGGATGAAACACTGTCCAAAGAGTTTGAAGATATGTACTCGAACTTGAGCAGATAAGCTGTTTCTATATACGTCATAATTTATTTTACTCCTGCCGTCAACAGTTGCATCATGAATTAATCTATGTGCGTCATCACCCAAGCCACAACACTCCCAGCACCACATTTCACAGATGAGGTGGTATGCTTTGGGCAGTTCCTTCACATCTCCACACTTTGCTCTTGACATCACTCTGATAATCTTGTTTAATTTTGGTCTCATCTGTCCACAAGACTCTTTTCCAAAATTCTGCAGGGTTTTTAAAATATTTCTTGGCAAACTGTATTCTGGCTGTTCTGTTTCTGTGGCTAATTAGTGATTTGCATCTTGCATTGTAGCCTCTGTATTTTTGTTCATGAAGTCGTCTGTGGTCATTAGTCATCGGCACATCCACACCTGGCTCCTGAAGAGTGTTTCTGATCTGTCAGACAGACGTTTGGAGATTTTACTTCATTATGATGAGAATTCTTCAGTCATCATCAGTGGAGTCTTCCTTGACCAGTCAGTCCCTTTGTGATGGCTGACCTCGCCAGTATGCTCTTCCTTCTTAATAATACTCCAAACAATGGATTTTAGTAATCCTGTTTGGCAATGACTCTTTCTGTTTTATTCTTATTTTTCAGCCTCATAATGACTTCTTTGACTTTCATTGGCACAACTCTGGTCCTCATGTTGAAAAATAGCAACTACAGACTCCAAAGCTCATCAAAAGCTTAGAAGCAAGCCTAGTTCTCTTATGCCTGGACCAATGAAGCAATTAAACATACCTTAGTACTCACAAACAGCTGTGAAGCCGAATACCCTCAACATTATGATGCCCTGAAATGGGGGAACTATGCACAAAAAGTGCAGTAATTTCTATATGGTCAAATCAAAATGCATAGAAATAACTTTGAATCAAATCTGGAATGTGCACTTTAATCCCATGTGAATTGTTTGATTGCAAATTTAAAACTGGGAAGCACACAGACAGATAAAGGAAAAAAAGTGACTTTGTCCCAAACATGATGGAAGGTAATGTACATTACAACTCTCTTTTAACGTTCTGAAGGGAAGTGTGGAATATTTTAGCTTAAAATATGTCAAAGTTCTGATTATCCATAATAGTAGAAATACATTCTTGGTAACATCCAAATATTATTGTCACGCTGTATGATTGCTAGCTGGATTCAGTGTTCGAGCAGGACCAGATTAAAAGTTGCTCTGTGGCAATTGCAAATGTTCTTGTTTCTAATTCAAAATATAAATGCAGAAATGTCAAAACAGAAGTTGTGGCTGAAAAGATCAAATAACATTATTTCATAATGTGTATAATCCAAAAATAGTCTTCAGATGAGAACACAATAACGACAGATCCTGGAATCCTAAGCAGACAGAGAATCACTAAAGGAACTCCATGGGGCAGAGAGCATTAGTAGGTATTAAGGTTCTGATGGTTTGGTGGTTAGGGCACTGGTCTTGTAAACCAGGGTTGTGAGTTTGTTCCTTGCAGGGGCATCATTTCTGCAATGTGGTGACTCTTGGTCCTCCTTACAGGAGACAAAAGTTACACAATTTAATGTATGTGACATTCTAAATGTAGTATTATGTGACGATAATGGAACCTTTACCTAAATGGTCAGTTAACTTTTAGGGTCTGAACCTTTTATCAAAACTAAACTAGAATAGGTGAGATTATATATACAAATGTTGTGAAGAAGCTGGGGGAGGGACCCAGAGTTAATAGAATATTGTAAAGAAGGTGTGAAATATGGAGAGCCAAGGAGAGGGAGAAATTATTAGGAAGGGATTGGGGAAAGAAAGGTAGAGAGAGAAAAAATTTAAAAAAAAAAGCATAAGATTTGATAAATAAGTGGGAACAGTGGAATCAGATAAGGGTAGGGTAAAGTTACAAAAAATATTGTTAGGTTTAAGGTTGTCCAGGAGGAATATGATGTGTTGCTGCTCAAGTTTGCCTTGAATCTTGCCCTGACAAAGGATAAGGCCAAGGACAGACATGCCACTGTCGGAGTAGTTTAGGGAGTTAAAATAGTTAACTGCAGAAAGCTCAAATTTACACTACTAACAGACCAATGAAGCTGCCTGTCTTTGGTCTCAATTAATGTTGTGGATTAGATTCGATGAAGTGCATATAAAGTTCTGTCTTATCTGGAAGATGTGTTGTGGGCCTTGGGGCCCTAGATGAAGATGAGGGATGCAATGTCCATGGTCAAGTTTAGATCAAAGTGTATAGATCTTTGAAGTTAGAGAAACAAGTTAACTTGACTACTAGAACAGCACGTGATCTTTGTTCACAGGGATCTATGAATGAGAATAGAATGGCTCAGGTTACTGAATATATATCAAATTACCAAGTAATCACAGTTAGCAAAGATTTGACAAGTGATTTAATGTGTTTTCTTTGAGATGATGTATTGAAAAGTGCCCTACTGAAAAGTGCCTGGTCTTTTTTGGTCCATAAATAATGCATCATTAGATTAAACAGGTTTTGTTTCAAATTGAAGACACAGGCCAAAAAGATAAGGAGTTCAACACAGTAAAAGAGAATTGTTAATTGCTTTTGTTCTTTGTTCTTTTTTTATTATAAGTCAATTACAAATGGTGTGGATGTTTATGAATTATACCAAAATGAGTGGGAATAATACATTATCTGGAAGATCAATGAGCATTTATAAGATAGCAAATGCACTATCATTAGACCATTTCTCGTCGGGCCTCCGCCTTGAGACCAACTATGGAGCGGATAGAAAAATGGGAACTTACCTTTTCAGAGAAAAGGCTGCTCCAGCGTCCCATTCATTTCTAGAGGTACCTCGTAGCGCCCTCCGGATCCGACGGAGGTGGGGCGACTGGTGCCATAGCGCCACCCGTCAACAATACGTGGCAGAGCAATGGCCGATTTCCCTACCCATAATCTCCCACACAGCTGAAACCGCTCTGATTCCAAGAGCAGTTCCAGCTGCATGGGGGATTATGGGTAGGAAAGACGGCCATTGCTCTGCCGCGATTTGAGCCACAGAGAGTGGCTCCAAAGGCTGAAGCAGCTGGGTGTTGCTGTCCCAGCCCACACTGGCCACCCCCGATGACTCTCGCTGCCCTGACTGCTCCCACTGCCCTGCCAGTTCCCGCTGCCCTGCTGGCCCCCACTGACAGCTCCCGCTACCCCGCCAGTTCCTGCTGCCCTGACGGCCCCCGCTGACAGCCCCTGCTGTCCCAACTGCCCAGAAGGCTCCCTGCCACCCCTGACTTGGAGGGAGAGGGTTAAGTAGGGAGATGGGTTGCAGGCTGACGCCATCATCAGCCCACCCCTTAGCGTGGCTGTACATTCAGATTGATTGGCAGAGGGCTGCGCTGTGGAGATTATCCCTCTCGGAGAGGGGTTGAAATATGTGGCTTGGAGACCACCTCCACACATTCAGAAAGGTAGGTAATTATGCATTTTGGTGGAGTTTCTCTGCCTTTATGTGGTGAATGTCTGCCAAGCTGCCTGTCTCCCCCTCTGGCGAGCCTTGCTATACTAACATTGGCTGTGCATTATCTCTACTGTTAAGGACACTCCCCTTGGATATAACTGTATCTGAATCTATTGTCTTTCATTATTGTACCATGAGTTTCTCCTAATAAAAGCCATGATTATTGCTTGACTACATCGTCTTTGTCTACTTCATCGACTGGCACTTCATTTTACATCTCAACTTTTGGGCTATCTGAAATGGTCTAATGGCTCTTCACTCAGCTCTGGGTCACCTGGATTGGTGTAGGCTTCTCTTCAACTGTAGCTCAGCTTTCAACACAATCAGACCTTCAGTGCTGCTCCACAAGCTCTATAACCTGAGCATCTGCAGTCCACCCCACCCTCTGCAAATGGATCCTTAACCAGTCAATATGAATTGGAAACAACATCTCGTCCTTACAGACAACCAACTCAACCACTATTCTACTCGCTATACACCCATGACTGTGTGGCTAGGCACCATTCAAATGGTGTCAAATGACTTCATGGTCATCAACAATGAGGAGGCATCCAGGAGGGAGATGGATCAGCTTGTTAAGTGGTGCCACAACAACAACAACCTTGCACTCAATGTTAGCAAAACCAAGGAGCTGATTGTAGACTTCACGAAGATTTGTCCACCATCACCTGTTCACTGCTGATTTAGACACAGGACCTGCTTCCTGACCAGCTCCTTCATTTTGCTGACATTAAGAGAGAGGTGGTTGTTTGTTTTTCTCTCTCTCTCTCACCTGTTAGGATATGGAAATATTACATTTGGTAATAAATATTGAATTAAATAAATCCATAATTGATAATCCCCCTGATGAATTTTTCCAGTTTTTGTTTTCACTTGAACCATGGACACGTGGACCACAGACTCCATTTTGGCATTCAACCCCATCATCCCCTCAAAAGTGATCAGCAAACTCCAAGACCTGGGCCGCAATACACCACTCTGTAATTGAATCCTGGATTTCCTCAGCTCCAGACCCCAATCAGTGTGGATTAGTAAGAAATCTCCATAATATTGCTCAGTAGAGGAGCACCTTACTCTACCCGCGTGCCTTGATACGACATAAACACCATCTACAAACCTGCTAATGATACCACAGTCGCGGGGCTGTAGAAAACAGGTGATGAGCCAGTATATAGGAGAGAGGTTGAAAACGTGGCTGAATGGTCTACTCACAACAACCTCTCACTCAACGTCACCAAACACCAAGGAGCTTATTGTGGTCTAAAGGCAGGGAAAACCTGTGGTGTATGATCCAGTGATCAGTGGAGAATCAAAGGTGGAGAGGGAGAGAAAATTTCAAGTCCTGGGAGTTACTATCTTCATCATCGTGAAGAAAGCTTGCTGGCACCTCAACCTCTTCAGGAGTTTATCGAGGTCTGGTATGACACCAAAATCTACAGATTTCTAATGGAAAGTGTGCTAACTGGCTGCGTCAAGACCTGGTATAGGGGAAACAAATACTTCTGAGCAGAAAGCCATGCAAAAGGTAGTGGACAAAGCCCAGAACAAGAAAATCTACAAAGAATGCTTCTGACAGAGAGTAACAGCCATGATTTATGACTCACGCAACCTAGGACATGCTCAGTTCTCGCTGCTGAAATCAGGATGTCACAAGACCTGTACCATGAGGTTCAGGTACAGTTGCTACCCCTCTACCAATGGACTCCAAATAACAGACTCAACTGGCACCTTGTCCCAGGAATTAACTGGGTCAGGGGCCAGTGGAAAAAGAAATCTTTCAGTCAAATGACGTCATTTTACGCCAGGGATTAACCTCGATCCCTAATTGTTCCCCCGGTGACAGCTGAAAAGGGGCTTGAGTCTTCTTTAAGTACTCTTACTTTGCACCTTATTGATGATTGAATATTTATTTTTTTCTGTATTTTGGGCTTTGTTTACAGTTCTTTCTATGTTACATTTCTATCTTTTGTATATTGTATCTTTTTCCTTGAGTATAGTTTACAGTTACCAGTAATTTATAAATTCGGCCTGGCCCTCATGAAAAAGAATCTCAGGGTTGTATAATGTCATATATGTACTCTGAAACACCTTTGAAATGAAACGAAGAAATTAATTTAAAGAAAATGACAAGAATTTTCCACTTATTCCTATGAAATTTTAAACAACTGATCAGT
The DNA here is from genome assembly GCF_036971445.1 of Narcine bancroftii. Taxonomy (NCBI): domain Eukaryota; kingdom Metazoa; phylum Chordata; class Chondrichthyes; order Torpediniformes; family Narcinidae; genus Narcine; species Narcine bancroftii. The sequence continues at coordinate 51,404,212 of NC_091475.1, forward strand.
GGCAGATAAACTACTATCCGGGCCCTAGGTTGAACTTTAGTCAGGCCCCCCGACCTTGCACCCCTGCCCCACAGACCCCACCCTTTGTTGAATAAAGTGAAATTGTTCCATTTATTAGCCTTTGGGCGTGATGCCCTCACATATTCTACATTTATCTGCTGAATTGGGCATTTTGACGCCCGCAGTTTGGTGCTGGCTCTCGCATTTGATGATGGACATAGCATTTAATTTATTATAATTTTCATTAAATATAATGGACATTCAGCATTGATTAAAATTGCTTCTTGCTGCTAACAGTTAGGCTACAACAATTTATTCACATATTTATTATGAAGTGAGGAGCGGCGCTTCAGGCTGTCATGTGGGACCCTGCTCTCAGGACCCCGGCTGTCGCTCTATTACATCAAGCTGACTGACATTGCACTATGGGTGCTGGAGGCTTCCCAGCGATGACTGAGTCAATGGGTCCGGGGGATGGGGGGTCCAGGGTGGAGGAGACCGGGTGGTAGAGGGGGATCAGGAGTGCAGGATAATCAGGGATTTTGAGGGTATGAGTGTCCGGTCCCTGGCCCCGAAAGGGCTTGGCAACAGGTTCCCTCCCACTATCCACTTACTCACCACCAAACACTGGGAAGCCTCCAGCACCCGTAGAGATGCTACATAATGTAGTTATAGTACAATTTATTAATGATTTTTTTGAAGATTATTTCAATGTTGCATATTCATACTTTTAATGTATAAGGTTGAAATCATACAGATAATAAGATGGATGATTTGCTGATGTGCTTAAAAGTTTTTATTACTTAATGTGCAATCCTTGCATTTATGTGCTAATTCTTTCTGCAGATGGGCTCGTCAGTTCATCCCCCTTGCTAATTCCACGATTGAAACTCTGAAATTGGAAATGGTTAACAGTAACCCGGCAAATTTTTCAGTTGAAGTTGATCCAAGAAAGCCTGTAAGTATCTGTAATTCATACTTAACCAAAGTATTTGATAGCATGCATACCCAGTCAGATTTTGTCAAGATGTGCATATGAAAATGTGCTTTTGATGTGCCTCTGTGATGAGAGCAGGCAGTGCACCGTGTATAGTAAAGGAGAGTAAATACTGCAGCATTATGTGGTGATTGAAGGAAACCAATGGACAAGGGGAATGGGTGCTTTGGAGCATTGTAACTTTGATCTGTGCTCTAAGTTTGGTGCAGCCATGAAAATCCTTCAAGTATATTTTCCCGATCCTGGAAGCTTCATTTTTTTCTATCTCGCCTTTGTCTCTCTGGGAATTATATTCTCTTAACTCCTGCTCATGGCCTTATCTATGGATATGCCATTAATTTTTGGCTCCATTAGTCCATGAGACAAAAGAATGAAATTAGGTCATTTGGTCCATCAAGTCCGCTTCACCATTTTATCATGGTTGATTCAGACAGAATTTAAAGAATTTCACTTATGTTACATTCTAAATGTAGTATTACGTGACAATAATGGAACCTTTACCTTTGTCTTTTTACAACCCCTGTTCTCCTGCCTTCTCCCATCACCCTTGATTCCCTTTCTAATCAAGAACTTAACTGTTTCTCTCTTAAATAACCATAGCTGTCCACGGCAAAAAATCCCACACATTCACCACCCTCTGGGTTTAAAAAAAATTATTCTTCATCTGTGTTTGAAAGAGACGTTTTAGTATTCTTTGATCATGATGTCCCAGCACAAATGTCATTTGGTGTTTGAGACCAAGTGCAACATTTTATGCCGTATTCCATTCTTCATCAAATTCTAATTTTCAGGCACAGTCACATTTCCCCAATAGATTGCAATGTATTTTAAATTTAACACATGCTGATCTATAGCAGAAGAAATAAAAGATTCTGTTGAATTTTTTTTTTACAAATGCCATCAGATCTAAATTATCAAACTATCTCCACAAATTATAATTATATTTGGTTATATTTGGTCCAATTTAATTTACACCATGAATATACCAAACGCGCCTTGATGAAAACCTTCAGTCTTTCCTTGTTCATGTCAAATAAAAGGGTTAAATTCTGGAGGAAGTTCAAAGCTAGAATGAGGGACCACCCTGCAGAGATCCTGGTGAATGCTGAATGGCCTCTCTGTTTTTGGAGCCAAACATACTACTTCACAAAAAGGAAAATGTGGTCTTTGATTTCCAAAGATGACCATGTGATTATGAAATGCTATATAAAGGAAGAAGATGTTCTTATTAGAGCAATTCACTGTAGAAATGTTGCACTGAACTAATTGTACAAAATAACACATTTTCAATATGATAAATCAAATGCTTTTATGATAATATTTTGTCTTATTCACAGATAATTGTGAATTCTCAGTCCTCAATTGAAGTACCTGTTCAGTTCTTCCCTTCCACACTGGGAAAAGGCAACCATTGCACAACAGTTATCTTCAAGTGCCCACAAGTGTGTTTTCTCATTTCTTTTAATAATCTATATGAATGATGTGGCTGCAAATGTCTGGGGATTTGCTTGTATAGATGCATTGATGGTACAAATATCATTGGTAATGAAATGTGCACATCTGTCGAGATTGATTGTTTATACTTCAATTTTTGAAATGAAATGTGACTGAATAGAAAGGCATTCCTATGTTTCAGAGCCATGGTAGGTACAATTGTTTGGATAAAAGACAAGGGAAGCAAAAATATAGGTGGAAATCATAAATAAAATGAAAAAAAACTAGCTGCTCTGCAACACTAATCCAACCTTCCACCCCCAGAGTTTGTTTAACTTCTCCAGTTAAGCACTTAGTATTTTGCCAAGAAGATATATCTGGAATACTATAGTGTGCCAAAGTCCTGAACCATAATATTGACTGACCGTTTCTATCCATGGATGCTGCCTGACTAATGAGTCCATCCACATTCCCTTGTTTGTTCCAGAATACACCAGTTAATATTTTTCCACTTGATTGTTGGGTGACAGGGCCTTTTGTAGGTCTGATTTGGCTGCATTGATTCCAAATCCACAACTTAAAAAAAAAATTATTAAAAGATTTTCAAAGTTCAAGCAAACAATTTCCTGTAATCATCACAAATTACAGTTATTCATTTTATATAAAATTTGCCATTGAGTCCGAGCCATTTCACCTCCCCCCCAACCCCCCCCCCCCCCCACCCACCTCCCTCCCCACTCAACAGTCCACTTTCAGGGACTCTGATATCACAATGATCTTGAAAATGATCTTGCAGTTTCCAATTAAATTAATAATGATAAAATCATAGAATATAGCAAATTGGCACTCACAGTGTAAGAGAAATTGGCACGGCGGAGCCCATTTTTTTTGCAGTAAACGGTTCAGACAGCATGAAACTATGGAGGAATGTCAATCGAGGTTTTTTGCTCAAATTTCTCGATGTGGTGGGTGGTGGGGGTGGGTGGTGGGGAGGTATAGTAGTGGGGTGAGGGAGGTTGAATAGAATGTGAAATTTTTAGGATGCATAACTCCTCCTGATCTGGCTGGTAAGTTTCAGATTTTTAATGGTCCTGACAGTGGTAAACATCTCCCCCACAATCTGCAATGAGTTCTTTGCACGAGATCTGAGTTCCCTTATTTGACCACTGTGGGCATCCCCTCTCCACAACATGGAAATGGAACATAGCTAATTTCAATAATGGGTAATCAATTACAATTGTTCAGTTAGATGTTCAAGAATTAAGTTGAAAATCTGTTGATTGGATATTTAAAAAGGATTGCAGTAGTTTTGAAAACATACAACAATCCCCAACAAGCCCATTGTTCTCATGCTTCTTGCTTCATCTTACCTCTATGTGAGCTCTCTTGGTGCCTTGGTCAACTAATTTACTTTCTGTAGAGCTTGCTTCATGAGTTTCAACATTTTCTCACTTACCACTTTTTTTCTTTTGTACCACCTCTTCTTGGTTGGTTGCATGTACCCAATTGGCAACTATCAAAGCGAGAAAGGAAATGGGTGTCTTTCACCTCGACTGCCAAGTCTGAGACCTTTGGTGTGGCCATGATGACATCTACACGGACTTGTATAGAGAAAGTTATGGGTTCTGGCTCCATTCAAAGAATAGTTCAGGATGTGTGTGAAGGAGCCCTCCCCACCATGCTCATCATTATCTTTTTTGGCTTGTTGGTAGGCTAAACAAAACCATCAGGTACATCAGTTTATATTGGCCATATTCTGTGTTGCTTGTTGAACACCTCATTATTCTTTTCCTGAGCAGACATGGTGTATAATTTCCACTACAGGGATGTTGGCATAGAAGTTCCTTTCTCCCGGCAATGCAGCATTTCACTATTGAGATGTGACTATCCATGTGCGATGATGATGTCAAATAATAGGAATGTGGAGCTGGCATCAAGATCAGATCTTATTAAATGACAGAGTACACACCATGGGCTATCTGACCTTCTTAACTCATTCATCTTGTACAATCACACAGTTTAAGTTAGTTAATGAGAATATTGCATGCTCTATCTGTGTACGTGTTCACATCCCTTATTTAAGTGCAAAGGCTTATCAGGGTGGACGGCAGGGATAGAGTTAGAGAGTCAGTGAACTATACAGCATGCAGCTAAGCCTTTCTTCCCCACGTCCATGCCCACCAATTTGCTCATCTGAGCAAGTCCAGTTTGACTTTGCTTGGCCTCCTCCTCGAAAAGAGTCTGTTTCAATTATTTGAAATAGCCACCATGGTTGAAAAGCTACGGATGTGCGTGCAATACGCAAGTGCTGGAAAAAATTGTGAAACCAGTTGTTCACGGGTGGTATTTGTGGCCAATTCTATCTATTTATTTCACTGGGACCAGATATTTGATGACTCATTAACACCACTTCAATTTAGCTTATTCTGCGTAGGGCATATGTGAAAGATGGCATGTACGTAGGGAGCTCCCTGTGGACCCTTGCAAGCAGAACCTCCTGACAAACATCCATCACTTCAAATTATTGTTAAAATTAGCATCAGAAATCTGGTACCTGCTCCTATCCACATAAATCTATTTATGCAGATTGGTTTTATTGAAATTGTTTTCCTTGCCAAATACACAAATTAGCCTACAAACCCCAAATATTTATAAAAGGGTGCAGTTGAATTTTAACTACCTCAACATGAAGTGTGCTCAGTGTTTGTATGTTCATGAATACTGGATATCTGACCAAATTACCTACTACAAATTAGTATGATAGCATCAGTATTGACACTTGATGATTGACTCAGTTACGTGGATAGGAGGAGGTACCAGATTTCTGATGCTAATTTTAACAATAATTTGAAGTGGTGGATGTTTGTCAGGAGGTTCTGCATGCAAGGGTCCACAGGGTGCTCCCTACGTACATGCCATCTTTCACATATGCCCTACGCAGAATAAGCCAAATTGAAGTGGTGTTAATGAGTCATCAAATATCTGGTCCCAGTGAAATAAATAGATAGAATTGGCCACAAACACAGCCATATTAGTGCTTGCTTTTATGAATCTGCCAATTTATATCCCAGTATCCTCCTCTTTTCCAATTATGATTTGAAATCACAAAAAAAAGAAAAACCAAAGCAAACTTGATTCCTGATTGTTTGCATTTAAGGGCAGCAAGGTTAGCATTGCCGTTATTCAACATTATCATAGTGCCAGCAACCCAGGTTCAAATCCAGCATTATACGTTCTCCCGGTGATCTGCATGGGTTTCCTCCAGTTTTCTTCTAGTCTCTAAAACTATATGGGGTTTGTAGGCTAATTTGTGTATTTTGGCATTGCGGACTCGTAGGCTATTGGGGCCTGTTATTGTGCAGTATCTCTAAATTAAAAATTATGTTAAATCAATTGATTTCTTTAATTCACTACCACCCACTTTTTTCAGTGAGGAAGACTAGAGTTGTCTATTCCTATCTGGTTTATTGTTCATTGAATGTGGATAGCCATTGGTCCACTTTTTTGTGTGCAAATGAATGGTTACTGGTGAATGAAATATTGATGTATTTCTTGAATTGCTAACTACCTTCTATTTCGATAGTTGCAAGAGTGGACATTTCACCTGTCAGGAATAGGCTTGTTGCCCCTTCAGATGGACCCTGTTAGTATCACTGCCTGTGTTAACTCTCATGCATCAGTCATTGTGCCTTTCAAGAACCCAACTGATGATCTTCTTCTGGTAGATGTGGTGCTGACAGGTGATCAACCAAAATTCATTAAATTAAATAATTTTGAATTTATTTTGAATGTTCATTCATGTTCAAGTCAGTTTATTACAGTTAAGCATATGTAAAAAGAACTCATCATTAACAAATTATACTGCGTCAATGATAGATTACTTAAATGTTTCATTGATTTGCCATGATAGATTACTAGTTTCCTTCAGAGAGTAACTAAGCAATTCATGAGGGAAGATCTTTTTTTTTACATTCGACAGCTTGCTTTTTGAAGTGATTTTAGCACTGGGAATATAGATTGCAAAAGCATTGGAGTAAAGGCAGATTACTATATCACTTGGTTTAGAGTGGGAATATTAACCAAGGTTCTCAATGCTTTTCAAAAACTTTACAAATATTTAATGAGAGTGGTATTGGGTTACTGTCATGATGAAATCATTACTTTCTATTGAATAAAGGCTATGATTGTAATGATAGTGATCATGTTTGCATGGCCACTAGCAAGGCCTTGATTATAGTTCCTGTTTGATTAGACTTGGCTGACTCAGAGCAAGAGGCAGTATGTGAAACATGGTGTCAGAAGTGGGATGAAGGAAATTAGAAGGAAATACTTTAAAAAGAAAATCCAAAGTCAGCAACTGATCAGTGAAGAGAAGCTAACAAAGTGAAAAATGGAAGGATTACATCCACAAGTGAAACTTCAGTTGACAGATCATGCGGCTGAAAATTGGAACAGATTTAAACATTTTGGATTGTATTTAGTGGCAGTCAGAGCTGATGAGAAAAGTGATAAAGTGAAAGCATCAATTTCATTACATGTCATGGGTGATGAAGCCCGAGAGGTGTATAATAATTTCACATTTGCTGCTGAAGGAGTCCAAATGAAACTGGAAAAAATAATTGAACTGTTTGAGGCATGCTGCATATCTAAATAGGAGTGTGGGTATGACAACGGCTCTGTATACGCTTATCTTTGTGAGGTTTTTCAGTTGGTTGTTTTTCCAGACTCTTTTGTGTAGTCTTCCAAAGGCGCTATTTGCCTTGGCGAGTCTGTTGTCTATCTCATTGTCGATCCTTGCATCTGATGAAATGGTGCAGCCGAGATAGGTAAACTGGTTGACCGTTTTGAGTTTTGTGTGCCCGATGGAGATGTGGGGGGGCTGGTAGTCATGGTGGGGAGCTGGCTGATGGAGGACCTCAGTTTTCTTCAGGCTGACTTCCAGGCCAAACATTTTGGCAGTTTCCGCAAAGCAGGACGTCAAGCGCTGAAGAGCTGGCTCTGAATGGGCAACTAAAGCGGCATCATCTGCAAAGAGTAGTTCACGGACAAGTTTCTCTTGTGTCTTGGTGTGAGCTTGCAGGCGCCTCAGATTGAAGAGACTGCCATCCGTGCGGTACCGGATGTAAACAGCGTCTTCATTGTTGGGGTCTTTCATGGCTTGGTTCAGCATCATGCTGAAGAAGATTGAAAAGAGGGTTGGTGCGAGAACACAGCCTTGCTTCACGCCATTGTTAATGGAGAAGGGTTCAGAGAGCTCATTGCTGTATCTGACCCGACCTTGTTGGTTTTCGTGCAGTTGGATAATCATGTTGAGGAACTTTGGGGGACATCCGATGCGCTCTAGTATTTGCCAAAGCCCTTTCCTGCTCACGGTGTCGAAGGCTTTGGTGAGGTCAACAAAGGTGATGTAGAGTCCTTTGTTTTGTTCTCTACACTTTTCTTGGAGCTGTCTGAGGGCAAAGACCATGTCAGTGGTTCCTCTGTTAGCGCGAAAGCCGCACTGTGATTCTGGGAGAATATTCTCAGCGACACTAGGTATTATTCTATTTAGTAGAATCCTAGCGAAGATTTTGCCTGCAATGGAGAGCAACGTGATTCCCCTGTAGTTTGAGCAGTCTGATTTCTCGCCTTTGTTTTTGTACAGGGTGATGATGGTGGCATCACGAAGATCCTGAGGCAGTTTACCTTGGTCCCAACAAAGCTTGAAAAACTCATGCAGTTTGGCATGCAGAGTTTTGCTGCCAGCCTTCCAGACTTCTGGGGGGATTCCATCCATACCTGCTGCTTTGCCACTTTTCAGTTGTTCGATTGCCTTATATGTCTCATCCAGGGTGGGAACCTCATCCAGCTCTAGCCTTAGGGGCTGTTGAGGGAGCTGGAGCAGGGCGGAATCTTGGACTGAGCGGTTGGTACTGAAAAGAGATTGGAAGTGTTCTGACCATCGGTTGAGGATGGAGATCTTGTCGCTGAGGAGGACTTTGCCGTCTGAGCTGCGCAGCGGGCTTTGGACTTGGGGTGAGGGGCCGTACACAGCCTTTAGAGCCTCGTAGAAACCCCTGAAGTCGCCAATGTCCGCGCTGAGCTGTGTTCGTTTGGCGAGGCTAGTCCACCACTCATTTTGGATCTCCCGGAGTTTGCGCTGAAGATGGCTGCATGCGCGACGGAAGGCTTGTTTCTTCTCTGGACAGGACGGCTTTGTAAGGTGAGCCTGGTGGGCAGCTCGCTTCTTTGCCAGCAGCTCCTGGATTTCCTGGCTGTTTTCGTCAAACCAGTCCTTGTTTTTCCTGGAGGAGAAGCCCAGTACCTCTTCAGTGGATTGCAGTATGGTAGTCTTCAACTGATCCCAGAAGGTTTCAGGGGACGGGTCCGTGAGGCGGGTTGCAACGTCGAGCTTTGCTTTGAGGTTTGCCTGGAAGTTTCCTCTCGCTTCGTCTGACTGCAGTTTTCCAACATTGAACCTCTTTCTGGGGGCTTTATTGTTCCTGGGCTTTGGCTTGAAGTGAAGGTTGAGCTTGCAGCGAACCAGCCGGTGGTCAGTGTGGCATTCCGCGCTAGGCATGACCCTGGTGTGGAGCACATCTTGTTTGTCACTTTCTCGCACCAGGATGTAGTCCAGGAGGTGCCAGTGTTTGGATCGGGGATGCATCCAGGTGGTCTTAAGGCTCCGAATCATGGGTCCTCTACCGGCACCACCTACGGCTCCTAGAACGCTTCCACCAGCGTTGTCTCCGCTCCATCCTCAACATCCATTGGAGCGCTCACACCCCTAACGTCGAGGTACTCGAGATGGCAGAGGTCGACAGCATCGAGTCCACGCTGCTGAAGATCCAGCTGCGCTGGATGGGTCACGTCTCCAGAATGGAGGACCATCGCCTTCCCAAGATCGTATTATATGGCGAGCTCTCCACTGGCCACCGTGACAGAGGTGCACCAAAGAAAAGGTACAAGGACTGCCTAAAGAAATCTCTTGGTGCCTGCCACATTGACCACCGCCAGTGGGCTGATAACGCCTCAAACCGTGCATCTTGGCGCCTCACAGTTTGGCGGGCAGCAGCCTCCTTTGAAGAAGACCGCAGAGCCCACCTCACTGACAAAAGGCAAAGGAGGAAAAACCCAACACCCAACCCCAACCAACCAATTTTCCCTTGCAACCGCTGCAATCGTGTCTGCCTGTCCCGCATCGGACTGGTCAGCCACAAACGAGCCTGCAGCTGACGTGGACTTTTTACCCCCTCCATAAATCTTCGTCCGCGAAGCCAAGCCAAAGAAAAGAAGCATATCTAAATGTAATGTGATGTTTTCACATGTGTACAGAAAACGGAAGAAAGTATTGATTAGTATTTGAATGAATTGAGAAAGAGAAACAAAATGTATGAATTTGGTGGACTGACCAATTCGCTGATAAAAGACAGTCTTGTGTGTGTTGTTCCCGATAATAGTCTAAGGGAAAGACTGCCAAGAGCAAAATCTCAACCTGGAAAAAGCCATAGCACTCTGTAGAGCTGCAGAAACTGTAAACACACAGGCAAAAGAGCTGTTCAATGAAACTAGCTGCAATGTCGATGGAGTGAGCAAGAACAGACACAAACCATTGAACAAAAAAAGTGCCAAAGTAGAAAGAGAGGCATGGCCAGCAAACAAAAATGAAAGGGACAATTGAAAGCCATGTCATCGATGCAGTGCACAACACCTAGCAAAAAAGTGTCCAGCATCTGTTAAAACATGCATTATGTGTAACATATCCACCATTATGCCCATTGCTGGAGGAACCAAGTGCAACAAAGCAAGGTTCATGCAGTAGATGGAAGGGAGATAGATGTTGTGACTGAAAATAAGAAAGAAAACAGAGACTGGATGTTGAGATTAAAAGTGAATGACATATACATTTCAGTTAAATTGGATACTGGAGCACAAATTAATGTAATATCAGAGACTGATTTTAAAAAGATTAGACTGAGAACAAAGATGTATGGAACAAAAGTGAAGGTGGCAAGATATTCAGGTACTGATATACCAGTGCAAGGAAAATGCATGGACAAAGTGAAACACAAGGACAAAGAGCACATGCTAGTGTTCATCATGATACCAAAGGATGTACAGGCCATACAAGGTTTCACAGCCTGTGAGAAACTGAACCTGGTAAAAAGAGTCCTTGTTGTGGAAAGCAAAGGAGAGACCGTCTATAATAAACTCATGAAAGAGTATAATGATCTGTTTCAGGGTCTAGGCTGCCTTGCAGGAGAACACACAATCAGAGTGGATAAACGTGTGCCACCGATAATGCATCCATGCAGAAAAGTTCCATTTGTGCTTCAAAAGCAACTAAAGGCAGAGTTTGACAGGATGGAAAGCCTGAATGTGATTCAGAAGTTAGATGAGCCAACGGAGAGGGTGAGTCACTCATCGTTATGGACAAAAAGAATGGAAAACTTAGAATTTGCTTGGATCCAAGAGATCTAAACAGAGAAATAAAGAGAAAACACTTTAAGCTTCCGATGTGTGAAGAAATCATGTCACAGTTTGCAAATGCAAAGATTTTCAACAAGTTAGAAGCATCATCAGTATTTTAGCAGTTAAAATTGGGTGAAGAAAATTCAAGACTGTGCACATTCAATAGTCCGTTTGGCAGATACAGATTCCTAAGGTGACCATTCAGAATTGCCTCAGGTCCTGAAGTGTATCACAAAACTATATATTTGGTCTAAGAGCACCTGGACGGAGTTGATACCTCAGTGGATAACATCGTAGTATAGGGAACCACGAGTATGGAGCATCAACAAGGAAAGCAAACCTGAAGCTGAACAGAGAGAAATGCCAGCTCAGGGTGACAGAACTAACATCTGAAGGAGCTATTATTGGCAGTGAAGGCATCAGACCAGATCCCAGAAAGGTGTCCACCATTGGGAACATGCCAAGGCCACAATGCAAAAAGGATGTACAGAGATTTAATGGAATGGTCAACTATATGAGTAAATTCATATCCAACCTCTCAGAAAAGATGGCTCCATTGAGAAGACTAACAGAAAAGAACATTGAATGGGAGTGGAATCTTGAGCATGAAAAGTCATGGAGGGAACTAAAGAAACTGTTGACAGAGGAACCAGTTCTGAAGTTTTACGACCCAATGAGATCCATCAAGATATCATCAGATGCATCACATGGTGCAGTTCTTCTGCAAAAATATGATGGTTGGCAACCCATTGCTTATGTATCACATTCAATGACAGACGTGGAAATGTGATATGTTCAAATTAAAAAGGAGCCGCTCAGCATCACATACATCTATGAAAGATTTCATCAGCTTGTGTCAGGACAGGAGTCAGTGTAGAGACTGACCATAAGCCCTTGATTGCATTGTTCCAAAAGCCATTTAATAAATGTCTACTTACAATACAAAGAATGATGATTAGGTTGCAATGCTTTCCACTGAATATAGCGTACAATCTGGGTAAGCTTATGTACTCACCAGACACTTTGTCTTGAGCTGTTGACACAAGAGAGCCCACAAACACCAAAATGGATGAAGATGCGAACGTCTTCGTTGACGTGATCACAAGTGTACTGCCCATATCAGATGCAAATATTGAGCTCATAAAGTCAGAAACAAACAAATATGAAACACTGAGACAACTGAGAAAAAAACATCTTGGATGGATGACCCAACATGAAGCAGGACTGCTCACCTGACATTGCAGTGTACTGGAACTGCAGGACAGAACTATCAGAGGTTGAAGACATCATCTACAAAGGAAGTAAAATCCTTATCCCAAAGAGTCTGAAAAAAGAGATGCTAAAAAGGATCCATGGAGGACATCTCGGAATTGAAAAGAGGTGCTGTACTGGCCAAGAATCAAAACTGATATAACAAATGAAGTGTCAAACTGTATAATATACTGGAAATATCAAGCAAACAATTCTGCAGAACCACTAAAACCACACCCAGCACCATACAGACCTTACCAGAAGGTAGGCACTGACCTATTTGTATGTCAAGGGAAGGACTATTGCATTCACAGACTATTACTTCCTGTATCCAGAGGTGTGTAAACTGAACACCACCACTGCAGATACATTAATAACAGGTATGAAAGCCATATTCTCCAGACATGGTTTGGCAAGCGAGGTCTTCACAGATAATGGACCCCAGTTTTGCAATTTAAAGTTCCGACAGTTTGCCAAAGAATGGGACTTTGTACACTCCACATCAAGTCCTCATTTTCCACAGTCCAATGGTCTAGTGTAAAATTATGTACAGACAATGAAAAGACAGATGTATGAGGCAAAAGTCAGTGTAATGGACTTCTACCTGAGCATGTTAGTATACCGCACAATGCTGCTCGAGTGTAATACGTCACCAGCACAACTCCTTATGGGATGTAGGCTAAGATCAAATCTACTCATTCAGGAGAACCTCCTAAAAACAATAAGGTGAGGAAATTGAAACAGCAGAAAGAAAAACAAAAGTATTTCTTTGACAGAGGAACAGAAAACCTATCTGAACTCTACACTGGTGATCAAGTAAGGCGAAAAGACAAAACAAACTTATGGATTCAGAAGGGAACTGTCCTTCGTGAAGTCCAATCAAGATCATACACCATTCAGACAGATGAAGGTGTTGTTCTGTGAAGAAATCGTTGAGATCTTCAAATGGTACCAACCACAGTAGATGGAAAGACAGATATTGTTGAACAACCTTAATACACAGATGAGAAGACATCATCTGAGGGAACAACTCAAATTCAAGGACAATCAATCAGGAGATTGTCAAGACATGTGAATCTTCCTAAGAGACTTATTAAGCAAATTTAAAGACTCCTGTTAGTGTTTTCTTATTCACTCTTCAAGTTTTAGTGTATGTAAATGTGAACACACAAAATAAGTTTTTAAAAAGCTAACATTGTTGATAATAATGAAAATGTAAGTTCCTGGTGTTAAAGTTGAAATTGCAGAGTTATACAAAGAAAACATGTAATGTTGGAAGTAAGCTACTTTTGTTTTAAGAAAGGGAGATGGGATGATAGTGATCATGGTTGCAATGCAACTAGCAATGCCTTAAGGATTATAGCTCCTGTTTGATCAGACTTGGCTGCCTACAGGGAACTGACACAGAGGAAGAGATTGCTGTATGTGAGATCTGTAATGGAGGCTTGCAGCCTCATGGCATACCTCATGGGTTGTTTACAACAACTTGAAAGAACCTTTTCCTTTATCCATGTGTTGTCTAAGAACTCACACATACAAATACAAGATGAAACAATGATATGAACAATTTCAACAGCAGTCATGCCATTGAAATCTGCTTCTAATTAGTCAGTGGCTTCAGAAGGAAAACTTCCAACACAAATATGACAGCAGAGGGTATGATAGACAGGAATTACAGGGACACTATTCACACCTAGAAGGCAGGAGGCGGGTTGATGGGTGACAGTCCATAGAGGGAAAGGGAACACCTTCCATTTTCAGAATGGAAGGTGAGCAGCCAGATGTTGTGGTCCATATAGGGGCCAATGACATGGGTAGGGCACCTTCGTGGGACATTCCCCTCAGTAATAAGTATACCATTTTGAATACTGTTGTTTGGGGGGGGGGGGAGGAGAACCTATCACTGACAACCAACGGCCATCAGGTCTCTGGCATAGAGTCTGATCCTGTGGCTAAGAAGGGAGGGATGGAAAATAGATGAGCTGTAGTGATATGAGATTCTATAGTTAAGGGGACAGATAAGAGGTTCTATAGAAGAGAATGAATATCCTGGATGGTATATTCCCTCCCTGGTGCCAGGGTCTGAGATATATCAGATCGAATTCATGGCATTTTCAGAATAGAAGGTGAGCAGCCAGATGTTGTGGTCCATATAGGGACCAATGACATGGGTAGGAATGGTGAGGAAGTCATGCAAGGAAAGTTCAGGGAGTTAGGGGCTAGGTTGAAGGACAGGACCTCCAGGGTTGTGATCTTAGGATTGCTACCCATGCCACGTACTAGTGAGGTTAAAAACAGGAGGATAATGCAGGTTAACATGTAGCTAAAGACATGGTGCAGAAGGGAGGGCTTCAGGTTTCTGGATCATTGCACTCTCTTCCAGTAAAGGTGAGAACTGTTCTGACGGGTCAGTTTGCATCTGAACTGGAGGGAGACTAATATCCTTGTGGGATGGTTTGCTCCTGCTGGTTCAGTTGGTTTAAACTAGGTTTGCAGGAGGATGGGAATCAGAGGGCCAGAGCAGATAGAGGAGTGGAGGAGGGAAAAGGTGATGTAAAAATTGCATGCACCATTAGAAGTCAATGGGTTGTATGTGGTGGAAATGTTCTAAAATGTATCTATTTCAATGCAAGGAGTATTGCAGAAAAGGCAGACTAGCTCAGAGTGTGGATTGGCATGTGGAATTATGACTTCATGGCCATAGTAAAATGGTTGAGGAGGGGCAGGACTGGCAGCTCCATGTTCTGGGCTTTAGACACTATAGAATGGGGGGGGGGGGGGTCTGAATGAGGGAGGAGTAGCATTGCTCATCAGGGAAAATATCACAGGCAAGACGGACTAGAGGTCTTATCTATTGAGGCTGTGGGTGGGAGCTGAGGAATGGGAAAGGTATGACCAAACTCATGGGGTTGTATTATAGACCTCTCATTAGCAATGAGAATTGGAAGTGCAAATCTATGGAGACAGCTGCAGGAAACATAAGGTTGTGATAGTCAGGGATTTTAATTTTCCACATATTGACTGGGACTCCCGTACTGCAATGGCTTGTAATTTGTCATATGTGTTCAGGAAAGTTTTCTCAATCAATATATTCTGTACCAACTAGAGAGAATGCAATATTGGATCTCTTTTTCTAGGGAATGAGACAGGACTGATTACAGAAGTGTGTGTCGGGGAATATTTTGGGTCCAATGATCATAATGCCATTAGTTTCAAATTAATTAATCTTTAGGTTTAGATTCTAGATTGGAGAAAGGCTAAATTTGAGGAAATGAGAAAGGATCTAAAATGTGTGGATTGGGCTATGTTGTTTTTGGACAAGGTAAGTGGAAGTCCTTAACCATATAACCATTTATGGAGTGGAAACAGGCCATGTTGGCCTTTTGAGTCCGCACCGGTTCACTGATTTTGTGCGCCCTCTTCAGGCATTGGTCCCGGTAGATCTTCATTCAATAACGATGGACGAATTCAATGCAGGTGGAATCAGTCGTTCTCTTGCCCGCTTGGATTTTGTGTGTTCCTGTCAGGATTAAAGGCAACTTTAGCAGGCATAGAGAACCTTGGTTTTCAAGGGATATTGGGGATCTGGTTTGGAAGAAGAGAGAGGTGTATAACAGATATAGGCAACATGGAGCAAATGAGGTACTTGAGGAGGATAATAAAATGCAAGAAGAACCTCAAGAAAGAGATAAGGATGGCAAAAAAAAATACATGAGGTTGCTTTCACAGACAATGTGAAGGTAAATCATAAGGATTTCTACAGGTATATTAAAAGCAGAAGGATAGTAAGGGACAAAATTGGTCCTCTTAAGATCAGAGTGGTCAGCTCTGTATGGAGTCAAAAGAGATGGGAGAGATCTCACTTTTTTTCATCAGTACTCACTCAGGAAACAGGCAGAGTTGTGAGGAGGATGAAAAACAAGAAGTCAGGTCATGGAGTGTATACACATTAGAGAGGAGGAAGTGCTTGTTGACTTAAAATAAATAGGGGTGGATAAATCCCCATGGCCTGACAAGATATTCCCTCAGGTTTTGAAGGAGACTAATGCAGAAATTTCAGGGACTCTGGCAGAAATATTTAAAATGTCCTTAGCCATAGGTGTGGAATGGAAAGTAGCTCATGTTGTTCCATTGTTTTAAACAGGCTCTAAAATAACCCTGGAAATTATAGGCTGGTGAGCCTGATATCAGTAGCAAGTAAATTATTGGAAGGTGTTCTAATAGATTGAATATACAATTATTTGAATAGCCAGAAACTGATTAGGGATAGTCAACATGGCTTTGTGCATGGAAGGTTGTGTTTAACCAATCTTATAGAGTTTTCTGACGATGTTACCAGGACGTTGATTAAGGAAAGGCTGTTGTCTACAGCGACTTTAGTAAGACCTTTGACAAGGTCCCATGTGGGAGGTTAGTCGGGAAGGTTCAGATGCTAGTTATTCATGATGAAGGAGTGAACTGGATTCGACAATGGCTGGATGGGATAAGCTAGAGTGTAGTGGTAGAAGATTGCTTCTCAGACTGGAGACCTGTGACGAGTGGATCAGGGATCAGTGCTGGGATAATTGTTGTTTGTCATCTATATCAATGATCTGGATGATAATGTCGTAAATTAAATCAGAAAGTTTGCGGATAACATTAAGATTTGAGGCATTGTGGAGAGCGAATAAGATTTTCAAAGCCTGCAGAAGGATCTGGACCAGGTGGAAAAATGGGCTTAAAAATGGCATATGGAAGTTAATGCAGACAAGTGTGAGATGTTTCATTTTGGAAGGACAAACCAAGAAAGGACATACATGGTAAATGGTAGGACACTGAGGAGTGCAGTAGAACTGAAGGATCTGGAATACAGGTACATAATTCCTTGAAAATGACATCACAGGTAGATAGGGTTGTAAGAGATCCTTTGGCATATTGGCCATCATAAATCAAAGTATTGAGTACAGGAGTTGGGATATTACAGTAAAGTTGTAGAAGACACTGATGGGGCCAAATTTGGAGTCTTGTGTGCAGTTTTGATCAGCTAACTACAGGAAAGACATTAATAAGATAGAAAGAGTGCAGAGTAGATTTACTAGGATGTTGCCCAGACTTCAGGAATCGAGTTCCAGGGAAAGATTAAATAGGTTAGGACTTTATAACTTCAACATCTATTTATATCTATTTCTGCAAAATCCAAAACAAAAAATTGAGATTTTTGTTTGCAGTCAATGCAGTAAGAAGCTCATTAAAAAAAATTGAGATATGTGTGCATTATTGCCACTCTTGTTTCAATGCCAAATAAAGTGTAATTATCGTTTTTGTGAAATGGTTCAACATGATGGAAAAAAATATATTTGACCCTGATTTTCCCTTGGATCTTCTAGTAAATTGTATAAGGATTTTAATCTTCCTTTCAGATGATGAACAAGTTACACATAATCAAATCCCTTCAGATCTGCTAAAATCCGTGAACAAACAGACTGTTTTCTGTATTCCTCTGAAGCAAAGTAAAGGTAAAAATTTTAAAAATGTTTGACAAAATTGTACATTTCTAGAGATCATGTGCATATTAATAATTGACAGCTGAAATCATTATATAATCAGTGTATGATAACACTCGTGGAATTTTGTACTAAATATTCAATTGTAGCAGTGGCTGCACTGCTAACTGTAGGATCGCACAACCAGATGGGTGAGTTCAGTGAGCAAAAACTGATTTATTGCAGGCTGCCTGGCTGGTCTTGTACTCCCAGCCCAGACCTGGCTGAGAACAGCGCTGGGGGGCCCCGACGTCACTGGGGCGTCACATGGTTCCCCAAGCGCGGGCTTCTGAGCCCAGTGCCAAGGTCGGGAGGAAACCCCCGACGGCGCCATTTTGGCCGGCTCGTGTGCATGACAAGCGGGGCCAGTTCACCTGCCTAATGGCATACCGCCACACAATGTTCCAGACAACATGTAATATGACTCAAAAGCCAGTCCAAGCCATTCATTCCAACAATTTACTTGAACCTTTGCTTTTTTATTCTATTTGTGTTACTGTCACTATTATTTATTTGTATTGTCGAGTACATGTTCTGATCGAATGCATTTTATTTCTGAAAGCCTTTCATTAATTGGAGTGAGTGAGGCATATACGTGTCATTACACTTTGAAAGTGCATTGAATGCAACACTAAGAAAAAATATTGATGTTCACTGATTACCCATTTTTCTGATATTATCAAGCAAAATATAGTTTAATTTTGCATGTCCAGAGCGTTTATTGCTGATCAAATGTTTCAAATGGTTGGAAAATTTTAAAGAGAATGAACGAAATTGCACTTGGCATGGCACATTGTCTGTGAACTCACCACTACAGGAGCTGGCCAACTATATCCAGCTGAGCAAGATTGCCAGTCCAGTCAAGCTGTAGTCTACTTTCAGGGGGTGGCCTTTCAGGCACAGTGAGGCATCAGAAGCAGGTGAGCTTTGGGCAGCATTGTGCAGAGACTCTGAAGCACTGCGGCCAAAGATGGGAGCAGAGGCAATGATCAGCCAGAGCTGCAAGGCTTTTCTTTACAGATATTGAATTATTAAAAATTATTAATACTGGAGAAGTCATTTTTAAAATCATTATTTATTTGAAATTGTGATGAATTAGGCACATAAATAAAGTTGAGAAGTAATTAGAAACATTACACACACTTGGAAAAGCAAGTCTAGATTTGGGACAGTCAGTATGGCTTTGTGCAGGGCAAATCATGTTTAACAAATTTAGTGGATGTTATCTACCTGGACCTTACTAAAGTATTGACAACATCCCTCATGGTGGGCTGATCAAGAATGTACAAATACATAAGATTCATAATGAATTGATCATTTAGATTTGGAATTGGCAAGTCCACAGAAGACAGAGGAGTAGTGGAAAGGTGTCATTCTGACTTGAAGTATGTAACCAGTGGTGTTCCATAGGGTTTCGTGTTAGGATCCCTATTTGTGATAATATATAAATGACTTTTGATACTAAAGTTGGTGGATCTGTTTTCGATGTGGGAGCAAACTAGAATATCTGAGTGACATAGTCTTAAGAAAAAAGTGAATCAGCGATCAGGATCAAACTGGATCTCAGGAGCTGCAGTTCCATTGTGATTCCCCTTATTTGACCTCATATTTATCATCTATTTGTTGTTGATGCATCTGTCTAAGATATCATTGGTAGGAATGTGCACCATGGAGTTCTTATGGAAACAAAGTTCCATCTTCACAGTAAGAACACCCTTCATCATGTTGTTCAGCACAACCTTCATGTTAAATGGAATGGATCACAAGAGGTTTGGGAACTCAAAAGTAAAGATCATTAATGGACCATATTCAGCAGCAGGAAATATATTTCACTCTTATCTGTAAACTTAGTGAGATGCCAAAGCACCAGGCTCTAATTTGAGTGGCCTTCATAATTTCTTCAGGTACCAATCATCAATCTCTGCTGACATTGTAAAAATATTTTCCTTTATATTGACCTTTGCCTGTTCAAATGGAATCCTTAAGAGATCATCATCCATGGTATTCTATTTGCAAATACATAATTCAATGTTATAAACACACTGGTAGGGTTGCATACCTTGTGATTGAAACCCTCATTTTACATTTGTGGGATAGCTTTCTGGGTTGGGGGAAGAACGCCGACTGGGAGGTAATAGGTGAATATGGGTGGGATGGGAAAGAAGGCAAAGAAGCCAAGAGGAGATAGGGCATCTGAATCAACTTTCTCTCTATCACCTTTTATCTCCTTTTCTTCCCTCTACCACCTGTATTCAGCCAGCACCTACCAGCTATTGCTCCTCCCCTTCTCCTCCCCCAATCTTTTAGGACATCTGGTGAATTCTTGCTATTCCCATTGAAAGGTTTTCAGTCTGAAATGTCGCCGGTCTATTGCTTTCCATGGGTGCTGCCTGATATAGTGAGTTCCTCCAGTACTTTGTGTATTGTTCCAATTCAACTCCTCCCTCTCTGGCAGCCAGTTGCAACGCTGACATTGACTCCTTCCAAACTCTTGCACCCCTTCCTTTAATCAGCTGTTCTCGCCAACATTTGCTCTAACCCTTCTGGTAACTGAATAGTGCCCCGATCACTGGTCTTCTTCATTTGTAAACCCCTGCCCCAGCATCCCATCTCCCTTCTCACGTGTGACTTTCCAGATTTTCTTTGTGAACACTGGACTGGTGAAATAGTCATATACTCATGAAACAAATTCATGAGGCTTTGGGTCATTTGTGTGACTAAATTTCCTGGTTATACATTTGTTGGCTTGCCATGCTGGGCATGGCAAACAGGCAGTTGGAGGCTCCAATTAATTTCCAAGCTGCAGTCTTTTCCTGTTGACAAGGAGTCATTTAGCATTAAAAAAACAAGAATTTTTAGAATCAACATTTAACAGATCAAATGAATACAATAAACAATAAAACCTGAGATTCAGAGTTACTTCCAATTCAGCATGACAAAAGAATTTAAGAATCTATATTTAATATTATATATCTGATAAAATCTGCCTGTGGTGTATGAATGCCTTCATCTTTCTTTGGCTTGGCTTTGCGGATGAAGACTTATGGAGGGGTAATGTCCACGTCAGCTGCAGGCTCGTTTGTGGCTGACAAGTCCGATGTGGGACAGGCAGACACGGTTGCATGGTTGGTTGGGGTTGGATGTTGGGTTTTTCCTCCTTTGTCTTTTGTCAGTGAGGTGGGCTCTGCGGTCTTCTTCAAAGGAGGTTGCAGCCCGCCGAACTGTGAGGCACTAAGATGCACGGTTTGAGGCGATATCAGCCCACTGGTGGTGGTCAATGTGGCAGGCACCAAGAGATTTCTTTAAGCAGTCCTTGTACCTCTTCTTTGGTGCACCTCTGTCACGGTGGTCAGTGGAGAGCTCGCCATATAACACGATCTTGGGAAGGCGATGGTCCTCCATTCTGGAGACGTGACCTACCCAGCGCAGTTGGATCTTCAGCAGCATGGATTTGATGCTGTCGGCCTCTGCCATCTCAAGTACTTCGATGTTGGAGATGAAGTCGCTCCAATGAATGTTGAGGATGGAGCGGAGACAACACTGCTGGAAGCGTTCTAGGAACCGTAGGTGATGCCGGTAGAGGACCCATGATTCGGAGCCGAACAGGAGTGTGGGTATGACAACGGCTCTGTATACGCTCATCTTTGTGAGGTTTTTCAGTTGGTTGTTTTTCCAGACTCTTTTGTGTAGTCTTCCAAAGGCGCTATTTGCCTTGGCGAGTCTGTTGTCTATCTCATTGTCGATCCTTGCATCCGATGAAATGGTGCAGCTGAGATAGGTAAACTGGTTGACCATTTTGAGTTTTGTGTGCCCGATGGAGATGTGGGGGGGCTGGTAGTCATGGTGGGGAGCTGGCTGACGGAGGATCTCTGCTTTCTTCAGGCTGACTTCCAGGCCAAACATTTTGGCAGTTTCTGCAAAACAGGACGTCAAGCGCTGAAGAGCTGGTTCTGAATGGGCAACTAAAGCGGCATCGTCTGCAAAGAGTAGTTCACGGACAAGTTGCTCTTGTATCTTGGTGTGAGCTTGCAGGCGCCTCAGATTGAAGAGACTGCCATTCGTGCGATACCAGATGTAAACAGCGTCTTCATTGTTGAGGTCTTTCATGGCTTGTTTCAGCATCATGCTGAAGAAGATTGAAAAGAGGGTTGGTGCGAGAACGCAGCCTTGCTTCACGTCGTTGTCAATGGAGAAGGGTTCGGAGAGCTCATTGCTATAACTGACCCGACCTTGTTGGTTTTCGTGCAGTTGGATAACCATGTTGAGGAACTTTGGGGGGCATCCGAGGCGCTCTAGTATTTGCAAAATGAATGCCTAATACTTTGTAAAAAAAGCTATTGGGCTTCAGATAAGAATGCATGTCTTGTTAGGGAAGTCTGAATAAATGGTAATTTTAAAATATGTCATATTTTTAACTTGTCAAAAGTTAATTTGCACTTTTACTGCAGAATCTGATATTTTTGGATAAATTAAATGTAAAGTTGTAAAGTTCCTGATTGACAGCACACACCCACTGCAGATTTGAAAGAGACAGGACAGGACAGTGTCTCTCTGCTGGGGGTTGAAGAAGTGAGTGCTGGCGCATCTCAGAAGCCCCTCATGATTTAAAAAAAAAGGCTATCATCCAACCATTGAAAAGACAGAATTATCAGTATCAATTGGTTAGAAGAATAAATCCTTGTAATATCCAATGGTGAAACATAGCAGATGCTTTCTTCTTTTCAAACCTATCTGAATAAATTTTTCTTAACATTATATCTTGGGAAAGACGAACAATAACAATATTGGCCACAGTTGTAGTGACTTGAACATGTCAAATGATTCCATTGTATTGGCTGACTTCTTGAGGAGTCAGTTTAATATTTGTTAAATCAGTCGATGTACTGAGAAATTCAACAAAAGTGCAAAGAAATTACATTGCAAGATTAATTGAATTAATAGGATTCACAAAAGAATGATTTAAGGGAAGATTCTGAGGATTTCTTTCAAGTTATGTTGGCATTCCAGAGTTAAGACTCTGGATCATTAAATCTGTCACTAAAACAGCTTGAAGAGGTCCAAATGCAACATTGAAGATCTTAAAATTCATGCCAGGAAGATGGAAAGTAAATGGAAAATGTAAAGGCCCTTTTATTGGGCCTCCCTCATGTGCAACCCACTGCCTCAGCACCCCATTTCCCTTCTCAAAGGAGTAAAATACTTGCTATCTCCCCTTTGCACATTTGATGTATTTCAGCCCAAAACATGACCATTCTTTTTCTCCCACTGATGCTGCTCGATGAGCTGAGTTCCTCCAGCAGATTACACTTTGCTCCAGATTCCACCATCTGCAATCTCTCATGTGTCCAAAGAAAAATAATGTTTCCCTTGCTCCGTTCTGATGGATCTCTCTCTCTCTCTCTCTCTCTCTATCTCTCTCTCTCTCTCTCTCTCTCTGTGAAACTCTGCATTCTGCTTCATGTTTTATTTGCTGTACTTGTAAATGGATCAACTTGCTGGCTAGCACACAAAGTAACTCTTTTCACTGTACTTCAGTGCACCTGACAATAAATTGACTCATTCCTTCAAACTATTTTTGAATACACCTGGCCAGGTCATCTTAGATTAAATGTGATCTGACCTTGGAATCTAACCTACAATGTTCACTTCCCTGCTGTGGTGCACTATCGAACAGAAGCAAACACACAAAACATAAAGTCTGTTATTGACATAAACTTCCACAGAGCTGGCTGTTAGGAATACTGTTGCAAGCTCTGAGACTGTCTTCGAAGGGCTGGCTCTGACTTATATCCCAGAGGGAGATTGACAGCCAACCGGGTAAGGCTTGGTCCATTCAGGTCGGCTGATTGACAGCCGGCCAGGTGTTGTCTTGTCCCCGTGCGTTTCTGCAAATACAAAGATCATCCCCTGCAGTAGGCTGGTGGTGTGCCACCACATGCACCCACTTCTTTAAAATTGTCCCAGGGGTCGGGGAGATTTCAGTTTGTTGTCTACCCAGAGCCCCAAAACATATACACCTTATTTACAGATTGAGACAGTCGGAGATCTGGCTCCTGGTCACTGGTCAGTGAGAGTATGCGTGGACTGTGGGCGGGGGCCGGAGCAGCTGGTGTGGTGCAGTGCGGAGGAGGGTCTGGGGTTGAGGTGTGTCTGTTGCATTGGATGGATGGGGGGGCAGGTTTGTCCCCCATGGTTGTAATGTGTCCTTGGTGCCCAAGGGGGTCTTGAGTATCCCATAGCTGTCCAGGGTCGGGGTGGGGGTGTGTCAGGCCGGCATGGTCCTGGATTGGAGGGTGCTGTGCTGTGTTGGGTGCTCCTGCTGGTGCCAGATCCCTTGTTGAGATTGTGTCCTCCCTGTCGCTGCTGAACCTAATGTAGGCGTAGTTGTGGTTCGCGTGTAGGAGGAACACATGCTCGACCAGGGGTTTGGCCTTCTGTGCTTGCATGTGTCTATGCAGGAGCACTTGTCCTGGGGATGTGAGCCATGCTGGGAGAGACATTCCCATCGCTGATTTCCTGGGGAACGAAAACAGGCATTCGTGAGGAGTCTCGTTGGTAACCATGCACAGGAGTGATCTAATGGCATGGAGCACCTCGGGAAGGGCATCCTGCCAGTATTCTACAGACCACCCCTTTGACTTAAGGGCCAGGAGAACTGCCTTCCAGGTCACCCCGTTTTCGCGTTCCACTTGCCCATTACCTCTCAGATTGTAACTAGTCATGTGACTAGTCACGATGCTACTTGCTGTCAGGTACTGGCGTAGTTCCTCACTCATGAAGCTAGACCCCCGGTCACTGTGGATAAATGCGGGGGTAGCCGAACATGGTGAAGATCTGTGTCAGTGCCCTGACAACAGTGGCCGTGGAGGTACCTGGGTAAGGGATAGCGAAAGGGAAGCGGGAGTATTCGTCTATGACTGTGAGGAAATAGACGTTCTGATTTGTGGAAGGCAGGGGTCCCTTGAAGTCCACGCTGAGGTGCTCGAACGGCTAAGTGGCCTTTACAACATGAGCCTGGGGTGGGCGGAAGAAGCGAGGTTAGGATTCCGCGCAGACCCTGCACGCCTCGATCATGGTCCTGACGTCCCTGATGGTGTTCAGGAGGTTCTGGACCCAGTAGCAGGCTATCTCGTTGACCATGTCGGCTATCCTCGGTAAGGGGTAGGCATCCACACTGGGTGTACCGGTTGATGGTCTGGCTGTAATCCATGACCATCCTTGGCTTGCTTCTCCCTTTGACCACTAGGACTTGGGCTCTCCATGGGCTGTTGCTGAGCTCTATGTCACCTTCCGCCAGAAGCCATCGCACCTCCTCCCTGATGAAGTTTCTGTCCGTGGCGCAATAGCATCTACTTCTGGTGGCTATCAACCTGAAGTCTGGCATGAGGTGTGAGAAGAGCGCAGGAGGGGTATATGCAGAGTGGAGAAGCCACAGGTTGGCTGCGGCTGGTTGGACGGCGTGCTGTGGAGCATGAGTGGGGGTAGGGGCCCCCTGAAGGTGAGGGTGATGCTCTGCAGGTGGCCTTGGAAGTCTAAGCCCAGGAAGACTGAGGCGCAGAGTTTGCCATGACCAGGAGGCTGAACCCAGTGTATGTCCTCGCCCCCTCCCCCCCACAGTCAGATCGGCTGAACAATGCCCGAGGGTATTGATAGTCCAGACCTTGGCGGCAAAGGCGATAGAGAAGGTAGTGGGGTGAACTTTAAGCTTTAGGGAATGGGCCACGCTCGGGTGAATGAAACTCTCGGTGCTACCACTGTCAATTAGGCACTTTGTTCCCTGCCCGTTGATTTTGACGACCATCATGGAGCGCCTGAGGATGTGGGGGATGTTCCTGGTCAGGGTGATGGCCGCTAGGACCATCTCGGGGTCCGAGTCATTGTTCCCCAATGGTGGACACGAGTCGTGGCCGTCGGTATCCTCTGCAGGCATCGGGAGAGATGAATGTCAATTAGTGGTGCTCTCCAGAGGTGTAGGGTGCGGTGTGCGGCAGTTGGCGGTGTCCAGAGCCATGGGATGCGTCAGTAGAGCGGCCTGGTTAGCACCCGTGTTGTCATCGGTCCCATCTTCGTTGGAGGCCTGGATGGTGGTGGCGCCTGCACCTGACCGGCCCAATATGGCAGCGCCGCATGGGAGGGCAAGGCATGGCTGGTCTTCTTCTCCAGCTGCACTAGTTGAACATCACTGGTGAGGGCGACATCATCACAGGCTGCGGACGTGACGTCATTTAGTTTTCGGGAGGCAGTGCTGGCGAGAGCGAGGGCTGGTCCGGGCAGATGGCGCGCGTGCAGTGATTGTTGCCGGAGAGGCTGGAAGTGGCTGTGGGGGCAATGGCGTCCCTCAGCAATCGCACGTGGTGGGGATCATGAGGGGGGGGGCAGGTCATAGTTGGCTGCTGAGCTGCTGGTGGGCTTTGAGAGGCAATCTTTGGCGAAGTAGCCTTTCTTGCCACATCTCAAGCAGTACTGGTTTTTGGCCGGGCAGTTTTGGTGCGATCAACTATCAGATCCACACCGGGACCCACAGTACTTACAAGGGCACTGGGCACCCGCAGCAGCAATGTTTTCATCCTTAGTCAGGTCTAGGACCACAGCAGCCAACTTTGCTGACCACGCAGAGGCCAGGGGAAGCCTGGAGTCAAAGGTTTCAGTGTGCAGGGCTGCTGCCTCCAGGGTTCGGACTACCCCATTGTTTTGGCCAGGGAGTAGATATTGTCCTCTAGCAGCTTCTGCCTGATGTCTCTCGCGCGTAGCCATTGGTCATAGATGTCTCTGATCATTCTCTCAACCTCCTTTTCATTTACCCTGGGTTCAGCCAGACAAGGTGGGGCCAACTCACGCAGGGCTCCCAGGTAGGACTCAGCCATTTCCCAGGCAGCTGCACATGGATACTTAGGAGGTACCTTGCAAAGACCATATTTGTGGGAGGTTTATACATGGTCTTGAGGGTGTTCATCACTTCCGAGTACCCAGTGCAGTCTTTGAGAGCCTGGAAGGCTCGGGGGCCCAACTTCAATCAGAGTAAGACAAGCCTCTTTCGGTCGGAATCCAGGATGTCGTCGCCGTGTGCCTTGATGATTGCTTCCGCCATGTGCTTCCAGATCTCAAAGCTTGTTTGTGCTTCCGGGTGGCATGAGTCGATTTCGAGGCTCCCGGCGCTCAGGAGCTTTTCCATAGCAGCTTTAAAATTTTATGTCGAATAAATTGTGGCGCGCTATCGAACAGACGCAAACACACAAAACATAAAGTCTGTTGAACAGGCTTTATTTGACATAAACTTCCACAGAGCTAGCTGTGAGGAATGCTGTTGCAAGCTCTGAGAATATCTTCGAAGGGCCGGCTCTGGCTTATATCCCAGAGGGTGATTGACAGCCGGCCAGGTTTGTCTTGTCCCTGTGCTCTTCTGCAGGGACAGAGGTCGCCCCCTGCAGTAGGCCGGTGGTGTACCACCACACCTGCTCTCATCAATTTCCTTTGTCACCTCTTTTAAAAATCTGATAGATTTGTGTGGCACTATTTTCCATGCACAAGGCAATGCTCACAACCTCTGACTAGCCAAACGCTGGTGGTTCCTGTCCCTCTAGAACCCTTCCAGCAGTGTTCCCATGACTGTTGTAAGGTTCACTGGCCTGTAGTTCCCTGACTTGCCCTTGCTGTCCTTAAAGAACAGCACATTAACCATACAAACCATCAAATACTTTGTCATGCCTCCAAATAGAGATAGGCTGTGAATTTTGCACAAAGCCCCTCTCCCAAGTTGTCAATGATATTTGACAGAGGCGTTCTATCAGAGATCCCAATGCATTTGCCTTTTCCTTAAGCCACACTCATCAATGTCTTAATTTCTCTGCCACATGTGCGGGCTCTTACTCAGATCCTTCTTGCCTTCTGCCCTCATTGTGGGATAGTCATGCCTGGTTCCTCACTGTCATTGATGTGTAATTTTAAAAATACTACACAATTGGGATCTGAACTGCTCATGCGCTTTGCAGCCAGTTCAGGAGAGAAGGGCATTGCATTGACCACTGCAGACATCTGTTCACATGATCTTTTGACTACATCTCTGGAGAGTGCATTAATTCTCTGCAGATATTGGACACCACTCCCTCTTTCTATTTTCTTCATCAAGGACACCAGAAATTCCTGCCTTCCTCTCTCTCTTCCATTTTTGACAGTTTTTCATTATTTCCCAGGTAATATTCACTTTGACGGCAACTGCCTGCAGCAATGACTGAACAATAGACTTCCTCTGAGCTGGTAAAAAAATATAGTTTTCATTGCGATAAGTTCAACAAATACTGAAAATGCTGTATGAAAATGTGCAGTACCAGAAATCTGAAATAACAATCAAAAATGATTTTTGATTCAGCAAATCAGGCAGTATCTGTGGGAAGAAAAGCAGTTCACATTTTATGTCTGGTACCCTTCATCAGAAATATTCATGCGGATCTGTAGAGAGAGAAAACCTGGATTTACATTTCATTAACACACCTTTCCTTCGAACATCAAATATTGTTTATTGTTCATTATATTTGACTAAACTAACAGCATAGTTGGCATTGAATGAACCTTTAAATGTTTATAATAAGTGAGCAAATTGAAATTGCTGTGCAACCTGCCTTGCAATTGCTGGGCTGGGATTAATTACAATCCCTTGGCCCCTTGTTGGAGATGATCACATTTATCTTGTTCTTTCTTTTGCCTTATTATTTCCATCTGGCTGTTGCTTCTCCTGAAGATGAATCAGCTGGCTGAAAGATGGATACATTTTTTTCCAGTTGTTATAATTTTGTTACAATCATCATTTAATGTTATTTGTTTTCAAGATGGAAACCATTTGATCAGCTGCCTTTGCAATTGACTTCCCTCATTTCCCCAATCCACACTGCTGGACTGCAAACATTTTTCTCCTCTCGCTCCAAAGTATTTATTTCCCTCATGTATTTGATTTATTTTCCAATGCCAACAACAACCTTATTTTGTCCATGAATACAATTTTTTGCTTGCCTTTGCCCTTAATTTATGACTTCCATAATCCCTCCCTGGTCCTTGCATGAGTTGATTGTGTTACTTAATCTCTTTTATCAGATGTGTCTTTATTATCCTCCCTTCAAAAAACAATACTGACTCTTCCATTCTTGCAAATGAATCCATTTCCAAACTGCCTTTCCCCTTTGAACATATTGCAGCCTCCCAAACTCATGCCCCATTTGAAAATCAATGTTTGAATTTCTTCAATCATGTTTCCACCATTGCCAGTTTTTATTAATGCTGCCTCCACCAACGTGTGATTGTGATCGAACTAACTTATCTCAATTTTGATTGTCCTGAAGCCTTTGATGTAGTTGACCACACCACATCATTGACATTCCAAAGATTTTCCACCATCTTTTTTGAACCATGTATCATTCAGGAAAAATCATCTGTGATAACTTTTCTTCTGCTCTCAGTGTACCCTTTTGGAATATAACTGACTCCCTCTCATTCTATATGCAAACCTTTGGCATGATTTGAAAACAAAAAAAAAAGGTTTGACCTGACAACAACCAAATCTGGTGCAGTAGGAGATAGCAAAGCTTCACTCCCAGATGAACTCAATACCTTCTACGCCTGACATAATCACCAGAACAAGGAAGAGCCACAGCACATCCCCTTGACACTTATAATCTTCTATCAGTATCCAAGGATGACATATGGGCTGCCTTCAGGAAAGTGGATCCAGGGAAAGCATCCAGTATGAATGAGTACTGAAAACCTGTGCTGACTAACTTTCCAGTGTATTCACGGATATCTTCAACATCTCACTCCGGCAGGAACCCACCTGTTTCAAGCAGGCCTCAATTATACCTGTGACAAAGAAGAGTGTGGTAACCTGCTTCATTGATGACTGACCAGTGATGAAGTGATTTGAGAGGCTGGTGTTGAAGCATATTTTCTCCTGTTTGAGCGGAGACATGTATCTGTTCCAATTTGCCTACTGCAGTAACAGGTCTACAGCAGATGCAGTCTCACTGGCTCAACACAAAGCCCTCGAACACCTGAACAGAAAAGATGCATAAATCAAGATGTGCTTTATTGACTACAGTTCAGCATTCAACAGCATCATCCCCTCAAAACTGAATAGCAAACTCAAAATCCTGGGCCTCAGCACACCATTGTGTAATTGGATCCTGGATTTCCTCGCCTCCAGACCACAATCAGTGAGAATTGGTAAGAACATCTCCACAATCTTCATCAGTAGTGGAGCACCATAGGTCTGCATTCTTAGCCCCCTGCTCTATAACTCCTATGATTGTGCAGCTTGGTATTACAATAAGACCATCTACAAATTTGCAGATGATACCATAGTGGGTTGTATACTGGGGGCAATGAGTCTGCACTCGGGAGGGAGATTGAAAACTTGGCTGAATGGTACATCATCTACAATCTCGCACTCAAAACCACCAAAGCCAAGGAGCTGATTAGTAACTTCCGGAGGGGAAAACCAGATGTGTACGATCCAGTGATCATTGAGGGATAAGAGGTGGAGAGGGCTAGAATACTTAAATTTCTGGGAATCACTATTTTTGAGGTAATTTTCTGGTCCTAACACACAAATATCATCATGAAGAAAGCACATCAGTGCCTCTACTTTCTCAGGACTTTGTGGAGTTTGGTATGACTTCAGAAATCTTGGCAAACCTCTTCAAATGTGTAATGGAAAGTGTGCAGACCAAAGTACCATGGCCTGGTATGGGGGGAACCCAGCAAAGCTAGTGGACACAGCTCAGTACATTACAGGCAAAACTCTCCCTACCATTGACAAAATCTACATGGAATACTAACATTGGAGATCTACAGCAAATCAAGGTTCCACACCAGCCAGTACAGATTCTGTTCTCGTTGCTGCCATCAGGAAAGATCTATAGGTGCCACAAGACTTGTGCCACCAGGTTCAGGAACAGTTGCTACCCCTAAACCATCAAACTCCTAAACAAACTCAACCAGAGGCCCATTTAAGGGTTCTTACTTTGCACATGAATTATTGTTGAATATTTATCTCTGTACTGCACAGTTGTTTTGCATTTCCTTTGTTTACAATTCTCTCTTTTGTCTACATTTATTTTCTTGAGTATATATTTTTTTGCACTATCAATAAATAGAAATTCTCCATGGTCTTCAGGAAAAGGAATCTCAGGGTCATATGTGATGTCATGTATCTACTCTGATAATAAATCTGAACTTTGAAGTTTGGATGATAAATCAGGAGGAATAGACCATTCAGCCTCTCATGTTTATTCTGCCTTAAATTACATAATAGCTAATCAACAACAAGAGATTTCTAACCTCGGTTCTGCATTTTCATGTCTGCATGGTTACTTTTCACTCATTTTTGACTTAGCTCAATCTTGGCATAAAAATATGTCCACACTCTGCAACCATTGCCCTTTTAGAATGAGAATTCAAAAGATGTGCCTTTTGAGAGAATAACTTTCCCATGTGAATGGACAACTCTTCATTTTAAAAGAGATTCCTTATTATTAACCCACAAAATGAAACATCCTCTCACATCCATCCTGTTGAAGTCCCTCAGGATCCTTTTAATTTGAATTACATCCTCTCTTCTAAACTCCACTGGATACAAGTATAACTGCCCATTTTCTTCCAAAGA
Source organism: Narcine bancroftii (assembly GCF_036971445.1). NCBI lineage: Eukaryota > Metazoa > Chordata > Chondrichthyes > Torpediniformes > Narcinidae > Narcine > Narcine bancroftii. Next base: position 51,435,515 of record NC_091475.1, read on the forward strand.
CAACCTGCTCATTTCTGGCACTTGTCCAGTTAAACCCTCTCTGAATGGCTTACAACTTATTAACACTATTCCTTACATAAGGTGACCAAGGCTGCATGTTGTACTGCAGTGGTGGTCTCACAAGTGCTCAATTTCACTCAAGTGCAACTCTCTGTAGCTGTAGTTCTCCTTTGCAAGTTTCACTCATTTTAACAAGATTCCACAACCAGGCATATCTTTTTCTTACATCACTTTCAACATTTGGAAGGGAATGTTCCCTTTGTGACTCAGAGATCTGTTCTTCCTTCTCTAGCAACTACTTCCTTCTCATCATTATTGCAGGAGATGCAACATTTTTCTTCTTACCTCTTTGTTTGACTAATTTATTGGAATTCTTGGAGAATCTAAGTAGAGAGGTGGATAGAGAGGAATAGGTGAAAATAGTATCCTTGGATTTCCAGAAGGTGTTTGACAAGGTGCTATCCAGAAGACTTCTACCAAAGAGAAGGATGCACTGAGATGGGGTTAATGGATTTATTAGCATGAATGGAGGATTGCTTCACAAAAAGAAGACAGAAATAAGGGGATAAATGGGTGGTTTTATTTTTTGTGCGGCAATCAGTGATTGTGGATTTCCACAGAGATCAATGCTGCACCTGCAACTATACATGAATGATTTGGAGGAGAGGACCAAGTGTGGTACTTGTTTTTCTCTCTCGTGTTGCCCTTGTTAACCTTTTAACCGATAACTCCATCAGCAGCTCATTCCCAAAGTAGCTACAGTATTAGAGTTATTCCCTTTGCCCTATCCATTCATCCCCCGGACTGTCTGTAGCTTTAAACTAACACTTTTCTTTCCTGTTCAGAGAAAGTGTCTTTGACACAATGTTTTAATTCTGTTTTTCTATTCACTGATGGGGGCTGATCTCTGCATTTCCAATATTTTCTGGTTTTTTTTTACTTCCAGCATCTACAGTTCCTAATTTGAATTTTATCTCCATCATTATACTCAATTCCACAAGTAATAATTGCTGATAATCTGTAACCTTTCTGACTACTCTATATATCTGCACAGTTGTGTTTTGTGATGAAGATAGCCAAATCCATTCTTTTACAATCTTTAATCATTTAGATAATAAGATACTGCATGAGTTTGTAATCCCAAAATGGACAAATTTCCCTCATTCTTGATTTACCAGATTTTTTTATCCACTTACTTGATGAACTGTATACATCTGTCCCCTCTTCATTACCCCGTACCCACCACCTCCTCCCACTGACCTCCTCTATCTACCATCGCCACCCCCTGACCACCCCGACATTCCACCACCCCCCTCTAAACCTACCCTCCCTACAATTTCCTCTGACTTCCTTAATCCTCAACTTTCTCAACCCCTGATCCCCCACCCTCCACACTCTTCCCCCGAACATCCTCCATCACACTAACTCCCGCTCTGTCCCCTGATAGGTCTTTACAATCCCTTCTGACCTTCCCATCTCCAAGCGGAACACTGTCCCGTAGAGGCCTCACCTTCATCCGCCTTCGCCCACACCTTGATGAGTTCTATGCACACCACAATCTGAGCTCTTCTTCCGTCTTATCCATCTTCATGCCCACTTCTTCCACCATGATTCTCCATACCCATTGAAGACCTCTTCTCTTGTCTTAAGCCTTCTTTCTCCTCTTGGATATCTCATCCTGGCTGGCTGTCTTCTCTGGAATTTTATATTCTATTTACCACTGAGACACCAACCATCTCAACTTTGCTACTCCCCTCTCTTATTCTAATCTCACCCCCTCCGAATGCTCTGCCCTCCACATAAACCCCAACCTCTTAAAGTGGCAGACAAGGGTGGTGCTGGTGTAGTCTGTGCACTGATGTCTACCTTGCCAAGATCAAACAACAGCTCCCAGATACCATCTCTTAAGTACCCCTTCAACAGGACCCCACCAAAGAACATCAAGCCACAATCTCATGTACCAACTCTAACCTCATCAATTCTGCTCATTCCCTCCCACTACCTCCAACCTCACTGTTTCCCATTCCCGCATGCAAAGTTCTGCCACCTACCCGAGATACACAACCCTAATTATCCAGTAAGACCCATTATTTCTGCATGCTCCTGCCCTACCAACCTAGTATCATATTACCTCAGCTCTATTTCTTACATAACAACAGACTGAACTAGTCCCCCTCCACCACCACTGCCTGGCAGAATTTGTTCTCACACTCAATAACTTCTTCTTTAACTCTTCTCACTGTTTCCAAGTCAAAGGAGTATCTACAGTATGGGTCCCAGCTACATTTGCCTTTTTGTTATCTTTGTGGAACAATCCATGCTGCAAGCCTACACTGGCAAGACTCATCAACTTTTCCTCCACTATATTGACCTCTACATTGGTACTACCTCATGCACTAATGATGAGATCATCAACTTTATTCACTTTGCTGCTAACATTCAACCTGATCTCAAATTTATTTGGTCTATCTCTAGCAACACTCTTCCCTTTCTTGATCTCTCTGTCTCCATCTCATGATACAAACATTTTATAGACATATTTTACATACCTATGATCTTCCACAACTATCTCGACTATACTCCTTCACATCCAGACCTCTGTAAGGATTCTATTCCTTTCTCTTCATTCCTCTGACTGCATCTATTTCCCAAAAAGTAGTCTTCCAGTCCAGATTATCCAAGATATCCTCCTTCTTCAAAAAACATAGCCTCCCCTCTTCACCATCAAAGCAGCAAATTTAAGAACCAAAGTATTGATGCCTTCATCCAAATCATTTATTTAAATAGTCAAAGGCGAGGCCCCAGCATTAATGTGCCATACTAAGAAGAAAAAGTCCCATTGGTGTTAAATCATAGTTTTCTGTTAGCCAGTCAAATCTTGAATCTCTGTCAATACATTGCCTCTCATACCAGGATTTTAAATTTTCTGCGCCTGTTTCTTCACAGCACATTACTTCAAAGGAATATTTAAAATGATTTCCCTTTCAAAGAAACATGTTGATGTTGCCAGAATGTTCCAATTTCCTTGATATTACACCTTCAATAAAAGGTCAAGCATTTTCCCAACAAAAGATACAGATTCCTGCTTTCCTTACATACTTCCTGAATAAGGATAAGGAAGTTAGATTTGTGAGTTCTTGAAACCTTCGCTCCAGTCTTGGAAATTTTGGAAAATTCTAACCAACACATACCACTTATTTTAAGAGCCTCTTTTATGACTATAACTTTGCTTCTGCATTAGCTTCCAGTTAAGCAGCAGATCAGCATTTTCTCAAAATCCCTTCATGACTTTGTCACTCTCTTTCTCTGCAACTTGATCCAGCATACTAACTTGCTGATAAATCTGCACCTTCGTGATTCTAATCTTTTGATCATTCTCACATTTACTCGATCCACCATTACCGATCATGCCTTTAGTTGCCAGGGCCTGGATCCATGGAATTTTCTCTCTTATCTCTCTGCTTCCAAAACTTGCATTCATGTTTTAAAATGGACCAAAAGACATCCTGTTGTTTTGCTTCCCTCATCGCCAGTCCATGGGTTATTGAGAGATTTTTCTTTCTCTGATGCTTTTCTGATGTAAAGGAAACTATGCTGCTATTTAAATAAAATTTGTCATTATTGAAGGCAGATAAATCCCAAGGGCCTGATAATCTACATCCTAGGCTACTCAAGAAGTGGCCATTCAGATAGCAGATGCTTTAAGAATTATTTTCCAGAACTCGATAGACTCAGGATCAGTACCCATGGATTGGAGGGTAGCTAATGTTACCCCACTATTTAAAAAGGGGGGGTAGAGAAAAAGCGGGGAATTATCGGCCGGTGAGCCTTACATCAGTAGTGGGCAAAATGATGGAATCCATTATTAAGGATGTAATAGCGGAGCATATGACTAGCAGAGAAGGGATCGGACAGAGTCAACATGGATTTACAAAAGGTAAATCGTGCTTGACAAATCTATTGGAATTCTTTGAGATGGTGACAGGTAAAATAGATGGGGGAGAGCCAGTGGATGTGGTGTACCTGGACTTACAAAAGGCCTTCGATAAGGTCCCGCATAAACGACTGGCTTCCAAAATCAAGACTCATGGGATTGGGGGCAAAGTATTGATGTGGATTGAGAACTGGCTGGCAGGTAGAGGACAGAGAGTTGGGATAAATGGCTCGTTTTCTGAGTGGCAGGCGGTGACCAGTGGGGTGCCACAGGGATCTGTACTGGGACCCCACCTGTTCACAATTTACATTAATGATCTGGATGAGGGGATTGGATGTAATATCTCCAAATTTGCAGATGACACTAAGCTAGGAGGGGTTGTGTGCACGGAAGAGGGGGTCAGGAAGCTCCAGTGTGATTTGGATAAATTGAGGGACTGGGCAGATACATGGCAAATGCACTACAATGTGGATAAATGTGAGGTTATCCACTTTGGTAATACAAACCGGAGGGCAGATTACTATTTGAATGGCAATAGATTAAGAGATGGGGAAGTGCAGAGAGACCTAGGGGTACTTGTACTTCAGTCTCTGAAGGCGAGCATGCAGGTACAGCAGGCGGTTAAAAAGGCAAATGGTATGTTGGCCTTCATATCAAGAAGGTTTGAGTATAGGAACAAGGATACCTTACTGCAGCTGTACAGGGCCTTGGTGAGACCCCACCTGGAGTATTGTGTGCAGTTTTGGTCACCTTATCTAAGGAAGGATGTTCTTGCAATGGAGGGAGTGCAGAGGCGATTCACCAGGCTGATACCTGGAATGGCAGGAATGACTTATGAGGAAAGATTGCGCAAATTGGGATTGTACTCCCTGGAGTTTAGAAGATTGAGAGGGGATCTCATAGAGACATATAAAATTCTGGCAGGACTGGACAGAATGGATGCAGATGGGATGTTTCCAATGATGGGAAAATCCAGAACCCGGGGCCATGGTTTGAGGATAATAGGCAAACCATTTAGGACCGAGATGAGGAGGAATTTATTTACCCAGAGGGTGGTGAATCTGTGGAATTCATTGCCACAGAGGGCAGGAGAGGCAAGTTCATTAAATATATTTAAGAGGGAATTAGATCTATTTCTTCAGTATAAGGGTATTAAAAGTTACGAAGAGAAGGCAGGGGCGGGGTACTGAACTTTAAGATCAGCCATGATCTCGTTGAATGGCAGAGCAGGCTCGAAGGGTCGAATGACCTACTCCTGCTCCTATCTTCTATGTTTCTATCAATAATTAATACAAAGGGCCTGAAATCTTTTACAGTTTTGCTGTGTTCTGATAACGGCATTGCATATAAACATAAAGGACAAAAAAACCCCCCGCAGAATAATGACAATAAGCCTATGAACCACGCCATTGATCATTTGTGGTCCCATCTCACCCAGGCCTGACCAGAGATCTCCAACATCTATCCCTCCTACCACTGAGGTCCCCAGGTCTCAGGTCTCAAGCTCAGCTTGACAAATCCAAATCTTACTCAGCAACAAACTCTACATTTTTCAATGCATCATTTCCCTTTTCCTGGACCTGACCTCCTGCTCATTAACAACCAAAACAATTAAACAGGAGACACAAGAAGCTTGAGGCCAACTTTGTTGAAGAAAATGCTGAATTTAGTAAGTGAGAACTTTACACCCCATGTTTTCCATGGAATATATTGAACTGAAAAGTTCTGGGTGTGAAGGACAATTCACTGGAAAAGTTTGTGATATTACCACAGCTTGTATTTACAAATCCAACGAAGACTAAACGATGACTCATCTTTGTAAAGATGTTGGAATGATTTCCAATTTTATGCATATACAACTTCCCTCCCCATGAGATAACAGTGTAATTTATAATTTAATATTTTTAACTTTTAATAATGTGGTTTAAATGATCTTACATTTATTATCAGTGATAAATTGCATATCAACTGAGTTGTCTGTGTGATGAATCATATTTCTTGCAGTTGGCGTTTTGTTCCATCAAGCCGTTTACAGAATCTAATCTGTCAAATTAGATTTGTCAAATGTGAAATTACAATAGGTGAATTACACATCTCATGACTTTGGGACTTAAGATTTTTTGACAATGCATACTAATACCATACATTATTCATTTGAATAGATATATTACTTGCACCAAAAGAGAAATTGGACATCCCTTTGATATTTGCACCAGATGACATGATATTGTATGAGGGTGTGCTGGTGGTCCAAATTAAGAAGCAGGATGGAAGGTCTTGGTGTTGTACTTTGCCTCATACAACATCTCAAGAAATGAAAAGGTAAAATACAGGCACATCAAATATGCAAGCAGGAATATTTATTTTAATAACTTTTAAATAATAAATTAAATAAATTCAACACTTTAACACACATTGATGTAAATACAGAATAAAATGATTGCTTACTGCGGGTGATCACGCAATGTCAGTTTGATGTAAAGATATAAGATGGAAGCAAATGGTTTCACCTGAATCATAAAAATGAAAGACAAGAATGTAACCTATGTGAGTTTGCTGACAATACAAGCAAGATGAGAACATGTGATTGCAGTGCAATACACAAAAGTGCTGGAGAAACTCAGCAGGTCACAAAGCATCCATAGGAATGAAAGGCAAACAATGTTTTGCGCTTGAGCTCCTTGTCACGGTATGGGCAAAAGGTAGGAAGATGCCTGAATTAAAAGGAGGATGGTGGAGAGGAAAGAAGTGAGGAGTACAAGCCAACAGGTAAGAGGTTGTAGGTGGATGTGGGTGGGAGGGTAGAAGAGAAAAAAAGTTGAGTTGATGGGGTGAATGTAGCTCACTGAATAGAAAGGAGAGGGAAAGGAAGGGGGTCAGGAGCTGGAGGAAGTGAAAGAGGACTAGGGAGAGAGAGAGACTCAGGAAGGGTTTTAAAGGGGAAACTGGAGAAGATGTTATTGCCGGCTGGTTGGAGAGTGCCCAGATAGAATATTAAGTGTTGTTCTTTCATTTTGTAGGTAGCCTCAGTTTGGCAGTGCATGAGGTCATGGATAGACATTGGTGTGGGTCAATACACAGCTCTGTATTTTTTTCTCATTCCACAGGTCATATAATTCTCTGATTAATTATTCTCAATTCCTCTTCTCCCTTTGTGCTCACACCATTGTGTTCAGGCTTTGGTCATGACTTGCTTCCCAATCTCTATCAACCCTATCTTGTCCTTCATCTTCCAGATTGCATTTCATGTAATGAGAGCATCTTCAAACTTATTTATTTTTGCAGTAAGTGAGTATTCTGGTTCGGAAAGTACACAAAAAAAAGGTGTTGACATCTTACTAAATATGACAGATGATGCTTTGGGAAGACATGGGCAGTTGAATTTCAAGAGGATGTTAATAAGACAGGTTATAAACGAGGGAAGTGCTTCATTCCCCAAAATTAGTGCCCAGCTGATGAATGAGAAAATTATCTACATGGTAACTGGTAGAGTGGGAGATAACTTTTGTCTATTCTTGCAGCCTTTCTGTTTCATTTAACTACCTGTCCTTCCACACAAATCAAATAAGAGCCATGGTATAACAGGAAACATACTAGCATGGATGGCACTACACTAGTATAATTGTACTGGCACTGCAAATGGTAAAGGTGAAGGTTCCATTATTGCCACGAATGTAACATACATGAAATTTTTAAACTTTTATCTAACATAAGGCAGACAGAGAGTTGCTTTGTCCAGTATGGACCTCACAGAAACCTAAAGCACCTGGTGTTCTTAGGCGGTCTCCCCTCCAAATACTGACCAGTTCTGTGCCTGCTTAGCTTCCGAGATCAGACAATCCCAGGCTTATTCAGGCTATTAGGTGTGATCAGATAATCCCAGGCATGTTCAGGCTATTAGGTGCTATAGGTAAGGTTTGAGCAGCTCATGAATGAGCTTTAAGTCCCAAATATATGTAAATCCACAAGTTTTGTGCATGTACCAGTAATTATATTCTGCATTAGCTTTTGTAGATCGAAGGAGGGCGGAATTGTTGCAGTTCGCTGGCTCTATCCGATTTATGGTATTCCTGAAGCATTACCAGCAAAATTGTCCCCTGGTAAGTCAATATGGGATATTTGTTTCCAGTGGCATGTCATCAATCATTTATAAGTTGGTTAAACTGCAGTACATATCTTAAATCACAGCACAGCAGTTGAAACCAGTCACAAATACTGGAATGACAGTTGAAACTGTAATTTATGAAATTGTTTCTTACAGGGGCATGTACATATTTTAAAGAATTGTGGACTTTCTGTCAAACAGACACAATATAAAAGAAAAAAACACTGTCTGCACTCTTTCAGTATTGTTATGTTGCTAAGTAACTTGTTGATATTAATTTTACTGCCCTGTTTATAACCACTTCCATTTATTGGGATCAGGTCAGCATAAGAATTTTATTGGCAAGTGATTATATATTGACAGGTATTCTTGTGCCCAAGGAAACATTACTGATGTTTTAACACCCCTCCCCCCCCCAAAAAAAAATTGATTATTGCAAGCCAGAGACAAAAATAAGATGACAGATGGTTTGCAATTTTTAAAATTTGTAGTACTAAATACACTATACAGGTCATATTTTTGCCAAACACTTTTTTCTCATGCAAATAGCAAACAAACACTGGTCTTGCATGGATTCTCCTCATCTGACAAAATTGTTGTGGTAGATGAGAAAAATTTACTCTTTAATTTTTCTCTGAACCAAAATATGCTGCTTTATACAAAAGGAACAACAACTGCATGTTAAGTGCACTTTGGTGCACTTGAAATTATCACTTCTTCATTAATGAAGTTTCAAGTGAACTTTATTTGTGATAACAGCCTTACAGTTGAACTGTAGCCATGGTGAAACATGAGAGTTGTGTTCTTACAGGTCAGTAACTCAACCAACTTAATACTACCAGTTCTTCAATTAAAATATACTCTATGATATACGATTCAAAACATCTGACCAAATCTATTCATATAATTTCCTTTGAAATTACACACCAAAATAAAGTTGTTTCAATTCTAGATTGAGAAAATACATCAATTGTTTAAAAAGAGATGGCATTTGAACTTACTATTTTCAGTAGCTTTTGAATTGTTCTGTGGTGCTTGTCAAGTGAAAGATGACTCACATGGGATTTTCTTTTGCCACCGTTGACTATAGGAATAGATAAAATTTTCTCTATTCATAAATTCTTTAATGTCTGCTCTCAATGATGATCACTGAAATTTCATCTGAGTTCATTTTCATTTAACTGTTAAGTACATCAAAGAAGAACCATCTCAAGTAGTTGTTGGATGGTTGAACCATTCAGGTGATAATCTGAGACAATTCTAATTTAAACTTTCTAATGACTGATTGTCATGAACTGAAGTCTTATCATTACAAGAAACCTTCCCTTGACCAGAGCAGTAAAACTAAAGGAAGTTACCCGCAGTTGAAGGGGAAATAAATTCAGAATATATCCTCAGAATACTTAAGGGGGGGGGGGTTTAATTGTCTCTGATGGTTAGGTTGGTAATAGTGCCATTTGTTTGACATGTCTTTGCAGAGTCAGCTGCAAAATACTAGGATTTCCAAGCTCAGCCAAAACAAGGAACCCCCCCATAGACTTTTATGTAATTCCTCATTTCAGTCGCTTGAGAAGATCACTAGAAAATATTCTAGTTATCACAAATGACCTCAATCACTTCAGTCTGATCAGAGGAGAATTGAGGTGCAAATAATTCATTCTCTCTTAACAAGAGTGGTTAGTCACTGAAATAGTGCATGAATCAAGTCCTGAGCACCATTGCTCGTGATTGCTAAACTACAATAGAGTCCAGCAACTCGTTGATTTAAAAATTCTCCCATTTGTTTTCAAATCACTTGATGGCCTCACTACTTCTCTCGCCCAGTAATCAGAGATCTCCACTGTTGTACAAACCTTAGATTTCTCCATCCAGATTTCATCACTCCATTACTGGTGAACTGGCCACACAGCAAGCTGAAGAGTTACCTCCCAATGTTCTTTGCCTTTCTAACTCTTTCATCAATTTATATGAGTACAACCTGACGAAATGGTGTTTTCCAGTCCTCAGTGCATAAAAAGCATACATACAACCAGACATAACACAAATACAGACAAACAATACACATGCAGGACATTTATTTGTATTCATAAATACAAATAAATCAATAAATAAATAGAAATTGTTTTGTGAATGTGAGAGTCTTGGATGGTTCAGATGAGCAGTTCCTTTGATTGTTCGGCATTCTCACTGCCTGTGGGAAGGTGCTAGTTCTGATACTCCTGTATCTTTTACCCAATGGGAGAAGCTGAAATAATTTTGTACAGCCCCCTTCAGACAATGATCCTTGTAGATCACTTCGAAGGGGAAGAGACTCTAGTGATCCTCTCTGCTGCTCTTATGGTCCTGTGGATTGACTATTTCTCTGCAGCAACTGTACCACATTCAATAGGACATTCTCAATAGAGCTCATATTGAAGGTAAACATAATGGTGGTCAGTAGCCTTGGCCATTTCAGTCTTCTCAGGAAGTGCAGTCGCTGTTGCTCCTTCCTGACAAGAGAGGAGATGTTGTGTGACCACAATAGGTCATGAGTTAAGTGAACTCCAAAGAACTTGGTATTCTCTACTCTCTCCACTACTGAGTTGTTGATGTGCAGCGGAGGGTGGTCGTTCCTTGTCTTCCTGAAGTCTATGAATCTTCATCTTGTCCACGTTGAGGCTCAGATTGTTACTCTCGTACCATATCATGAGATTTTCCACTTCTTCTCTGTAGTGCGACTCATCATGGTTGTTGATATGGACAACTACTGTTGTGTCATCTGCAAACGATGACACTGTTGTAGCTGGATCTGGTGATGCAATCATGTGTCAGTTGTATGAACAAGAGCAGGTTGAGCACACAAGCCAGAGGTGAACCAATGCTCCATGTGTTGGTGCTCAACTTTCTTCTAGCGACCTGGATAGACTGTGGTTTTCCCATTAGAAAGTCCGGAATCCAGTTGCAGAGGGGAGTGTTGAGTCACATCGAGGACAGCTTCTCCACCAGCCTCTGGGGAATTATCATATTAAACACAGAGCTGAAATCAATGAACAGCAGCCTGGCATATGAGGCATTGTTCTCCAGGTGGGCTGGGACACAGTGAAATGACAAGGCCATCGTATCGTCTGTGGAAAGGTGTCTTCTTTAGGCGAATTGAAATGGAGTTTGCTTTGATGTGTTCATCACTAGATGATTGAAGCATTTCATAATGGTGGAGGTCGTTGCCACAGGATGGGAGTCATTGAGGCCTGTTATTGTAACCCTCTTAGATACCAGGTTGTTTTGAATGATGGACTGCTGCAGTAAAATTATGAAATTGTCCATAAAGACTTCCGTTAATTGGTCTTTGTGGTCCTTTAGAACCTGGCCACATATGTTGTCAGGTTTTGTCACCTTGTGTGGGTTCACCTTGGATTGGGTTCTTCTCAATTCATCCGCGGCTATGCAGGGGGATACAGAGATTTTTTTGGTGCCTTCCTTTTCTCTCATCGAACTATGCATAGAGAATGTTTTTGTTTTCCACAGCTTTAATACAGTGCCAAGCTCGACAAAGGATTGAAAAAACAATAGAAATGATCCTTACAGGTGCCGTTCCTGGTTCTTCACGGACAGTGACAATGGAGACACAAACCACTACTTCTTGTACTTGTGATCATGAAGAGATTCAGGATGCCAATAGTAAGTCACAGAGTTCAACTAAATGATTTTCTATCTGTTTTCAAAAATAGATCATAATTTCTTGGCATCTTGTGAAAATGTCTGTTTTCCTTGAAAGTAACCTCAAATCTGCAAAAAAAAATGGAAACACATTCCAAAATTTACGAGAAAATCAGATTGTTTATGATGCTCTATAATCTACCAGGGCACAATTTCTTGTGAAAAAATTTGGATTGAAACTCAATGAAGTTCATAAAATTCCCAAGAAAATGTTTTGGGGGTTCGATTCACACTGGCAGTTGCATTAGGTGTCACTGAGCATGTAGGTGTCAAGTACAAAGCCAAGTTTGTTCAAATCAATTGATTTCAATGTAAAGTAATAATAGGTATGAGGGCTTCTTTTATTAGTATCTCTTGCAACAACATAGGTGAACTTTATGATTTCACAAGAGCTCTCCATTGTCCCCTCCATAACCCAGCTCACTCAATTGATGACCAACACACTTGAGTGATGCCTGTAAAGGTTAAAACCTTGTGCTTTTGATTCTTAGTTAATTTTGTGTCCATCTCTTTAAGAAAAAGTATTGTTTGTAGTGTTACCATAGTGATTATGATGTAATATGTCATAATATCTGAGTGGACCAAGAGTCTGCAGCTTATTCTTCAATGATCCATGAAGGAGATGCAAGTTCGAGATAATTTTCTTTAAATTCATCTTGTTTCATCTTGTTTCATCTTATTTCTTCTTGTATATCTCTTTGAAGTTGAATATCATTATGTCTTTAAATATAGCCAAATGCTTTGTTTATTCATTGTTATGAAAATCTTAATGCGAAGTTATGCAAAATCTTTATCTTTTTTATCAATGAATTAAAGGTACATAAAGCTACATCTACAAAGTTTGGTTTATTGGATTAATAAGATAGTAATTCAGAATATCATTCTCACATTTCCTTGAAGATTACATGTTTTGAAATTAGGATATATTAGAACCTGGAAAGTGTTATCTATAATGCCTTCTCAACACATCCATACAGTCAGCTGTGAAATATGAGGATTCCTCAGCCAAGCCAAAGCTAGGAGGTTCCAAACATGTGTTATTACCTCTCCAACCAATTGCATCAAAAACCAATTTAATTTGCTGATTGAAGAAACACTCTCAAACTAATCAGTATTCCCAGAAGTAATCTAGCAATATGATTCAATCATATTTGCATAAACAAATGCAACATTAATATGTGGATAAAACAAGTACACATAAGAACATTCTCGCACTGCTGCTCTTCAAGGTGATACACCTACATTGTGATCAGGTTTATGCAATGAAACGATTTTTAAAAATTGAGTATGCTGTGATGCTCCTTGTCATCAACCGTCCAACAACCATCTCAAATAAGTCCTGATTTTTATACAAACTTCAGGGGCAGCTTTGCTACACTTGAATTATGGTTGTTTGATATTGAAAATTATTTCTAATCTTGATAAGTAGAATTTTTCACTAAGGAGTAAATATTCAGCTTGATATTAATAGCAATAAAATGTACCATTTATTGGGGCATTTTTTTAATAGGTTCCCCCAAATGATGATTAATTTGCAGTAATTTGTTACAAATTTAAAGTTAGAAAAATAAATTCCACCATAAAAATGAATAGGTTAATAATAATACACCCCAACACCAAAACTATTTCCAAGTCTTTTTCATGTATTCCTATAGAAGTCCCAGCACTCATTTGACAATGGCACCTTTCTTTATTTTTCTCTGTATTTCCATCTGCCCATTTTGATTTCAGATTTATTGTCAGAGTGTATACCTGGCATCACAAAAAACACTGAGATTCTTTTTTCTGTATAACAACTACTTACATAGCATTTACATTGTATTAGGTATTATAAGTAATCTTGAGATGATTTAAAGCATAGGTACATGCTGACAGTTCCACCGGCTGTCCTGTGACAACTCCACTAGCTATGTGCTGACTGCCCCGCCAGCTGCTCTGTGACAGCTTCACTGGCTGTGCACTGACAGCCTTGCCAGTCACCCTGTGACAGCCCCGCTGACCACCCTGTGACATCTCCACCGGCCGTTGCCTGGCAGCCCTGCCCGTCACCCTGTGACAGCCCCACTGACCACCCTGTGACAGTTCCACTGGCCATGTGCAGATAGCCCTGCTAGTCGCCCTGTGACAGTCCCACTGGCCGCCCTGTGACAGCTCCACTTGCTGTGTGCTGACAGCTCCAACAGCCGCCCAATGAAATATAACTGCACTGATATTAAAACTACCAGACTGACGCATGTACCCAGGCACTGACGGTTGAGTGGGTTGCCCATTCACATTGCAGTCCAGTCTACTTTGAGTCAACTCACCCGGGCTCTGATACAGCCTCCTACCAAGTATCAGAGCCAGATGATTTTTAACTCCCCTAACCGGTTGGAAGGGTTCACACTGACAGGTGACCTGCTAAATACCCACTAAAATTGTCTGTTTCAACCCATGTTCAATGGCAGTATGAAAGGCGCAAAGGCTTCAGATGAAAATGAACATGGCATGATTCACAAGTTTGTTGATGATACTAAAATGACTGGCATTAGAGACAGTGAAGACGGTCACCAAAAATTGCAGGAGAATCTTGATTAGTTGGGAAGGTGGGAAAAGTAATATTGTAGAATTTGGGAGGTCATGTTGCAGTTGTAAAAGACGTTGGTGAGGCTCCATTTGGAGTACTGTGTTCAGTTTTGGTCACTGTGCGACAGGAAAGATGTTGTCAAGCTGGAGAGGGTTCAGTAAAGATTAACAAGAGTGTTACCAGAACTCAGGAGTCTGACCTATAGAAAGAGGTTAAGCAGAGAGAAAGTGTTTGGGAAGATGAATGGTGTATGGGTAGATAATTCCTTGGGTTCTTGAAGAAGTAGCTAAAGAGATTGTGGCGGCATTGGTAATGATCTTCCAAGAATGAATAGATTATGGCATGATTCCGGGGAGTGTAAAATTGCGAAAGTCACTCTACTACAGGGTGGGTGGGGGGGGTTGTGGGGAAGCAGCAGAAAGGAAATTATAGACCTTTGAGCCTAAAATTGGTGGTTGGGAAGTTGTTGAGAGTCGATTGTCAAGGATGAGGTTACAGTCCTGGAGGTGCATGACAAGATTGGCCAAAGCCAGCTTGTTTTCGAGTAAAAATCTTGCCAGACAAATCTACTGCATTTTTTTGAGGAAATCTCAAGCAGCTTCAACGAAGAAGATACAGTAGATGTTGTATATATTTGGATTTTCTAAAGGCCTTTGTCAAGGTGCCAAACATAAGACTACTTAACAATATTAGAGCCAATGGGCTTACAGGAAAGATACTAGCAAGGTGAGAACATTGGCTGATTGGCAGGAAACAGAGAGTGGGTATAAAGGAATCCTATTCTGGTTTGCTATCAGTTACCAGAGGTGTACTGCAGGGGTTGGTGCTGGAGCCACCTCTTTTTATGTTACAGATTAATGTTTTAGATTGCAGAATAAATGGCTTTGTGGCTTAGTATGCATATGATACAAAAATAGACCATTCTGCCCATCGAATGCCCTGTCATTTAATAATGAGCTGATCCTTTTTCCCACTCAGCCCCACTGCCTGGCCTTCAAGAATAAAGCAATCTCAATCTTTTATTGATAGATGGTCTTTGGAAATGAACAGTTGTATTCCTCTTGAAAATATAACATATAATCTTAGAAAAGGATACAAAACCTTCCTGAAAATTTGGAAACCTTACCTAGAATATATAGGCACTTCACTGATGCCACTATAGGAATGTAATCATTTCTGGCTAGCAAGAAGGCCTCTTTAAAGGATAAAACACTGTTAGTACAGTCTCTCTGTGTGTTTCACAGGACACTGTATGCACTGACTTTTTTTTAACTTCTTTCTTTTTTTTTGTTTAAATGGGTCTTGAAAGGGGTGGGAAGTGGGGCTTCTTTGCTGTTTTGTGTTCTGTAAAATTATTAAATATATTTAAAAATGAAAATAAAATATAATAATAAAAATAATAAAGAGCCTATCAATCTCTCCCTTCAATACACCCAATGACTTGGACTCCCCAACTGCTCGTGGCAGCAAATTCCAGAGATTTGCTTCACTCTGGCTAAAGACATTCCTCCATATATCTATTCTAAGTGGATGACCTTCAATCATGAAGTTGTGCCCACTTGTCCTAGCCTCTCCCACCATGGAAAACAATTTTTCTACATCTTATCAGTCCTTGACTTTCAACATTCTAAATGTTTCAATTAGATCCGCCCCACCCCCGACATTCTCCTAAATTCCAACGAGTTAAATGCTCCTCATATGATAACCCTTTCTTTCCCGGAATCATCTTTGTGATCCTTCTCTGAACCCTTTCCAACATCAACACATCCATTCTTAAATGAGAAGCCAAAAACTGCTCACAATACTCCAATTGAGTTCTCACCAGTGCCTTGGAGACTCTCAACCACATCTCTACTCTTATATTCTAATCCTCTTGAAATGAATGTGAGCATTACATTTGCCTTCTTTACCACTGTCTCAACCTGTAAGTTTACCTTCAGCCTATACTGCATGTGGACTCCCAGGTCCCTTTCCATCTGGGTATTTTCAATGTTATCAACATTTACAAATAGTCTGCCAATTTTTTTTAACCAAAGTGCATGACTGTATACTTCCTGGCGTTGCATTTCATTTACAACTTCTATGCTAATTCTTCTAATCTGCCTAAGTCATTCTGCAGCTTCTCTATTTCCTTGACACTTCCTACTCCTTCACATCATCTGCAAACTTGGCCAGAAAGCAATTAATTCCATAACCTACATCAACACAGACCTCTGTGGAACACCACTAGCAACTGGCAGCCAAATAGAATATGATTTCTGTTTTCCAACTCTCTGCTCCCTGCCAATCAGCCAATGGCCCACCCATGCTAGTATGTTTCCTGTTATACCATGGCTCTTATTTGGTTTGTGTGGAAGGACAGGTAGTTTAAATGAAACAGAAAGGCTGCAGAGAGATTAGCAAGATTAGAATGGACAAAAAAGAGTCAAATGAAATGCAATGTTGGAAACTGTATGGTCATGAACTTTGGTAGAAAGAATTAAAGGGCAAGCTATGATCTGGATGGGGAAAAAATTAAAATTCAGAGGTAGAAAGTGACTTGGGGAGTTCTTGCGTAGGATACCCTAAAGGTAAACCTCCAGGTTGATGTTAAAGAAGTTGAATCCAATGTTGGCATTCATAACTAGAGGAATAGGATATAAGAGCAGGGATGTGATGTTGAGGCTTTAATAAGGCCTCACTTGGAATATGGGGTAACATTTTGAAAGGATGTGCTGGCATTGGAGAAGATTCAGAGATTTACAAGAATGATTCCTGGAATGAAGAAATTAGCATATTAGGAATGTTTGACAACTCTAGCTCTGTACTCCTTAGAGTTCATAAGTGGGGGTGGGGGGTGGGGCAAGAGACTGATGGAACTGTTGATGTTCCTCACTAGACTAAAATCTTTTGCTGCAAAATGCAGATTTAAGGATATAGAGGAAAGATTAGTTGATCAACTAATATGAGGGAGTGCCCATCCCAAAGTGCAAAAGTCTCTTCCAGGGAAGGATAGCTGGAAGCTGGATAAAGCTATAGACACAGCCAGAGCTTTCGAAGTCACGAGGATGCAAATGAAATCCCCATCTATGCAGACCCACCCACAGCAAAGAGAAGGAAGGGTTGATGTTATAAACAACACAATCAGAAAAGTGCAAACCCCCAAGATCTCCATGAAGTTCGTCAGACAACACCCCTTTGATGACTGAAAAAAATGTCCTACATACAGTTCTCAATGTAGAGCCTGTGGTAAAGCAAACCACTGGGCGAAGATGTGCAAGTCTGGTATGAAGAAAACAGTGATACCAGTGAAGAAAAAAGACAAGAAGAAGATCCACCACATAAAAGGAAACAACAAAGAGGATTCTGACACCCAGGTACTGGATATAGAATCCATACACCTTCACGAGATGTTGGGTGAGATGAAAGAAGGAAGCGAGTTGCACACAAGGATCCAAAATACAGAGGACAATCCAGAACAAGCCTACGATATTTAACCTGAAGGTGATACTGGATCACAAAGCAACATCCTTCCACTCAGACTCCACCGCCAGATGATCCCAGAGAACATAATAAAAGGGCATTGGAAACAGCAAATGTCACATTAACAGTATTTGGTGGACCCATGATCAAATGGCTAAGGAGAGATAAGATCAGTGGCTGCCATAAGGGAAAGAACATCCTCTGCACGTTCCACATCGTAGATGCAGACGGACCAGCAATTCTAGGCCTGGATAGCTGCCAGGAGTTGCAGTTGATTTCTGTCAATTATGAAATCCAGATGAAGAAGATATCCAAAAGCATCAACAGAAACACACAATAAAAAGAGGAAATTATTTCCACAGAAGTACTTTCCAGGCCATGGCACACAATGGGAGCAGATTTGTTCACCGAGAATCAAGAGTGGTATTTAATAGTAGCCTGTAATTACTCTAAGTTTCCATTCGTCAAAAGGGTGGAAGACCTGAGAGCGTCAACTATCACCTCAGAAATGAGAGCGCTCCTTGCTGAACAAGGAATACCCGAACAAGTAATATGTGACAATGGAACACAATTCACAACACAAGAATTCAGAAAGCTGGCTGCAGAGGATGGGTTTGTTATCACTACATCAACCCCACACTACCCCAAAGGTCATGGGTTAATAGAAAGACAAGTGCAAACTGTGAAATGCACACTAGTTAAGTGTCGCAAAACAAAAGAAGACCCACATCTAGCTTTTCTATGATTATGAGTAACATCTTTAAGGACTGATATAAAGTCCCCAGCAGAACTTCTAAATGGCAGGAGATATAAAACAACTCTGCCAAGAAAAATACACCCCCCATAAGACCAGGAGGAAACCAGAAGACTGGCACAAGAAGAAGGATGCCAGCATTCTAACAAACTTGCTCAAACATTGCCAGAGGGCAACATGTGCAGATTCAAGAGCTGATGTTGAAAACATGGACCCCAGCAAAGGTCATCAGGGAAGCTGAGACACCAAGATCATACATTGTTGAGACAGACTCTGGAAATCTGCTGAGGAGGAACAGAATTCACATCTGGCTGACATAAGATGCGATGAAGCAGAAAGCTTTCATACCAGCAAAGCCTGCAACACCAATATCAAATGAGGTATCGTGAAGAAACCACAACCACCAGTACCAAAACATCAACAGAGTAGTTGTCAGGTGAAGCACAAGTTACATCACCAACACATGTACCAGCAACACAGAGCCCAACGGTCACAGCTAAATCCTCAAGATGGCAAAGCATCATACTACCACCAGTGCGAAATCGATAAGAACTATTTAAAAATAGTTGTGAAAATAAACTAGTGTACAAGTTCAGTTACTTAAGAAATATGTAACAATGAAAGTGATAAAGAACACTAAATTTTTCTTTATCTTGAGAAGGAGGGATGTTATAAAGTCAAGGAGAATGTGAACTATTTTGTAACCACGTAAGAATACACCCTTCTCACTGTAGTAACTGCAGTGCACCACTGTTGGGCGCGTGTATATGCATATGTGTGTGTGTGAACAGTCTCCTGAGATGGTGGAAGACATCAGTGAGTGAAAGTCTATTCTGTTATTTGAATCTTGCATCTCTAAGTTATTCAAGAAGTCTCCCAAGTAACACAGAGACATAACAGTCGGTGTCAACTGACGGAGGGATGGGGGGGGGGCGTGGCAAGATGGCGTAGAGGGCAGATGTGCAATCCCACCCTTCCTCAGCCAGTTTTTTAAGCAGCCGTCTTTAAAGTTTATATAAGTGATTAAAAGTATATCTTTACTTTTGGGAATATTAGTGGGTCATAATGGCGACTAATGTTAAAAAAATGAAAGTTCAATTACAGAAGAAATTACCTTTTAAAAGTGCTGAAGAATTGAGGCCTACCTGTTCAACTGAAGCCACAGAATTGTTGTTTGGAACCTCCAAGTCACAGAGAACTCCTGCCAAGCTGAGTATTACACCAGCACCGACCTTGCCTCCACAAGATGGCGCCGGCATGATGACGAGCTCGGCCAGAGTCGATCCGCGCGTTCGCGATGTTGGATGCGCAAGCGACCCGGCTGAGAGAAGACCCATTGAGCCCGGGCTGCTGTCGGGTGGGCTAGAGACGCGCAGAATGACGTCGGAAGCCGTCTCTGTGCAGTCCCTGGCCTTATCAGGCATGCGCGGTGCTTCAAGGGTCCGTGAGCTACTGGAATGCTTGTGGGCTGTGGGGGGGCCTGAATGGCAGTGTCTCGATGTGGTCGGGATGCCGCCGTTGGGTGTGCAGACCCGCAGTTGCACCGGGAAGGGACCAACAACGCTGGAAGAAGAGGAAGACTTACCTTTAACGAGCAGTTCACGGGAACAATTGGGGGTGGAGTCTAGAGAAGGTAGCCCTCAAAATGTGGAACGGGAATCTGGAATGGAGTCTGTTTGCACAGTCTTGGAAGGGATTGCCTATCAAATGGACAATATGTTTAAACAAAAGACTCAAGGATTTATGGATGTGACAACTAAAATATCTAATATGTCTGAAGATATATCTACAGTTAAGAGGGATGTCAGTAAAAGTATTATATCAGTGGATACAGTGCAAGAAAATTTTTTTTAAATTGAAACAGCTTTCACTGAGTGTAAAATTCAAGTTGAACGTAATAAGGAAAAAATAGAGAAAGTGAAAGATTCGATTGGGGAATCCAGAAGAAAGACTTACTGAAAAAAATTGATTCATTGGAAAATCAAACGGAGAAATAATGTGAAAATTGTGGGTCTTCCAGAAGACATTGAAGGATCTGATCCAATAAAATTTTTCAAGAATTGGATTCCCGAGGTGTTGGGCAAAGAGTTTTTTTTTGAAAGTTTAGGATTGGAGAGGGCACATAGAGCGTTACAAAAGAAACCATTACCGGGACAACTGCCATGGGCGGTCTTAGTTCGGTGCCTGAACTATCAGGACAGAGAAATGATATTACGGTTGGCGGTACAGAAGGCCCGACAAAGTCAATCTCCAATGATAATTCAGAATAACAGAGCATTTTTTAATGCAGATCTGAGTCAGGAAATTATTAGGCAACAACGGGAATTTAATTCGGCTGAAGAAGTACTGTGGTGGAAGGGTTTTAAATTTGCTTTTCGATACCCTGCTGTGTTAAAAGTCTTTTATGGCAACTTTCGATCTCAATTTTTTGGGAATGATCATGATGCATTAATTTTTGCTAATTCATTACCGGATTTACGAGGACATGGAAGAGTTTTGCCACCGTCGCCTAAAAGAGGGGAAATGGAAATGGGCAGAATGGGAAAAATGGAAGGAAAGAAGTTTTAACACAAATTCTTATTGACATTAAAGATCCAGAACAATCATTGGGAATGGAGTAATTGGGTTGAATATATTTACAGTACTGGATTGTATTGATGTGAATGATGTATTTCTGGCTGGGGTCGGTGGATAGCACTGAAATCTTTGATAGTCATCTGCCACTAGTGGGGTTTACCACACCTAGTTTTTTAGGGCGTTACTACCTTTGAGTAGTTTTTTTTGGAGGGATAATTAAAATTTTTTTATATACTTCCTTTTAAACAAATATTTAGGGGAGGGAGAGTGGTTTTAAGTTACTATAAGGGGAGCGATATTTTGTAGTAAGTAATTATTCTTTCTTTGGCTTGGCTTCGCGGATGAAGATTTATGGAGAGGTAATGTCCACGTCAGCTGCAGGCTCGTTTGTGGCTGACAAGTCTGAAGCGGGACAGGCAGACACGGTTGCAGCGGTTGCAAAGGAAAATTGGTTGGTTGGAGTTGGGTGTTGGGTTTTTCCTCCTTTGTCTTTTGTCAGTGAGGTGGGCTCTGCGGTCTTCTTCAAAGGAGGTTGCTTCCCGCTGAACTGTGAGGCGCCAAAATGCATGGTTTGAGGTGATATCAGCTCACTGGCAATGGTGTCAATATGGCAGGTATATTGTTAGTTTATAAGGATGTCTAATTTGAAATTTGCAACTTTTAATGTTCAGGGGTTAAATAATCCGATTAAGTGAAAGCGAATTTTGACTTATATCAAGAAAATGAAAATTGATATTGCCTTTTTGCAAGAAACACATTTCATTGAAAAAGAACATTTGAAATTGAAGAGAGATTGGGTTGGACATGTGTTTTTTTTTCTTCATTTAATTCTAAGGCAAGGGATGTAGCAATTTTAATTCATAAGAATTTGCCTTTTGAATTGCAAACTATGGAAGGGAATGTTGGAAGGGTTTTAAGGGTGAATTGTAAATTTTTTATTGAATCTTAGACTTTCCTTAATGTTTATGCACCTAACGTGGATGATGAATGTTTTATTTTCGATGCTTTTTTGTTATTAAATCAAGCTAATGAAAATATTTTAGTTGGAGTTTTTAATTGTGTCTTGGATCCTTTGCTGGATAGATCCCCAAAAAGTATAAAGAAATCAAAGATGGCAATACAAATTGGAGCCTTGATGAAAGATTTAAATTTGTTGGATATTTGGAGAAGGGTTAATCCTACAGAGAAGGATTTTTCTTTTTACTCGTCTTGACATGATTCATTTTCTAGAATAGATTTTTTTTAGTGTCAGTACATTTACATGAAAGGGTACTATAAGTGGAATATAAAAGCAGGGTTACATCAGATCATTCTTTATTATTTTTTTCTTTTATAAGTTCAGAAGTGGTACGTTCATCTTATAGATGGAAAATTAACACAATGTTGTTGAAAAAAAAAGAGTTTGTTACCTTTGTTAAAGATGACTTTCTTTTTGTCTGAGAATGCTAATTCAGTAGAAAGTTGTTTTGTGTTATGGATGCATTAAAAGCTTACTTAAGAGGACAGATTATTAGCTATATCACTAAAGTTAAGAAGCAGTATATGGCAGAAAGTTTAGAATTAGAAAAGCAAATTGATGAATTGGAGAAGGAATTTCAGAAGGAAGTGACAGAAAATAAAAAAAAGTGGCTTTGACAAAACTGAAATTGTGTTATTAATACGTTGCAGATTTATCAATTTGAACATTTAATTAATCTTATTATGAGATTATTATTATGAGTTGGGTGAGAGGGCACATAAGGTACTTGCATGCCAGTTAAAAATGGAACAGGTTTCACGGACTATTAATGCTGTAAAAAATAATTCAGTAGTTACCTATAAACCTCAGGAAATTAATGACCAGTTTTACTCATTTTATAAAAAAAATATTCTTCTGAGGGGAAACAGGATAGTGGTTCTATTGATTCTTATTTATCTAAGTTAGCATTACCAGCATTAGAAGAGGAGGATGTTATGGATCTGGAAGCTCCCTTTACAGAATTAGAGATTAAGGCGGCTATGTTGGAGATGCCCAATGGGAAGTCACCAGGTGATGATGGGTTTTCGGTGGAATTTTATAAAACTTTTTATGAAGATTTATCTTCAGTGCTTGAAGAGGTATTACAACAAGCGACTGAACAGCATGAGTTACCAGAATCTTGCTCTAGTGCTTTAATTACTGTAATCCTGAAAAGAGATAGAGACCCATTGAAAGTGTCATTGTATAGACCCATTTCTTTATTGAATGTCGATTATAAAATTATAGCAAAAGTGTGAGCAAATCGACTTGCCAAGTATTTACCTAAATTGATACATGTTGTTCAAACAGGTTTTATTAAAAATATAAATGCTTCAGATAATATTCTTTGATTGATTAGTCTGGTCAATGCATATCGACAGCAGCCCAACCATCCAATGGTGGTTGCATTTAACATAGAAAAAGCCTTTGACAAGTTCAAATGGGATTTTTTATTTAAAGTATTGGAGAAGTTTAAATTTGACCCTTTTTGTATTGGTTGGGTTAAAACTTTATATATGAATCCAATTGCCTGGGTGGTGACAAATGGTCAAGTCTCATCATCGTTTAAATTGATGTGTTCAACTTGACAAGGCTGTCCATTGTCACCAGCCTTGTTTGGATTGGCTATTGAACCGTTAGCTCAAACAATAAGACAGAATAAACAGATAAGAGGGATGAGAGTTATGGATGAAGAGTATAAGATTAATTTATTTGCAGACTATGTTTTGATATATTTAACAAACCCAGAACAATCATTGCCACATTTGCGGGAATGTTTATTACAATATGGAGTGAAATTTTGCCAGTATGAGAAGGAGACTATTCAGAGTATAAAAACATTATAAAACTGAAATGGTCTGATAAAATTAAATATTTAGGAATAATTGTAAGTACTGAGTATCAATCTTTATATTAGTTAAATTATGTTCCTTTATTAAAAAAGATTAAAGTAGATTTAATTAAGTGGAAAGATCTTCCAATAACTTTAATTGGTCGAGTAATTGTATTAAGAAGAATATTTTTTCCTCGTATTCAATATTTATTTCAATCAATACCATGTTCTCTTTCAAAGGGTTTTTTTCAGGATTTAAATAAAGTCATGAGAGAATTTTTATGGAAAGGTAAATTACCGCGGGTAGCATTATATAAAATTACTTGGAAGTATGCGTTAGGTGGGCTTCAACTACCCCATTTTCAAAATTATTATGAAGCAGCTCAGTTGAAATTTATTAGTAGACTAATGGATTTGGACCAACCACTGAGTTGGGCTAAAGTTGAAATGGCTTGTATTTCTGGTGTATCAATTTATATTTTGATGGAATGTAAATTTGTTGAGGGAATATAATATGCCGATATTAAAACATCTATTAAAGCTATAGACTAAAAAAAGATTTTAAGATCAAAAAGTAAATTGTCGATTTTATCTCCACTATATAACAATCAGCTTATTTCTTTTTCAATGTTTAATAGTCATTTAGAGAACTGGGATTCTAAGGGTATAAAAATGTTACAGGATTGTTTTGTAAAAGGACAGTTTCTTTCTTTTAATCAATTGAAAGAGCGTTTTGATATTGCTGAAAATTCTTTATTTGTTTATTATCAACTTTGAGCTTTGGTGAAAAATATGTATGGTAGAGAGATGATTTTACCTGTATTGATGGAATTCGAGTCTTTGATTTCTTCTATACCAAAAAGGGGTTATATTACTGTTGTGTACCAAGTATTACAAGACAATATGGATAAACCGGAATGGGAGAAGTCTAAGCTTAAATGGTAAAATGATTTAGCTTCTGTTTTTCCTGAAGACTACTGGGCAGATATGTGTTGTGATAGTGTTACTAAATTGATGAATGTGCGGTATGAAATGGTCAATTTTAACTTTTTACATCAGTTGTATTTAACCCCAGAGAGATTGAAAAAATATGATTTTAGTAATTTGAACTCTTGTTTTAGATGTGGTATATGTACTGGAACTTTTTTACATGCTGTGTGCATGTACAACCATTCTGGGATGAAATTAAGTTAATTTTGGAAAAATTATATAACTTTAAGTTACCATTAGATTCATCTATTTTTTTTAATGGGTTATATGATTCCTTTAAAGGGATTAGGGTTGGATGTTTCAAATTGCATTTGTATATTTAGCATTGTCTGTAGCTCGAAAATGTGTAGCAAGTACATAGTGATTAATATAATGTGATGGCATAATGAATTGAAAGCTTGTATTGTAATGGAAAAAAATTACATATAATCTGCATGATAATTATTCTATTTTTGTTAATAAGTGGTCACCATATTTGGAATATATGCATTTAGATATATTTTGATTTATTATATATTCTTATTTTCCATTTATATATTTTTGGTTCTCCTTAAGAGAGCTGCCTGATGGAATGGGAGGGTGGATAGGGATTTGATTTAACTTTTTGGTTTTTTTTATTATTTTTTTTCTTTGTTTTTTTTTAATTGTGTTTTTATATATATTCATATAAAATTTTCTTTATGGAATGTATTATTACTAATGATCCTTCAAATAAATAAAGTTTTTAAAAAACTGACGGCGGGATATGAGTACAGTTAGAGGCGGTTAATCCCCGGTGTGAAATAATGTCATTTGACGCCAGCGTTCTGTTTTCTTTTTCCACTGGACCCTGTCCCAGTCTATTCCCTTTTAATTCCTGGGACAATGTGCCAGTGGAAAAGGGGTTAGAGAAAGAACTGGTATAATTTGTCTTTTAGCTTTTGAAGTATATAAGAGTCTTTGAGATCAGCAATTGCAGGTCAATTCTTTAATTTAACATTAATATGTGCTACAGACCAAAATAAACTCATTCCCTGCTTCTGGTTGTATCCTAAACAATACTCTTTGAATAAATCTCAAGGATTCTTGCCTAGTAGCATACTGTTGGCTGAGTATTTGCCTTTACACTTGGTTTTGATGCCAAATAAATTGTGCTTGATTACAGGCTCCCTGTAATTACTCATCTAAATTCAGCTCTCTTAATTTGCAGTAGAAGCACAGATAGAATTAATGGTTTAAAAAAAGAGAGAATGCTTCAGATGCCAGTCTTCTGAAATCTGAACCCATGAAATGCTTGTTACCAACATTTTGTTTTTGTTTTGTTCTCAGAAATTCTTCTCAAGCATTTCTTTCAGATCTTTTGTCAAGGACTTCAGTCTCTGTAATATCTTCCTGAAGCATTAATTTCCTGAATACTCCCAATGTTTTGTTCCACAGATTGTTGAGATGCGGGTCTATATCTCTAACTTCCCACACATTGAACTCTGGATTTCAAGTACATTACCATGGGGAATTGCCAAGTTGAAGCCAGACATTTTCTCAATAAAGCAAAATAAATATTTGTATTAATGATCCCTGCTCTTTTAGATTGAATTGATGAAGAATTAAATTGGCTCTGTTACAAAATGCAGCACCATTGGAATTTAGCTGAAACTTCCACTCTAAACTTAATAATCATGAAACTGTGTAATATTAATTCTTTAACAAAGAACACATTCTGGCCAAATCCTTTATGCATTATTTTAGCTGATTTTAAAATGTTAATTATGTAAACAATTCTTAAAATAGATGACAAAGGAATTTATTTGGATTTTGTTTCAAGCTGGTGATCACCCTCTCATACTACCAGATCTCAGTGCTCAATCATAGTCTTGTTGAAAATTACAGCAGTTTTAATTTGACAATTAGCAGACATACATACATACATAGAGCACGGTAACAGGCCCTTTCAGCCCATGGGCCCAATTACACCCAGTTGACCTATAACCCCCAGTGTGTCTTGAACGGTGGGAGGAAACCTGAGACACCGGGGAAAACCCACATAGACATGGGGAGAACATATAAACTCCTTACAGACTGCGTGGGATTCGAACCCAACTCTCAATCACTGGCGCTGTAACAACATTGGCCTAACCGCTATACAAATTGTGCTGCCCTGATGAAATGGAAATATCAGAAACCTTGTCCTTCCGTTCACCAATGTCAAGAGGCCACCAATGTTTACTGCAGGTTTTGGAGCAGTTCTGCATTAAGAACATCGACATTCTATCTTAACAGTGAGCAGGTCAAGGGTGTGCCAAGGTCTCTTGCTGTGAAAATTCTTGCAGCCATCGTGCAACATAAATCTGGCACTTCAGTGACAGCAACATATCACTTTAAGTATTCCCTATGCCATAGGTGCTCTGCGATTAGTAAGGGATTGCTTAAGGTGTTATGTGAGTGGAAAGAAAAAGATTGAAAACCACTGTTTTAGTCCTTGGAATGTTGCATGAATATAAAATGGCAGGCGCATGAGAAAACCCAGAGGGCAGGCAGTTCCACTGCAGGGGAAGTTTGCTTTATTTATTCGGGACTTTAATGGAAGTTTGAGGCAATTACAAAGAAAGTACCACTTTGGTGATGAACATAATTTTAAAGAGGTCAAACCAAACATTAGACTGCAGATGATAGTTGCTGTCACCAAAGTGCCAGATTTATGTTGCACGATGGCGGCAAGAATTTTCACAGCAAGAGACCTTGGCACACCCTTGACCTGCTCACTGTTAAGATAGAATGTCCATGTTCTTAGTGCAATGTTCATGAAGTAAATTATCATTACTGTGCAGATTTGATGATCCATTCATACGTATGTGCTCTTCTGTTAAAAATACAAGTGTCAGAGATCTGTGTAAAGGTTCTGCTGTCGGATCTGATAAATATGTGAAAATGTCAGGATCTTTTTGTTTGCTCTATACAACAGGACAAAACATAGCAGATGAATTTTTTTATGAAATTCTGTATGAGACTGAGAAAGCAAGAGCTGAATTGGCATCTGCAATTGCAATAAGCTTTGTGAAAAAGGAATGGGCCACACAGTCTGGCATCGTCACAATGACCTTCAATATTGTTTTTTCACCACCCAAACCTGTGAGGTAAATGCATTTTAAAATTGGCACCATAAGATAATCACCGTGAATGCAATATTTATGAAAAATGGGAGAATTTTTTAAAAATGGCTATATTTGGAAATCATTTTGTTGGCAACTAGTAAATTTAAAAAGCTATTCAGAAATTCCTAGCTGTGATGCAGTCAAATTGACCTTTAAGACAGGCATCTTGGGACCATTACTGAAAGAGGAGGAGTGTGGGACTCGAGAGAGCTGGGACTGTTGGGAGCCAGCTTGGGGTGACTGCCTTTAAAAAGCAAGTTAAGGATTAAACAGGTGGTTATTGGTGGGGGGAGGGGGTGACAAATTGAACAAAAGGGTAGCTTAAGCAGAATGGCCAGTGGAGAGTGAGACAAGTGGAGACTGAAGGAGAGCTTGATTCCAATAAGGTAAGATCTTTGAATTTAAATTAGAGACAGCAAGCTAGGGAAGCAGAATGCTCTGACTGCAGGATGTGGGAAATCTTGGACAGCACAATTGTCCCTAATGACTACACCTGCAAGAGATGCATCCAGCTGCAGCTCCTGGGAGACTGAGTGAGGGAGCTGGAGCTGGATGAACTCAGGGTCATTTGGGAGGTAAAGGCAGTGATAGAGAGGAGCTTCAGGGAGACAGTCATCCCTAAAGGTCAAGAAATAGGTAACTGGGTGACTGTTGAGAGGGAAGGGGAAGAGGCAGACAGTGAAGAGCACCACGTGGCCAAAGGGGATTCATTTTATTTTAGAAGTATAACTAATTATTTGTCCTCTCAAATAGGCTTTCATAGCATCCCATAATACAAACTTACTTTGAACAGATTTATAATTTTCTTTCAAAAATAATTAATTTTTTTTTCAAAAAATCAATAAATTCTGTATTTTTAACAACATTGTATTAAATCTCCAACAATAAGCTATTTGAAAATTCTCAGAAGTTTCATATGTAAAATATAACAGAGAATGATCTGAAATCACCCTACTTTTATATTCCGCTTGTTGTATTTTCCCTTGTAAATGTGCTGATACTAAAAAGAAGTAAATCCTTGAAAATGATTCATGTCTAGATGAATAAAAAGAAAAATCTTTCTCTGTTGGATTAAGATGTCTCCAAATATCTACGAAATTAAGATCTTTCATCAACGTTTGGACCTGGATTGCCATCTTGGATTTTTTAACTTTCTTCAGAGATTTATCTAATAAAGGTTCCAAAACACAATTAAAATCATCAACAACTAAAATATTATCATTAGCTTGACCCAAACATAAAAATGCATCAAAAATAAATACCTCATCATCTGCATTTGGATCGTAAATATTAAGTAAAGTCTAAAATTCACTAAAAATCTTACAATTCAATTTAAGAATACATCCTGCCTTTTCCTCCATTGATTGTAATTCAAAAGATAAATTTTTATATATCAAAATTGCTACACCTTTAGCTCTAGAATTAAATGAAGAATCTACATGCCCAACCCAATCCCTTTTTAATTTCACACTTTCCTTCACATTCAAATGTGTTTCTTGTAAAAAGGCAATATCAATTTTCATCTTCTTAATATATGCCAAGACTCGCTTACGTTTAATCAGACTATTCAATCCTCGAACATTAAAAGTAGCAAACCTCAACTTCGACATACTTACTATTATTACTAAATACCAATAATATCTTTATATAAAAACTCAAATCAACGTATATAGGCCCTCCAATAAAAAGAATCATCACAAATTAAAAAGTTTAAAAAAATAACAATAAAAAAAGAAAATCCCCCCCCCCAATAAAAACTACCAAAAGGTAGTAATCCCCTAAACAAAAATTGGCTGAGGATCACCCACCAGTGGCTGATGACTAGTAAAGAACTTAGTGCAAATCTCCCCCTCCCCAACCAAACAATCAGTAACATCCAAGTATCATAATAGCAAGAGAAGTAATAAAGTAAGAATATTCTTCTTTTCATCCAAAAGACTCCAATCTCAAAGATCCCATTTCAGAAGGAGGTGGACTCTTTCCATTCTCATTTCTGCCATTTCTTCCATTTCCAGTGCTACCAAATTTTTGTTTAGGAGATAATGGTGGACTACATTTTTGTCCTCTTATATCTGGCAATGAGTCAGAAAAAATCATTGCCTCACAATCAGTTTCAAAAAACCAAAATTGATAGTCTCCATAAAAGACCTTCAACACTGTACGCCACAAAACTTCTTTAACTGGATTGAATCGACGTCGACGTTGAATGACATCTTGACTCAGATCAGGATTAAAAAAGACTCTGCTATTCTGAATCAATAATGGGGTTTTTCGTTGTCTCTCATTTTGTACTGCAAGTCAAAGTATTGCTTCTCTATCCAAATAACTCAAACATCAAATTATTACCAGTCTCGGGGGTTGACCAGCTGAGGGTATTCTTCTTAAAGCTCTATGGGCTCTTTCCAGTGCCAATCCCCCAGGGAAAAATTCTTGCCCTAATATTTGCGGAATCCAGTCTTTAAAAAAAACAAAGAGGATCTTGTCTTTCTATACCTTCTGGCAAACCAACAATTTTCACATTATTCCTTCTGCTTTGATTTTCCAAATAATCTATTTTTCTTTCTAGCTCCTTCTCACGATCTCCTAATTTTATGATTGATTTTTCCACCTTCATCATTTTTTCTGTGTTAGAAGGCACTTGTTGTTTACAGTCCAAAAAAGCAGTCTGAAATTTTTTAAATTCTTCACACGTGCCTTCATACCAGCATTCATTTGAACCATTTCATTCATTTGAGATGTCAACAAATCCATTCCAGGTTTTATAACAGCTTGAATAGCTGCCTTCAATTGTGATTCAGTAAAGCTCAGCTCTGCTCTCTCTGACATAGAACTGCAGCTCCTGCTGCAATTCAATATAAGGCATTTTAAAAGAATTACTGCAGGTCTGGACTCCCAGCGACGGCATTCCAATTTCTTCAGGGAGTCGCCGCTGGTCTCCCCTGCATCTTGTTGTCTTCTCATCCATTCGCGAAGAAAAACGACTTCTTCAGATTGTAATACTACCTGATGCATTTCCTTTTCAGCCTCCACAGGCGATCCTTGGGATTTAGGCAATGAAGAATTTGAGCCTGGGGCTGCTTCAAGTCGTCTAGGCCCCAAATCTTCAACACTTCGAAAATGTATTTTCTTTTGAATTTGAGATTTAGTCTTTTTTACCATTAGTGGCCATAATAATTCTTTAATACTTTAAACTAAAATTTAAAAAAATTTAAACTTGGAAATTAAAAAACAGGTATTTAAAAGTCTGGCCAGAGAGCTCTAGATTGCACATCTAGACTCTACACCATCTTGCCACGCCCCACTTTAGCAAGGCATTTGACAAGATCCCCCACGTGACACTCATCCAAAAAGTCATGAGGCATGGGATCAGTGGAATCTTGGTTGTGTGGATAAAAAATTGGCTTGTAGGAAGAAAGCAGAGAGTAGTAGTGGAAGGGTATTCTGCCAGGAGGTTGTGACTAGGAGAGTGCCGCAAGGATCTGTCCTGAGATCCCTGCTTTTTGTGATTTTTATAAATGATCTGGATGAAGAGGTGGAAGGATAGGTCATTATATTTGCAGATGATATGAAGTTTGGAGGAGTTGTGGATGGAGCTGAACGTTGTTCACCAAAAAAATGGCAGATGAAGTTCAATCCTGATGAGTGTGAGGTGATGCATTTTGGAAGGACAAGCCAGAAGGCAGAGTACAGGGTTAATGGTCAGTTAAATGTGGATGAACAGAGGGACCTTGGGGTACAAATCCATGCATCCCTCAAGGTCGCTTCACAGGTTGATGGGATAGTTAAAAAAGGCTAATAGATGCTAGTTTTCATTAATTGGGGGATTGAGTTCAAGAGCAGAGAAGTCATGTTGCAACTCTACAAACCTCTGGTGAGACCACACTTAGAGTATAGTGTTCATTTCTGGTCATCTCATTATAGGAAAGATGTGGAAGCTATGGAGAGGGTGCAGAAGAGATTTATCAGGATGTTGCCTAGATTGGAAAACAAGTTTTATGAGGCAAGGTTAGCAAAGATGGGACTTTTCTCTTTGAGACTTCTCCTCTTTTGAGTGGAGACTTGATAGAGGTCAACAAGATTATGAGAGGCATAGACAGTCAGCCCCTGTTTCCCATGTGCAGGAACTGCAAACACCAGAGGACATAGGTACAAAGTTAAAGGGTGGGGGGTTGGGAGGCAAGTTTTTTTACACAGAGTCGTGGTTGCCTGCAAATCCTTGCCAGGCATGGTGGTGGAGGGTGAAACATTGGGGGCATTTAAGAGACTCTTAGACAGCCACATGGATGAAATAAAAGTAGAAGGTAATGGGGTAGGGTGAGTTTAGTATTTTTTTAAGGTATACATGGGTCGCAGAAAATCAAGAGCCGAAGGGCCTTTACTGTGCTGTAGAGTTATGTTCTATGAGTCAATATGTGTAAAAAAAAAGTGGAGCAAATTTCAATGACAAGCAAGAATTGTATCAAAATGCAGATGGGAGAGATTTTAAATGTATGGCACTTTGTGTTAATATGTTCAAAGCTTCCAATAGAAAGCTATTGTCTCACATCCACATGAAATGTGACATCCGGTTGGCTATGTTTCAACATGACTGTGAATTCTTGAAGTCCTTGACATTTTTTTCATCAGAAGGCTCTTTTAATATGATAGGATTCAGTATTAGTTAGGACTTCTTCAGGTTTTATCCATGCGAATTCCAATCAATTTCTGGATCTAAAGATTTGAAAAAAACCATCAAAGTTCTGTATAAATTCTGGAGGGCCTGCAGTATTCTCACAAAAATAATCTGGTCTCCTTGAGACCTTTGCTTAACAATCATAAGTTGCCTTATCAATATCTATCTTGAGTCCAGCTGTTGACAATGGAGATTCTATCTTTGAAATTGACTTCCAACTTTTGATGAATTGATTGAAAGTAAAAGTTGATTCCTAACTATCCTCAATATAAACATCATTTATTCATTGGTGTTTGGCAGTATTTTGTGGCTGAAAGTATATCTCTGGACTTACTCTTGAAGTTAAAACATTAATTTCTTCTAGTTTATGTTTGGAGTAATTAGTATTAGGTTCAAGCTAAAGTCTGAAATAATGTGATTCCAAAATGGGTAAATATTCAAACGAATTTCAATGAAAAATAATTTATATCTGATAACAAAATTAACTGCAATCACTGAAGTTCTGCAGAAAAATATTGAAAATTAATTATACCTGGAGAACAATTCTTTTAAAAATGTAATGTCCCTCAGCCATCCTGAGACATCTGTCTCATTGAGCACCAGTGACCTTTTTGATATTTATAATCATATTTATAATATTGTGACAAATTGATGTGGAACTTTGGCCTAACCATGAAGTGCAAATTCACTTAAAATGTGGTGTTACATCACTCCGAGAAAGTGATAACTAAAAATATGATTTTGAAACAACCGAGCTCTCCCACAGCTCTGTGCTGATTGAAACCATCTGCATCAATTACTATTTTTAAAAATGATTTGCACCAAGTCAAACCAAGTGTAAATGAAGGAACTTTCTAATTTTCATTCACAGCCATCTTTTACATTTGATCAAATTGAGGAAAGAATCAAATGAGCACTTCATTTCAAGGTCTTTAATTCTACCATTTTTGTTTGGTGCTATGAATTCATTGTGACCTCTCTCTGCATCCTTTCCTTTCCTGGGATTAAATTGAAGATTTCAGAAAGCATTTCAAGTCCATGGAATGTGCCTTGTTTTTTTTATTATTATTAATTGACCATTTTTGGTATTGTTTTAGTGTCTGAACAATTGACTTTCACATGTGTCATGGTGATAATACCATTAGATTCAGGAAGTGGATTGGTGCTGAAATGTCATTATACAGTTATGTTATTGTTTATTTTTCATGCATGTTAATGTTTTCCCTTCATTAAAATAACACACAAAAGCTAAGAACTCACTATGTCTAGATCATGATTGTATTCCATATATCGTAATTACATTTTTAACTATTTTATATTTTAATTCAGCCATCCAGCAACTTTGAAGGTGCAATCTGCTACAGGTGGGGTCTGGAAATTCCCATTACTCCTGACTGCCATTGAGCCACAGATAGACGACATCATAAATATTGAAACAGCAGGGCTGAACAAAGAGTCTGCTGTTTGCTTTAGACTTACAAGCCAGACAAGGTATTGTAATACATTCTGATTTCTTGGAATATGCTACAGAAAAAAAAACTTTTTACAGTTATATATTTATGTAGCAGATGAATTTCTGAATATACGAGAGAGAAGATTTTGCTTTCAATAGCGAATAAACAGCAATAATATTCATTGCATCAGCATTTGCCTGCAGACTTTTGATTGATCTGGTACTGGAAATGGCTGTGTGCAGAAACCCAAAATGGGGACGAGATGTGTGTGAACAGTGAAAACTACAATATTTCTCCTGATGCAACATCACTCGAAAGGCTATTGTAGAGAAACCAATAGGCTTTCATTCACTTAGAACATATCCCTATTGTTTGGTTGTCCTGCACTTAGTAACAGGGGCTGTGGAACTGTCACCTTTATCCAGGAGCCTTTGAGGAGGGCTCACAGGTACAACCAGCCAATGGGAATGCTTGACCAGATAATTATACATAACAGTGGTTTACAATATTCACCCATTGTTTTTTAAAAAAAGAGTCCTGCGGGGTGAAGTGGAATTTAGACAGTTACAAATTAAAAAGGAATATATGAGAGAGGTAAACCAATTAGAAAAAATAAATTACAGTTTTGGAAAAGGACCTTCAAAATCGTACTTCCGAAGATAAATGTAGGCAGTTGATTAATAAAAATCTTCAGTATAATACATTACAAACTTGCGGAACTAAGCAAGCAATAATAAGAACAAAGAAAGATATTTTGAACGAGGTGAGAGGTCACATAAAGTATTAGCTAAAGATGGAGCAGGCTTCAAGAATAATTAAGGCAATTGAACGAGTCACTTGATGGAGTAGTGGTCGGAAGGGTAAAACCAGCCCTCTCCAGAAAAAAAGAAAAAAAAGTAAAGAAAAGACAAAGTTCAACAAATATAAAATATAAGAAATAAAAGATAAAGTTGCAGAGAAGAGAAAGAAGATGGCACCCAAGAAGGAAAAAGTAAAAACAATGCGAAAAAAAAGAAAAGTCACCGGAAAAGAAAGAAGAAATCCTTACCTGGACAAACAGGGAGCCGTGGTGGCAAAGAATACCTATTCTCCGAGGTTGGTGTCGGCCCTGCAGAGTCGCGACCCCCCTGACCGGTGGACTGCAAAAATGGCTCTCAAAGCCAAACAAAAGTACGCAACTGCGCATGCGCGAGGAGTCGTGCATGAGCAGGGTGCAATCTAAGGTAAAGAAAAACACCGACGGGGGGGGGCTCAGCCAAGGAGCAGGCAACCACGACATGACCAGCTGAGGGACGCCCGACACCAGGGCTCTCCGCTGGAAGATGAGGAAGGTGGCAGGAGAAGGAGTGAAGTACCAGGGAAGAAAGAAAGTCGATGGGGTGAACGACAAGAGGAGCAGCAGCAGGAGGCCCGACAGATGAGCAGCTCAGAAGGAGAGGACCAACAGCAAGGCCTGACAAAGTGATACAAGCAACTCATCAGGAAAATCTGAAGAGACACAGATACAAGGAAGAGAAGAAGAAGACACAAACACAGGTACAGACACAGAAGAAGAGGAAGAAGAAGACCAAGATCTTCACAGAGAAATAGAAGGTAAAACAGATGGACAGAATATAGATAAAGCTTTTTTTCACAAACAAATGAGAGCGGAGGAGGTACTTCTCCTCACAGCTTTCCACAGCATTCCCTTTCCTGATGCTTTCCTCTTCTTCCAGCTGAGAGTCCTGCTGTTGTGTATCTCTCAGCTGGTCGCGCTGTGTAAGTTCACTCCACAGCTGGGTCCCCCTCCTGTCGGTCTTTTCCTTTTCCTTGGTGTGCGCAGTTGCGCACTTCTGTTTGGCTCAGAGAGCCATTTTTGCAGTCCCGCTGTCGGGAGGTTACGATCCTGCGGGGTCTCCACTAACCTCGGGGAGCAGGCTCCTCTCTCCATAGCGGCTCCCTGCCTCTTCATGCAGGTAAGGCCTTCTCCTTTCTCTTCCGGCATCTTTCCTTCTGATATTTGTGCTTATGCAATACAAAAACATTTTATTTCTCTTTCTTCTTTTCTTTTATATACTTATATATACATATAATTTTTCTGAAGGAGGAAGTTGGGAGGGAGTGGGTTTTGGGATGGGGATGAAAACCATCATGTATTTAACTTTAATTTGTTTCTTTTTAAATCTAAACTACAATGTTAATTTTGATCATTACAGGTCTGGAAAATCGTTCAACCCACTATGTCTGAACCAGATTATTGAAAGAGTCAAGAATTAGTACTTTCCTTTGCTGTAATAACTAACCAAAAATATTTCTTTTTTACAAGTAAAATTCTAGTTCAACTTTAATGAATCCACTTCCACCATTTTTCATTTCATTTCACAAATAAATATTTCCTCTGGTTTCAAGTACTTTTGTCAATCACTTTAAATCCATATTATTTGCTACTTCTGCATGGGAATCAGCTCTTGAAGACTTTAGACTAGAAATTGATGCTCAAAGTAGTTTTTGACTTCATATCCTTTAACTTTCAGGGATCCTATACCATTCACAGCACACTTCCTACCTTGTAGTGATCCAGAATTTGAGGTATCACCTCAGATGGGTGAATTGCTTCCACTTGGCTCAAATGGGACCCTAATTACTGTTGGATTCACTCCACGGATGTACAGCAAGAAACACAAAGCTAGACTACTCATCCAGGTGAGTGTAAAAGACAGAAAATGAATAATATGATATTTTAACTTTGCCAATGCGATAAACAGTTCAATGCTCTTAAAAATCTTGAACTGGGATTATTTTATGTCACAAAGCACTTGGTATATTTTAACCCCTTGCTGATTTTAAAAAAATATTTATTGGTTATTAACATCATTCCTAAGAGACCTTGGTTTTGATTAAATTTAAGTCTACAAAGATAGAAATACCATGATTTTCATGCAGAATGTTCTCTCTACCAAATGCAAATTAGTCTCTAATTTCATTCTGAAGGCGCCATTGTTGCTTCTTTTATGACTAAACAAATTTCCTTCTAATTCCTGAAGTGAAATTAACAACTTAATGCCATCAATGCAGCAGAGGAATGAGTTTAATAATGTGTCCTATCAATTACAAAGAGTTGACTAACATTTGAATGCACTCATCGAAGTTTGTAGATTCACAACTATTGGATGATTTTTTTTTCCAGAGCATTTTACACCTCCAGAGGCTTCAGAGATATTAAAAAAAAATAATGGTATAGGTTTTTACAATAGGTTGAAGCCTCTATCATTTTTAGGAGAAATATAGCTCTTTTCATACATTAGCTAATGAATGATGAAATTGTATTTTGGTTGTGAGGCTGTTTTGTGGACATTAAAAAGTATTGGGATGAAGACAATGGCAACAGAAGTGTGTTTTATGTGAGTTCTGTTTTAAAACAGTGAGCCTGAAGCAATGGACTTTATAGTGGAGTATCAGAAAGTGTTAAGCTGTTATTCACAAAAGCTGGTATATTTTCGGTTGCTTTGTGTTTTATTTCTACTTTGTTTGAAATGATTTTGTTTTCCTTAACTCTCTGCTTCAACTGTAGCCATACCTATGTGGAGTCAGAATTTCTTTTGACCATCATTAATTTTAACCATCTTGAAACAAAATCATTTATTGACATCCCCAATTATCCATGAAAAGGTGATGCTGAATTATTTTCAGTTGAAGGTAATCTCACAGAACTGTTGAACTGAGAACAAGGACATGTGAAGTGGCAACAGGAACAGTCCATCAGGCCCACCGACCTGGCTCAGTGGCAGATCTGGCTGTGGACTCAAACTCTAATTTTTTGCCCATTCCCTATTTTGTTAAATTCCCCTATTATTCAAAAATCTATCCATCTATGCTTTAAATGCATTTACTGAAGCTACCTCTTTTGCTTCTTTGGGGAGAGAATTTAATACATTACTAAGGGAGAAAAAGTTCCTCCTCATCTCTTTCTTAAATCTACTCCCCTGAATCTTAAGGCTTTGTCCCTAACTTCTATCACCCACTCACAAAAACAGCCTCCCTGCTTTTCTGTCGATTCCTTTAATTATTTTTTGTATTTCTATCAGATCCTCTTTATTCTTCTAAACTCCAATGAGTATAGTCCAGCCTTCTCAATTTCTCTTCATAAACTAAACCCCTCATTTCTGAAATCAATCTGGTGAACCTCCTCTGACCCATTTCCAAAGTACATCCCATCCAGAAAATTGAGGAATCTATATAAATGTTCAGAAATTTAATTCCCTAACCCACCACCCCCCCCCCCTCCTTCCCGTCCCCAGCACAGAAAAGTATTCTGCTGTGAACAGTATTTTGCTAATTTCTGATTTCAAATGTATTAATCTTTGAAAGTGGCAGAGCAGCTGAAGACTGGTGAAGAAAGCACATGGGTGCCTGTCTTCAACTGCCATGGCATCAAACATTTGAGCAGGAATGTCATTGTATAGCACACATGGAGTTCTTCTTCTTTGGCTTGGCTTCGCGGACGAAGATTTATGGAGGGGGTAAAAGTCCACGTCAGCTGCAGGCTCGTTTGTGGCTGACAAGTCCGATGCAGGACAGGCAGACACGGTTGCAGGGAAAAATTGGTGGGTTAAGGTTGGGTATTGGGTTTTTCCTCCTTTGCCTTTTGTCAGTGAGGTGGGCTCTGCGGTCTTCTTCAAAGGAGGTTGCTGCCCGCCAAACTGTGAGGCGCCAAGATGCACGGTTTGAGGCGATATCAGCCCACTGGCGGTGGTCAATGTGGCAGGCACCAAGAGATTTCTTTAGGCAGTCCTTGTACCTCTTCTTTGGTGCACCTCTGTCACGGTGGCCAGTGGAGAGCTCGCCATATAACACGATCTTGGGAAGGCGATGGTCCTCCATTCTGGAGACGTGACCCACCCAGCGCAGCTGGATCTTCAGCAGCATGGACTCGATGCTGTCGGCCTCTGCCATCTCGAGTACTTCGACGTTAGGGATGAAAGCGCTCCAATGAATGTTGAGGATGGAGCAGAGACAACGCTGGTGGAAGCGTTCTAGGAGCCGTAGGTGATGCCGGTAGAGGACCCATGATTCGGAGCCGAACAGGAGTGTGGGTATGACAACGGCTCTGTATACGCTTATCTTTGTGAGGTTTTTCAGTTGGTTGTTTTTCCAGACTCTTTTGTGTAGTCTTCCAAAGGCGCTATTTGCCTTGGCGAGTCTGTTGTCTATCTCGTTGTCGATCCTTGCATCTGATGAAATGGTGCAGCCGAGATAGGTAAACTGGTTGACCGTTTTAAGTTTTGTGTGTCCGATGGAGATGTGGGGGGGCTGGTAGTCATGGTGGGGAGCTGGCTGATGGAGGACCTCAGTTTTCTTCAGGCTGACTTCCAGGCCAAACATTTTGGCAGTTTCCGCAAAACAGGACGTCAAGCGCTGAAGAGCTGGCTCTGAATGGGCAACTAAAGCGGCATCGTCTATACATGGAGTATAGTATGCTATTCTGGCCACCACTCTTGAGGAAAGGATTTGATTGATCTGAAGAGGGTGCAGAAGATGTTGCATGGATAGGATCATTTTAGTTACAATGCAAGATTTGATATGCTAGCTTTCTTTATCCAGGAGATGAGAGTTGATTTGATTCAGGGGTACACATCTGTGAAGGGTTAGATCAGACAGAATAATTTTCCTCTGTTGGGACTGTCTTAAACAGGAGGGAATAGGTATACTGTGAGTATAATGGTTTCCTGGACATGGTTGGACATTCTGTATAACTCCTCCAGATAAATTGGAAATCTTCTACACAGAACTGCTGCCACACAGAATGTGGTCAATCACATGACCCTATACTTAACAATGTCAGCGTCTCCTTGAGAGCCAACACCAACCACACTATGATGAAACAAAAATCTGGCAAAATGTGTTGATGAATGAATTTTGGCAATTCATTCAATGGCATGTAGTTTCTTTCCTTTAACTTTCTTAATACTATTGTTCAACGGATCCAATGTGATTTTAAGATATTAAAATTTTAAGAGTGATTTGCTGAAAAAAATTAGGCTTTTGAAAGGAACTCATTGTGAGAAACTAATGAGGAATCAAAGGAAAAGGGATAAACAACAAGGAATTTCAGCACAGGAGCAGGTCACAGCGCTGCTCATACCAATGTATCAATTTATAAGATGATGGTGTAGCTGGCTGCTACAAGCTATGGCTCTGCGGAGCATATAGCACAGGAGTGGTTATCACTGTATGCAGGTTAGCTCAGAAAGAACATGCTGTTCCCAGAAAGAACGACACAAACCCCAGTCGGGTGTAGTTAACACTGACAGCTTTATTGGGCTCACAGCCCTGCTTTCATTCTCAAGCTGAGGGGCGAGGTCAAAGCCCCCTCAGTGCTGATTGATTCATTTGCGATCCGCATCCCTTGATGCTCCTTTAGTTGTGGCCAATTGGAGGGCTGTGGGCCTCATGCAACCTGCTGGATCATTGCGTTCGTCCTTCATTTTGTGGGGCACCCTGAGGGGGCTGCAAGGGGCCGCCACAATGGCTGATTTTATATGCATGATTCTGTAGCCTTGTCTTCTGGAGGTAACATTTCCTCAATTGCTTCTCAAATATGTACCCCTGTAGAGCTCGTCGAAAGAACCAAAGACTTGTTGATCCAAACCAAGGCTTTTATTAGCAAAAGACCGGAGCTCTTCACAGGTGGCCGACCAGTCCGGAATGATCCGACCTGGCTAGGGACACAACCCTTTAAGGCCCAGACAATAGGAGTGGCTTAGCTCTCAGCCAATCGCTGTAAGCACAGTCTAGGTACAGTAACTATATACACTATGTAAATTGGTGATAGACCTGTACTATCACAACCCCTACCTTAAAAATTATTCAAAGATGCTGCAGCCACTACCTTTTATGTTACAAAGACTCAACATTCTCCCAGCGAATAAATTTCCTCTCAACTCCATTTTAAATGGGCAAAACCTTGTTTCTCACAAAAGAGGAAACATTCTCTCCACATTCATATTATAAAAACCTCTCTATACGTTTTCATGTTTATATGAAGTCCACACAATCTCCTAAACTTCAGTGAACTCAAATCCAGCCAATTCAATTTCTCATTAGATAGTGAGCAATCCAATTTCTTTCCTTTCAGAGACCAGGACTGTACACTGTCTCCAGATGTGATTTCAACAATGCCATATGTAATTGTTGAGTCACTCCTCCACTTTTGTACTGACTTCCCCTCACAATAAACAAGAATATTCTGTCTGTTTCTAATTACTTGCTATGCATACATTTTTTTCCGAATCACGCACCAAATCACCCAGATAATTCTGCATCTTAGAACACTGAAATCTTTCACTTTTTACATATTGTTAGTGGTGGATCATCTGGGACCCTAGGCTAAACGTTAGTAAGATCCCTCCTGATCTTGCTCTAAATTTATCTACCAGGTATGTACTTGGTGGGGGTTGGGGGGGTGGGGTGTACACTGTGCTCGGCAATGCAGAATAGAATTGATGGGCTGGGTGGCAATACCCCAGTGGAGGGGGGTGGATGAGGAGGGGAAAGGTTGGGCCGGTAGTGGGGTGCTTTGTTGTTGGCTATTGGCAGGGACCTCATCGCCGGGCTCTGACCCAGGGCTGCATTTGGGGCAGTTTGTCTGGTCCCTGTTCAGCTCTCTGCTGCACAACATCCCCGTGACATGTACCAGCCACAGCCAGCTGCCCCACCT
The DNA here is from genome assembly GCF_036971445.1 of Narcine bancroftii. Taxonomy (NCBI): domain Eukaryota; kingdom Metazoa; phylum Chordata; class Chondrichthyes; order Torpediniformes; family Narcinidae; genus Narcine; species Narcine bancroftii. The sequence continues at coordinate 51,477,380 of NC_091475.1, forward strand.
TTTAACCATTTACAGCAACCATTGCAATTTGCAAACTCTGGGTACAATTTCCAGAAACATGTCTGTTGTTCATCATTTAAACAGTATGAATAAATTAAAGTGATCACTTACTCCACTCCTGTGGCAGAGAGTCCAGGGTTAATTGAATCGGTTATCCCCGACTTTTCCGTGAACGTCGCTGGCGCTGCATTAACCAATCTCTGCTGCAGGAGGCAGACTTGCATGTGCTTTTACAAATGCGAACATTGATTGACAAGTAGCATTAGAACTGGTGGAACCTGAATTGATAGATGGGACCAAGACCCCACTGCTGATTGGGTGAACATGGTACTTCTGCAACTGCAAGGTGAGAGCCTCGATTGAGTGACTAGTATGACTACACTGCACTACTATGTATAATGTTATTCTAGTGCAACTTGGGGTATAGATTTTTCAGTACCTGTGCTGCTGTCGAGTTGTGTCATGCTTGTCAGGACTTGTGGGACGGTGGGAGGGGGGGAGGGTGGGGGGCTCCTAAACTCTTCCTTGTTATTCCAGCAGACCCACCAGCCCCTGCAGTCTGACTTTCCCACCACCAAACTATTAGATGTTTAATATCTCTCTGACTGAATTGGATGTTTTAAAATCTAATAGATTGGTGGTGGGAAAGTGGAGGATTGGGCAGTGGGGGTTGAACTATAGCAGCTCACCAGAGTGCCCGGAGAAAGTTAGTGGCATTCCAATCAGTCTGGTGAAGTTGCTGGGTGCCACTGGGTGATTAACTGAGAGCCCACCTCAGCGGTACCCACAAGAGTGCCACTAAATTAACTGCATTTGGATGCCCTGGGTGAACTGCTTTAATTCAATCGACATCTTTCCAACCAAATTAGACATTAAAAATCTAATAGTTTGGTGGGAAGGTGGAAGATTAATCTTCATGCTGCCACCGCCAACTCCCAGAAACCCGCCAACGCCATGACGCCGACTCTGGCCCACAGACACTGGCTTCACCCGCGCAGAAGTTTGAAATGATAAACCAAAACCAAGTTACCCTTTACTGAGTTGGCTAAAGCCTAGGGGCTCGGGCTCTCTTACCCTCCGGGCTTCTAGACTTCAGCCTACACAGCCTAATGGTTAATCCGTATATTATACTTTCTCAATATTTTTTTCTCTAAAAGTAACATTTTGCATTTTTCATGCATTAATCCACTTGCTCAATCCTTACCCATTACTTCACCTATTTATTTTTTCTTATTATGTTCCATGTTCTCTTCACAACTTATGTTTGTTTTAGTGTTCTCATCTGAGTTATTTTTCTAATTTTAAATAGTTGAAAATCCTGCATTGATTCTAACAGCACAGCACTCATTATATCCTGCTAATCCATTTATGTCTACTCTGTGTGCCATTATCTAGCCAGTTTTCAAAATACATCAATACATTACCTTCTATGCCATCTGTTTTCTGAAATAAACTTTAATGCAACACTTTATGAAATGACTTCTGAAAATGTAAATGAACTGCAATAAACTAGTCAAAAAGGATTCCCTTGTCACAAAATATTGCCTGATTTTTTTTTCTCAATTCCCTCATATAATCTTAAAGAGGGCACCATGGGGAATAGCAATTTGATGTTTTGTTGCAGATTTAGCAATGCAGAATCATGGAGAAAAGATTCAGAGACAGATATCCAAATCCCATCAAGGTAGTGGAGGAATTTAAGACCTGTCAATTGAATTATTTGAAATCACCTTTGCAGCACATTGTTGGATTATTGAAAAATGTCACTTGGTTGACCAGTATCCTTCTGGGAAAAAAATCTATTGCCTGAGAGAGAGAACTACAGCAATTATTTTGGTTGCATTAAAACTGCTTGACAAAACCGAATTATAAAGTTGGATTGACTGAAGAGTATAGAGACAGAACAAAGGAGCATCCAACCCAGCAAACCCTGCAGGGTACTCCTTGTGAACATATTGGAAAATAAGCCAAAGTTAAGAGACCTGTCCAACAGCATCGACAATGAACAAGCAAAACATATGAATTGCAGGTGCTGAAATATTGAGCTGGAGACACTTAGTGGATGTTTTAGTCTTGAGTCATTGGAAAGGGTCCTGACTCAATATGTTGACCTTTTCTCTCCATGTATGGTACCTCTTGTTCAGTCAATGAACAACCTAATGTATTCTTCTAGAATCATTCCTTTCAGCAACATTCCTAATTCCTCTGGAGGAACATCAGGTATCTCCTGTACCACCAGCAGGACAGACTCAGTAGAGGTGGAACAATGAGATTGAGTCATGAATGTGTGGCCTGTGGAGGCCACAATGTTGACTTTGGTCACGAGAACATCATGGAAACAAGTCAAACGGGCAACAAAATCTCTCAGGATTATTAGTTACCGTCCTTCATTTATGCTACATAAATACACATCAATGGAGAAAACATTTCCAAAGGTGCACTGAGCACAAAGCACTTGGGACTACAATGTCTATCACAAAGACATTCTCACTGATATCACTGCTGAACATAGAGTTGTACACCATAGAAGTAGACTATTAAGCCCACCTCATTCACATGGATCAATGGGCACCAGTCTTCCAGTGCTTGGTCCAAAAACTTATCTATGTTGAAGCCATTTAAGTGTTTGCCTGTACACTTATTAAATGCTGTCAGTAAAACCCCTAAAGAGCATCACTGCTGGACTGACAATTGATGAAGGAGCTAACAAACTTACCCCAACCAATCTTCCCATGCAGATACATCTTCCCATTGCAGTATTCATGGGATGGTCTTCACACTTTCTCTATGGAGACAGAGTCCTTTCAGATTTCATATTTATTGTCAGAGTAGAAAGATCTTTTTTCCTGTGGGTGAGGCAGAATTACCACTTATTGGTAGGGCAAAAAAAAAAGTGGCACAATGTATGCACATAAGCAAATAAATAAATGTAAATACTCTGCAAAAAAAGAGAGGGAAAAAAAACAGTAAAGTGCAAAAGTAGGAGTCCTTAAATGAGCCCCTGATTGAGTTTGTTGTTGAGGAGTCTGATGGTGGAGGGGGAGCAGTTGTTCCTGAACCTGGTGATGCAAGTCTTGTGGAACCTTTATCTCTTTCCTGATGGTAGCAGAGAGAACAGAGTATGTTCTGGGTAGTGTGGATCCTTGAAGATTACAGCTACTCTCCAACAGCAGTGCTCCCTGTAGATGTTCTCAATGGTGGGGAGGGTTTTGCCTGCAATGTCCTGGGCTGTGTTCACTATCTTTTGCAGGGCTTTACACTCAGGGGTATTGGTGTCCCCATACCAGTCCATCATGCATCAGAGGAAATTTGCCAGGGTTTCTGTTGTCATACCAAACATCTGCAAACTCCGGAGGAAGTAGAGGTGCTGACATGCTTTCTTCATGAAGTCTTTAGTGTGTTGGGTCCAGGCAAGATCCTCTGAGTTAGCGACTCCCAAGAACTTAAATTTGCTCACCCTCTCCACCTCTGATCCCTCAATGATCACTAGATTATTTTCCTCTGATTTTCTCTTCCTCTAGTCAATAATCAGCTCCTTAGTTTTGGTGACGTTGAGTGCGAGGTTGTATTGGCTCAGCATTCAGCCAAGTTTACAATCTCCCTCCTATATGCTGATCCGTCACCCATTTTTATACAACCCACTTCAGTGGTATCGTCAGCAAATTTGTAGATAGTGTTATTGTCATACCGAGTCACGCAGTCATAAGTGTAAAGTACGGGTTGGGGGGGGGGTGGCTAAGAATGAAGCCCCCTGGTTCTCAGGTACTGATGGAGATGGTGGAGGAGATGTTCTGACCAATCCTCACTGATTGTAGTCTGGAGGTGAGGAAATCCAGGACCTAATTACAAAGGAATTACACTTGTCTTTCATGACAGATGTACCTTCTGTCATATTCTGTTGCATCACCTCCATGATAGATTGCAAATATTTAGAATTAAGTGGCTTAAATTCTGAGCTTGTTGGATTTTCAGGCTTCAGGCATGCAATTTCATATTCTGCTGGGAGCTGAACAAAAGCTGAAATTGTGCAGATGAAATGTAATTAATCTGGGGGTCAATGTCTCTTACTGTTACAGTATTCCTTCAATAAGATACAACCTGCAATTTCTCCCGTCCAGTTGGAAAACTACCAAATTTGCACATGAAGCTCATCACAATGTGAAAAGAAGTCTGATCTCAGACATGGGTTAAGCTCAGCATGAATCTGAACTCCCAATAGATTCTGGCATTTTGGGAGAAATATGATTCTATTATCTATAAATGACTTGCATTCCACTTGTTTATATTTCCTTTCTTTCTTTTTAAAATATTTTTATTGAGTTTAGCAAAAACCCTTTACACAAGGTATACTAATAATAACATAAATCAAATCATATACAGATCACATTTCAATTGTAAATTGGAAGCATAACCATAAATATTACATAACTTATTTCATTCAGGACATCAAATTCTATAATTATAATAATTAAACAATGAAATCATAACTCTTAATATGTCCAAAAATAATATTGAATACAAAAATTATAGAAATAATACACATAAAAATCATATTTCCAATAACTTTATAATGATCGGAAAAGAAATCATTCCAAGTTGAACCTATCATAACGAAAATGGAATTACAAATATATTTGGTTTGTATTATTTTGCCTCAATCGACATGAACAGACTAGTCAAGAGATTAATTGCACAATGGATTGTTAAGCTACACTGGATGTTAATTATTGGTGGGTCCCAGTATAATTTTAATTGAGTAATGTTTTTAATATCATCAGGGAAGCAAAACACATAAATAATGCATAGGTCTAGGATGAAGATATTTTTATTTTGATTAAAATAATTTGGCACAAATGAGATTAAACTGTGAAACTTTGTATGGAATCAATCACATCCAACCTTATTTGATGACATTTTTGTAAGTGCAAATGAAGACCTGGTTTGGCAGAGACTTAATTGAGCTTTGCAGGAATAGTTTGTTTCTCAGCATGGCTAAGGCAGCTCAAAAAATGTTGAAAATTTTTTGTTGCTAAGTTTTTTGTTTCAGCATTGTACAAGTTAAGATAATCTGAAAAGACTCGTAAATTAATTATGTTTGTATGCTATAGTTGTGTTCTATTTATAAAAAGAGTGTTTAAAGTCTAATATGTAGTTTTGTTGTCTTTTATCATCAGAAAAGGAATAATTACTCATAATTCTCATGTCATGCAATTTGTTGATGTACATTGTGACATTCTGTGTCATTCCTAAAAATTAAGATGGGTACATTTTGGCATCAATCATGCTTGATGAAATTTCAACATCAGGGCATGTTGGATGATGCCATTCCTTATGCAATGCTTCTTTTGAAGTATAACAGAGGAAGTTGGCCCAGAAGCACTTTATTGATAAAATGGCATTACTTGTAAAATTAGAATAGACACCTATGAGATATGTTTATCTTTAACATGGCCCAAACCTCTCCATAAACGCCTTTGATCTCCATCCCATAATCCATATTGAAAAAGCATATTTCCCTTCCTATACAACCTTCATGTCTATGTGACAATCCCAAATCCAATATTCCCACCACCAAAAGCCAGCCTTCCCTCAAATGCTTCTACAAGTGCTGGGCTTACGCCAAGTGTACCCAGGCTTGGCAAGTTGTATCAGGCTGCACAATTTTGAGGTATGAGAATATGCAGCATCTGGGATAACATGGTGCAACTGGTTGAACTGCCCTGCTGCTCAGTCCTCCTTTAACATCCTTATCTGTTCTCATCAATATAGGACACTAGCTGGTCCTTTGGCCCATGATGTTTGCACCAATCACAATGCCAATTTAAACTGAGCATCCACCCATACACCCTATTTTATAGCTATATGTCTCAATACCTCGTGAAGATTGCTGTCATACCTGTTTCTACCACTGCAGAACATTTCAGGCACCCACCCAATTATGTAAAAATAAGTTTCATAAATCTTTAAGGTTTTCCCCTCTCATATTTGATATTATTTCTATAAATGAGCTTTTCGATAGGTTGCATGACTTTTGGATAGGTAGCATGGCTTTGCGAAGGGAAGGTCATACTTCATGTGTCTAATTGAGTTTTTTGAGAAGGTAACAAAAGAAATTGATGAGAGTAAGGTAGTAGATGTGGTCTACATGGATCTTAGTAAGACATTTGACAAGGGCCAAATGTTTCATGGAACTTTCTGAATGATCCATGGAACTTTGGTTGTGTTGATAAAAAATTGGCTTGCAGGTAGAAAGCAGAGAGTAGGAGTGGAAGGAAAGTATTCTTCCTGGAGGTCAGTGACTAGTGGAGTACCACAAGGATCTGTTCTGGGACCCCTGCTCTTTGTGATTTTTATAAGTGACCTGGATAAATGGTCATCTGGAAGGATGGGTCAGTAAATTTGTGGATGACATGAAGGTCGGAGGAGTTGTGGATGAGCTGAAGGTTGTCGAAGGTTACAAAAGGATATAGACAGGATGCAGAGATGGGTGGAAAAGTAGCAGATGAAGTTCAGTCCAGATAAATCTGAGGTGATGCACTTTGGAAGTACAAAGCAGAAGGCTGAGTACAGGGTTAATGGTCAATTACTTAAGAGTGTGGATGAACAGAGGGACCTTGGGGCACAAATCCATGCATCCCTCAAAGTCACCGCACAGATTGATAGGATAGTTAAGAATGACTGGGATGCTGGGCTTCATTAATGGGGGATTGAGTTCAGGAGTTGAGAGGTCATGTTGCAACTCTACAAATCTCTGGTGAGACCACACTTAGAGTATTGTGTTCATTTCTGGTCAATTCTTCACAGGAAGGATGTGGAAGCTATGGAGAGGGTGCAGAGGAGATTTACTGGGATGTTACCTGGATTGGAAAATAAGTCTTAAGAGACAAGGTTAGGAGAGCTTGGACTTTTTCTTTTGAGTGAAGAAGGATGAAAGGAGACAGGAGAGAGAAATTATGAGAGACATAGATAGAGTGGACAGCCAATGCCTGTTTCCCAAGACAGGATCACCAAACACCAGAGGACATAAGTATAAAGTTAGGTGAGGGAAATTTAGGGGAGACATCAGGGTTAAGTTTTTTTATGCAGAGTTGTGGGTGTCTGGAATGCCTTGCCAAGGATGGTGGTGGAGGCTGAAACATTAGGGGCATTTAAGAAACTCCTAGGCATATTGTTGGAAGAAAAATAGAGAATAATCGGGTAGGGAAGGCTTCGTATATTTTTTAAGGAATATATGGGTCGGCACAAGACTGAGAGCCAAAGGGCCTGTACGATGCTGTAGTATTCTATGTAAAAAGTGTTTAAAAAGTGAAATCTTTCTCATTCAAAAAATCATGGCTTTGCAATTTTATCCCTCCATTCAAGATTATATTCATTACTTTGTAATGCTGGACACAGCCAAGAAAAACTCAGCCACCACATTGAAAGTCGTTAATGACTATTCTTATTCAAATTCAGTGCGCACCCTTTTAAGGGCAGCATGAGCTCAGTCACCTCGTGCATTGTGACATCATAATTGTTGCCCCAGGTGTGTGCTGGGTAGGAGACTTGAGGCAGGGAGAAACCCTGACAGCGCCATCTTCCCATGGCAGCCCCGCCACGTGGAATTACATGTGGGGCCAGTTCGCCATGAGAGAGTGCGCCGCCACAACTTCACCTTTGTCTCTTTTTAGAGGATGAACTGTTTCTAAAGACAGTGCTGCAATAAAACCTAACTTGATGATCCTGTACTCACTAATTGTTATCCCCAGGTTACTAGAATTGTAACAGTATTACATGATTGCCATATTTGTTGTCTCCTTTCAAATTGCAGGACAGATTCCAGATCTATGTGTTTTCTACTTTCATTCAAAATTTCACTGTGCCAATTCAATTTTCAATTTGTGTCACCATTTTATGGTCACCATATGTATTGATTCCCAGCGATGGCTTGTGCAAAGAATTAGTTATCAGGAAGGTTTCTGACAAACGGGCAAGGTTCAATTGCTCAACAGCAGTTCCGAAACATTGACTGAATATTTCTAGCCAAGGATACTGTCTGTCCTGCTGAGTTCTTCCAGCAATTCTATCCTCTTATTTCCTTAAAACTCAGTCAACAGTTATTACCAAGCTATGCTGGTGGAAATTTTCATGAAGCCAACCTCATGAGATTGATTTTGACACTTCTTAATTCAGTAATACAAAATTATCGAATATTTGAAAATAAACTGTAAAATGTTTCAGTCATCCAACAATTTCTCTTGTAGAATTTAATGGAAATATTAACAAGTCAAAGTAAAAATGAAATATATAAAAAAACTCAACCCTGGAGTTTAATTAAAATATAGGCAGTCCCTTGGCTACAAGTGAGATCCATTCCTAAGTCTTTATTTAAGTCGAATTGGTAGGTAAGTCAGAACAAATATATACAGTTCTTCTTTGGCCAAGTTAGTCAAATTTCTTGAAGAAGGCATCAAGGGAGGTTTGTACAGAGCTTTCCTTGCATCAGATTTACAGTTTGGAGGCATGGTTACAAGGGTAAATAACCATGATCCAACTTAAAATAGCAGATGGCATTCTCCTTCCTCAAGCTGACAAACCACTCCAGCTGTGTGTAATCTGTTCGTAAGTATGCGTTGTCCATAAGTCGGGCATTTGTAACACTGGGACTGCCAGTAATGTAAAAAGTAAATCACCAAATTCTGTCTGTAGACACCATGGTTAGAATTTTAAAAAACACACAAAATTCTCGAGAAGCTCAGCAGGTCAAACAGAGTCCTTTATGTAACAAAGGTAAAGATAGATAACTGACGTTTCAGGCTTCAGCCCTTCATCGAAGTATAGGAAAATGCCGGCAAGTGTCCGAACAAAAGAGTGGGGGGGAAGGGGGTGACATAGGCAGGAGATGACAGGTGGAGAAAGGAGGGAGGGGATAGCAGCACTGAGGGGGAGAAGGGATGACAGGGTGGGTGAACTGGAAAGACAGGAAAAGGGGGAGGTTTAGTGGAAGGCAGTAAAGTTGATGTTAATGCCATCTGGCTGGAGAGTGCCCAGACAGAAAATAAGGTGTTGTTCCTCCAATTTGCGGGTTGGTAGGGTGGGACAGTACACAAGGCATGGACAAACATGTGAGTGTTGGACTGTGATCCGGAATTGAAATGGTTGGCTACTGGAAGATCACTGTGGTTGTAAAAGGAGCGGAGGTGCAGAGCGAAGCAATCTCCCAGTCTGTAACTGGTCTCTCTGATGTCAAGAATGCCACAAAGGGAGCATCAGATGCAGTAAATAAGTCGTCTGGATGTACGTGAAGTGTTGCTTCACTTGAAAGGCCTGTTTTGGGCCCCGGACCATGGTGCGGGAGGTGGTGTGGGTGCAAGGGTCGCACCTCCTGTTGGCACAGGGCAAGATGCTAGGGGTGCGATGGGTGGGGAGGGATGAATACACGAGAGAATTACGGAGGTCCCTATGGAGGGCAGAGAGGGGAGGAGAAGGAAAAATGTGTCTGGTGGTGGAATCCTGTAGTAAGTACCAGAAATTCTGGCAGATAATGTGTTGGATGCAGAGGTTGGTGGGGTGGTAGGTGTGGATGAGGGGGATTCTATGTTTGTTGCGTCTAGGGGCAGAGGGGGTCAGGGCAGATGAGTGGGAAATGGAAGAGATATGGGTGAGGGCTAAGATGATGGTGGTGGAGGGGAGCCACGTTTAAGGAAGAAGGCAGACAAATCTGCTGCATGAAAATTTCTATTTTTTAAAACAATATGGATAACCTAAATACTAGTGTGTTAAGTAATCTCACCGGTGTAGATTTTATAAAATTTGTGACAGAAATGTAATTGGACACTTGAACTATTTCAGTGAATATTCCATGTTTCAGAGAAAGCCTTTAAAATGAAGCATACTCCAGTATTAAGAGATTGAATTTAACAATATATCTGTACTTTCCTTCCCTGACTTTCCTGTCATTCCGGCCTTCAACCTTGTATCTTCCCTCAGCATAAATTGGATGGTGAATGTGATCCAAGTTTTCAATGTGACGTCATCTGAACTTTCACTAATGCCACTTGAGATTCCACATCCACACCAGAGAGAGGAAAGTTGGCTTGTGCTGCTGTCTTTTGAAAGTACAATGGCAAATTCAGTTCATTTAAGCCTCAGTCCCATATTCAGTTTACTGAAGTTTGAAGGAAGGAAAGAAAGTGTCATAAACTTACAATAATCTCCAACTCAAAACCATCAAAATTAAGATTTTAGTAGGATTTGCTTGGAATTCAAACTTGTAGCACTGCTTCTTTATCCACCGGGCTTTGCATATCAATGTCAATCATTTCAAGGGTGGAATGAGATCCAACCATTCTGATCAAGTTATATCACTTGACAATTGAACAGGGCACTTCCATGTGCTTTTGCAGTTATATGTTTTCCATGTACACACAGCAATAGCCGTCCTCGTGCCACACCATCATGAATGAGAAATTGATAGCTCTTGGCAGTCACAGCCCAGGCAGATATCCATAATACAACTTCTGATGCAAACTTAGCCATTTAGTGGAAGAGCAGATGAGAGGACAACTGGCCATTCTAATAATTGCTGCTATTGACTACAAAAGCTTCCACTGCATTCACTGCCGTTTCATTGTTTGGAAAATTCTTACACTGATTGCCCGTTTATGACCCCAGTGACTGCACTCGTTGATCGGAAGCTTTGGGCTCAGCAATGTGGATACCACAGGCAAGACTAGGGGCTACAAGCGTGACAGCACTAAAGTGGTTATGATCAAAGATCGATTCTCTCCGCAGCTAAAGAAAAATAAATTCCTGTCCCAACCTCTTGAAGAAGCAATGTCTGTGATTTTTTTTTAAGTAATTGCTGAAGAGATGTGTCACTTTCTGTTGTCAGGCCCTGAGCCATTCTTTGTGTTGGGGCTTCTCTGCCCACAATCATGATCATTATCTTCTTCAGCTTCCTTGCTTTGGCACAATCTTTCATGATCTATTTTCATCAGGTTGAAGAATGACTTCACTGCTGGCCACCAGGACACAGTCATCACTCTCTCTGGCTTGTTTATGAGGAGTTAGTTCCACCCCTGCTGTAGCATTCCAAAATCTTCTCCAGGCTTCATCCATTGGATGGTAAAGTAGAATGGCAGTGGTGGATTAACTACCACCCGGACCCTTAGGCTGAGCTTTAGTAAGGGCCCCCAGAGTTAGTGTTATGCTGGACATTCATGGGCCATGCCCACCCACCCAGTGGGATACCTACAGAAAACAGTGCATATGGCAAGGACTGAAACTGCACCCCTGTCCAAACATCTGATACCCATCTTTTAGATACTTTACAAGTCAAGCTATCAAAGCTGCAGGGATCTCCCAATGCACCAATTCCCTCTCCACCCCAGCCTGGCCACCAACCCCCTCTACCCCTATCACCACCCCCCACCTTGTCCCTGCCGACCCCCTTCTCCAAGGTGTACCTGCAGATGCTTCTCTAGCACCACTGCTTCTGGACCAATCAATGTTGAATGGTGCAACTCCGCAACCCTCATGGCTCCATTACCTCGAGGGCGCAGCAGTGCCCCAAACCCCACAGCCTTCCCACATCTTTGCTGCTCCTTCACCCCTTCCCTTCTCAGTGGCGTAAACACACTTTAAGTCCAGGCTGCCATTTTGCGGGGCCAAGCAGCGACCCCACTCTGAGCTGCGATGGTCCTGGAGGCATGAAATGGTGCATGCTGCTGCTGCTGCTTCTTCCCCTCCCTCCCCACCTTGCCCACCCGCTGCTCTTCCCAGGCTGCGTGCAGCCTAGCCTGACAGCAGATACATGTCACCAGCCGCCTGACGATTGACTGGGCAGTGAGTCAATGGAAAGCAAGCTCGGTGTCAGCCCAGCTAATGGGATGCATGGAGGGGAGGTGCTGCAGTCATCTGGAGGGCCCCTGCAGACTGAGAAACTCCAAGTTAAAATAGCAATTGTGCCCCAGTTTTATCTTGGAACTAACTGTGATTTGCACATTAAATCTCCTGCCACATGAAAATGAACAGCAACAGAATCCTTAATAAGAAGCTGGATCCATTATCAAAGTCAACTGTCGTTAATGACCATATCACTGTTCACGACCATATTACCGTTTCCTTCATGCCAGATGAAGCCAAGAAATTGAAGTAACAGTAACCCACCTGCAGCAACTAGTGTCACTGAAGCAACTACACATTTTACTATGTTTTTGATTCCTGTGTCAAATTTAATGTCTCCATAAATACAAATGATGTTTGAAGTTCAAATGACTTCATCATTCAACCACCAAGCAGTTTGCAATACCAGATTAAAATTTTGAAATGTTATATGTTTGCTTTGTGACATTGATTTTTTTTAACTTTGTAGTTACACAATATTATAATCTGTACCACAGGGTCGCAAAGTAACTGATCATGTTAAAAGCAGTGACAACACATACAAGTTCTTCTATTCACACACTGATTGGAATTGAGACATTTACTTTGAACTCATATAACATGCCATGTCTGTTCAATCTGATAATGCAGTTCAACGTTAATTTTAGCAGAAGATTTTGCTACCTTCATTTAATGACAGGAATTTTTTTTTTCAGAATTGACAATTACATCTTGAACACTAGGTGTTTTTATTTCCACACAATAATGCATCTCTCCATTGAGGTTATCACCTATGGTTAGATTAAATGTTCACTCAACAATTATGAAAGATTCTAGCAAAAAATTGGTACTCTCCACCTTACTATTGCTTCATTTATGAACCAAATTAAAAAGTGCAAATAATCAGGCAAAAATTACATGTTTTATTAAAAGTCCTATAGACTTCACTAAAGTCCATGCTAATTTGTATGCATCTTACCAATTTAGATTTTTTTTTTGGTCTCGACATTGAATTCAGTCAGTGGTTGCTTTGTGACTGTGAAAGATTGCTTAGTTCTTCAGCCTGTCACACATTGCCCTTAATTTAATTTCTGAGGATATATCGACAGGGAACATCACATCGATAATCCACTGCCCATGTCAGAGAATACATTTGCATGGCGCTTTCACTTGCATGTGCAGAGCAGAGCTGGGACATGTTCGAGTCCCTGGCATGTGTATTAAGAGTGGATTTTATCTTATAAATATAATATTTCAAAGAAGCTCGGTAAATGAAGGCCAAATAAGATCAAACAATTTTATTAATATTAGTTTTCCGGTACTCCCATGTGACTGTATTTGAATAGAAAATTAAATTTCCTGGTGTATGGATTATTTATACTTAACTGCATTATGATTACAATTGTTGGAATTAATGCTATAATGACAATTGGGGACAATGGCAATGACAGACTTGTGTGTTTCCCTGGTGCTAGGACACAGGCAGAGCAGTTCCAGCTGCATGGGTGATTATGGATAGTGAAGACAGTCATTGACCCTGCATTGAGCTGGCAGCTGCCCTGAGTGGGCCCATTGGTTTTTGATTTCAGAGAATAGGTGAAAGTCAATTGACAGGAGCATTGAAAGCTACAAGTTATTCCAATTTTAAAATACTTTTAATATCATGGCTTTTCTTTGTTGCATCTCTTATTTCTATTGTTGCTTGACAGGCCTCCTTACCTTCTGGCCCCTAGAGTTCAGCCTACTCAGCCTAATGGTTAATCCACCACCGTGGAAAGGCCGTTACGATTCACTTCAAAAAATCATAAGTTTACAGGAAGTTTGAAATGCATCCCTCCAATTGAGAAAGGAGCAGGAAACTGAAATACTCTTCAGTCTTCTTTGTATCATTTTTTAGTCCTTGAACTGGTAAGATGTCATTCAATCACTGATCAAAGGGCCTGTATGGTCAGTAACACCATCTGTTTTGTCATAGTGTCAACATGTGTGATGACGTACATGGCCCAGCTCGTTTCTGGATTCAGATTGGTTAACCTTCCCATGGTTCCTAGCTCCCTATTTTGAGTAGCTGTTTAATCACACTACCACAGTAGGAAACACCCTCATTATTTTCATTCCATCAAGATGCTTCAGTCTCTTGATGTTTGGTAAGCATTCTTCTAAACACAAATATCTATCTAATATTTCCTCATGAGAGACTAACCAAGTGGTCGTCCAGTAACCTTCTCTGAATTGTTTCAAGTGCATTTATATCCTTCCTTTAAGAAGGAGCCTAGATGTGATCTGACCAATGGTCTTTACATTGATCACAGAGCCATTATTGTTGACCAACAGCATCAGTTCAGTTACTTGTATTGATGAATGAATAGAAATAACTTCTATTTATTGTGGTTCAGGGTGGCATGGTTAGCATAACGGGTAGTGCAAAGATATTACAGCACAAGCAGTTCGTGTTCAAATTTGGTGTTGTCTGTAAGGAGTTTGTATGTTCCCCGTGACTGTGTGGGTTTCCTCCCATGTTCCAAAGATGAATGGGTTAGTCGGTTAATTGTTCACATGGAGGTATTTGGGTGGCACAGACTCATGGGCTGGAAGGGCTTGCTACCATGCTGCTTTTCTTATATAAATTGTAGTATACAAATATAGATCATGTGATTTCTTAAGCAGATTAAATTAATATCAACTCTTAACATACTGTAAAGTGCCACAGTTGATCTTGGTAAAATGTCCATTCGCATGGACATGAAACCTGAAAATCTGCAGATGCTGTGATCGTAGTGAAATGCTGGAGGAACCCAGCTGGTCTTGCAGTGACAATAAGAGGTAATGATATATAACTGAGGTTTCTGGCCCAAAATGTCGTTATATATCTTTTCCTCCTATGGATGCTGCGAGACCTGCTGAGTTCCTCCAGTATTTCTGTGTTTTCACCACAATCTCATGGACATGCTATTTTTAAACAGATCTGATGGTTTGGGAGATAAATCTTGTCTGCAATTTGCTTTTCTCGTTTTTGTTGAGCATCATTCAGAGCCATTAAGTGCATCATCAGTTCATGCAAAGGCACAAAAAAAGCTCGCCCAATTTCCATCCCAGCCTCAGTTATCTCCATGCATGGTACTTCACATTTCCAGACATTGCTCTGCATTTGTTTTACAACAAAAGCAGGTAAATGAGATTGGTGGATGAGACAGTGATGGAGAGGTAGACTTCATAGTGGCTATTCAGACTCATTTCATGATGCAGTAAATAGTTAGTACAAGGAATTGAATGAGGTATTTCTCTGGCAAGAAAACTGCATGAAAGTGCATTGATCCGCCAGAGGATTAACTTCATCATGAAGCTGCAAGATGTCAACAGAGAACATTGAGTTTCCATTTTTCACTGATATCCAACAAATCATTGTCCTCCCAAAGCTCGGTTGACATTCAGACCTTAGTGCTTGAGGAGATTTCTGCTGCAAGAGACATTTTTCTTTCAGTTTCCAGTGGTGTTGCAGGTAGGTACACCCTATGTGTGATTCTAGTTCAGTTTTAACATTGACCCACATTGTACTCATTTGTTTCTCCTACTACTGCTCACCCACACCACTCCTCCAACCCACCTCAATCTCCCAGCATTGCTGACTTGGTCCAGCCAAATGAGCAAATATCTACCGAAGGTTAACTTAGATAGGGCGAACATGTTGGGTCAGCAGAAATCTGTGTGTGGAAGGATCTTAAATAAAGCTGTAGGTTGGCATCTGGCCCACATGATCTGGCCATTTAATGCATTACAGAAAGACTGTGCAAGCCTTGCATCATTTCTGCTTTTTACAAAATGTAAAAGTTTGCAATTTCCATTTATTTGTGAAGACAACATAATGTGCAATATATTCAACAACTCATGTTCAATGTCATTGAACATTATTTAAATATAAAAATATCAGACCAATTTTGTATAATAACCATTATATTGAAATATTTGCAAGGTTTTTAGAAGTGAATTACATTAAAACTAGGTTCAAATCAAGTAAGATAGCCAAAGATGAGTCAGCACGTTTTCAATCAACTTTTACATTTTTGAAACACTGTTAATAGAATTTTAAGTAGCTCCTCTAAAGGATGTAATTTGGTAACAGCTCAATCTTTACTACATTGATCACCAGTTAAGTGATGAAGGAACAGTGAGGACATACAGCAATCTCACGACAGAATTATAGCACAGCTTAAAACTTATTGTCTGGGCATTGAGCCAGAACTGACTTTTTTTGTTCTGAAGCTTCGCCCAATAATAAAATTGCTGAAAATGAAATAAAACTTGGGAACACAAATGTCCTGTTCAGGAAGAGAGATGTGGGGCTATAGTACAATTAATATCTATGATCTGGGAGCAGGTTTGCAATTCTCATGATTCTTGAGTGATATCATCCCCTGTGGTGAACAGTACCCGCCAGGATGTTGGACACTTTTTTCCTTTATTTGACCCTGTGCTCCACAGTTTTAAATTTGTAATCAACAATTCACATGTAATTGAAGTACACACTCTCCAGATTTTACTGAAGGTTATTTGTATACATTTTGGTTAGATCAGTGGTTTTCAAACTACCCCTCCCCCTACCAAACTCACATTCAACCTTAAGCAATTCCTATGAAACCGTGCACATAACGAGTCAATTAGGTATGATTACAACAGTGCTTTTCAAACTTTTTCTTTCCATTCACATACCATCTTAAGCAATCCCTTATTAATCACAGAGCACTTATGGCATAGGGAATACTTAAAGTGGAATATGAGTTTAAGGATGCAGTTTGAAAACCACTGGATTTGACCATATGGAAATTACAGCAGTTTTTATACATAGTTTCCCCATTTCAGGGCACCATAACATTTGGGACATTTTGCTTCATAGATGTTTATAAGTCCTCGGATATGTCTAAGTGCTTAAATCGTGCAGATATGAGAGTGAGGCTTACTTCTCAGCTTTTGATCACTTTTGAAGTCTATAGTTGCCATTTTTCAACTTGAGACCAGAGTTGTGCCAATGAAAGTCAAAGAAGACATTATGAGGCTGAAAAACAAGAATAAAACAGTAAGAAACATCACCCAAACCTACTGTTTGGAAGATCATTAAGAATAAAAGAGCATATTGGTGAGCTCAGTAATTGCAAAGGGCCATCGAAAACTTCCACTGCTGAAGATAAAAGAATTCTCAGCACAATGAAAAAAAATCCCAAACACATGTCCTACAATCAGAAACACTGTTCAGGAGACAGGTGAAGATGTGATAATGAGTAGAGTCTGCAGAAAACTTCATGAACAGAAATACAGAGGCTTCACTGCAAGATGCAAACCACTAGTTAGCCACACAAACAGGATGACCAGATTACAGATTGCCAAGAAGTATTTAAAAGAACCTGCAGAATTCTGGAATAAGGTCTTATGGACATGATGAGATGAAGATTAACCTTTATCAGGGTGATGGCAAGATCAAAATGTATAGGCATAAAGGAAATGCCCAAGATCCAAAGCAAACCACCTCACTTATGAAACAGGGTGGTCGGGCCTGGGCATGTCAGGCTGCCACAGGTTCTGGTGCACTTATCTTCATTGATGATGTAATTGCTGATGACAGTAATAAAATGAATTCTGATGTGTATAGAAATATCAAAGGAGTTTTCCAAGTCAATCACCTGATCTGAATCCAACTGAACATGCCTTCCAAGTGCTGAAGAGAAAGCAAGGGACAAGCCCCTGAAACTAGCAGGAGCTGAAGATAGTTACAGTAGAGACCTGGTAGAGCATTATCTTAGCACCTGGTGATATCTATGAATCACAGACATTGTATACAAGGGATATGTAACAAAGTACCAAACATGATGACATTTCTATATACAGAGGAACCACGATTTGATGCACTTCGATTTAACGCGAATTCAGATATAACACAATGAGTTATTAAAGCCCTTAACTTCCACATTCCATTCTTTGAGATAGGATGTTAAGTGAGCCCATTTTAAAAGATGCAGAACCAGGGATGGCCACCCTGGGCGCAGCGGATGTTTAGAAGTGGTGCGTCAAAATGATTAAGGTAAGCAATGTTTATCTTGGTGGGGAATTCATCACATTGATGAGGGTGGGGTGTGGTGTGTGTTGCTGAGAACTGGGGTGGGGTGGTGTGTGTTGCTGAGAATGGAGGGAGTGGTGATGAGTGCTGCCACAAATGGGAGGTGGGGGTAAGTGCTGCCACAAATAGGGGGTGGGTGTGAGTGCTGTGGAAATGGGGGGGTGGGGGGGTATGTTGCTGTGAACAGAGGGAGGTGGGTGCTACTGCAAACAGGGGGTGGGGGTGAGTGCTGCCATGATCGATGTGTGTATATATTGCCTTTGGCTTGGCTTCGCGGACGAAGATTTATGGAGGGGGTAAATGTCCACGTCAGCTGCAGGCTCGTTTGTGGCTGACAAGTCCGATGAGGGACAGGCAGACACGGTTGCAGCGGTTGCAGGGGAAAATTGGTTGGTTGGGGTTGGGAGTTGTGTTTTTTCTCCTTTGTCTTTTATCAGTGAGGTGGGCTCTGCGGTCTTCTTCAAAGGAGGTTGCTGCCCACCGAACTGTGAGGCGCCAAGATGTACGGTTTGAGGCGATATCAGCCCACTGGCGGTGGTCAATGTGGCAGGCACCAAGAGATTTCTTTAGGCAGTCCTTGTACCTCTTCTTTGGTGCACCTCTGTCACAGTGGCCAGTGGAGAGCTCGCCATATAACACAATCTTGGGAAGGCGATGGTCCTCCATTCTGGAGACGTGACCCACCCAGCGCAGCTGGATCTTCAGCAGCGTGGACTCGATGCTGACGACCTCTGCCATCTCGAGTACTTCGATGTTAAGGATGAAGTCGCTCCAATGAATGTTGAGGATGGAGCGGAGACAACGCTGATGGAAGCGTTCTAGGAGCCGTAGGTGATGCCAGTAGAGGACCCATGATTCGGAGCCGAACAGGAGTGTGGGTATGACAACGGCTCTGTATACGCTTATCTTTGTGAGGTTTTCCAGTTGGTTGTTTTTCCAGACTCTTTTGTGTAGTCTTCCAAAGGCGCTATTTGCCTTGGCGAGTCTGTTGTCTATCTTGTTGTCGATCCTTGCATCTGATGAAATGGTGCAGCCGAGATAGGTAAACTGGTTGACCGTTTTGAGTTTTGTGTGCCCGATGGAGATGTGGGGGGGCTGATAGTCATGGTGGGGAGCTGGCTGATGGAGGACCTCAGTTTTCTTCAGGCTGACTTCCAGGCCAAACATTTTGGCAGTTTCCGCAAAACAGGACATCAAGCGCTGAAGAGCTGGCTCTGAATGGGCAACTAAAGCAGCATCGTCTGCAAAGAGTAGTTCACGGACAAGTTTCTCTTGTGTCTTGGTGTGAGCTTGCAGGCGCCTCAGATTGAAGAGACTGCCATCCGTGCAGTACCGGATGTAAACAGCGTCTTCATTGTTGAGGTCTTTCATGGCTTGTTTCAGCATCATGCTGAAGAAGATTGAAAAGAGGGTTGGTGCGAGAACGCAGCCTTGCTTCACGCCGTTGTTAATGGAGAAGGGTTCAGAGAGCTCATTGCTGTATCTGACCCGACCTTGTTGGTTTTCGTGCAGTTGGATAACCATGTTGAGGAACTTTGGGGGGCATCCGTTGCGCTCTAGTATTTGCCAAAGCCCTTTCCTGCTCACGGTGTCGAAGGCTTTGGTGAGGTCAACAAATGTGATGTAGAGTCCTTTGTTTTGTTCTCTGCACTTTTCTTGGAGCTGTCTGAGGGCGAAGACCATGTCAGTAGTTCCTCTGTTTGCGCGAAAGCCGCACTGTGATTCTGGGAGAATATTCTCGGCGACACTAGGTATTAATCTATTTAGGAGAATCCTAGCGAAGATTTTGCCTGCAATGGAGAGCAGCGTGATTCCCCTGTAGTTTGAGCAGTCTGATTTCTCGCCTTTGTTTTTGTACAGGGTGATGATGATGGCATCACGAAGGTCCTGAGGCAGTTTTCCTTGGTCCCAACAAAGCTTGAAAAACTCATGCAGTTTGACATGTAGAGTTTTGCCGCCAGCTTTCCAGACCTCTGGGGTGATTCCATCCATACCTGCTGCTTTGCCACTTTTCAGTTGTTCGATTGCCTTATCTGTCTCATCCCGGATGAGGACCTCATCCAGCTCTAGCCTTAGGGGCTGTTGAGGGATCTGGAGCAGGGCAGAATCTTGGACTGAGCGGTTGGCACTGAAAAGAGATTGGAAGTGTTCTGAACATCGGTTGAGGATGGAAATCTTGTCGCTGAGGAGGACTTTGCCGTCTGAGCTGCGCAGCGGGCTTTGGACTTGGGGTGAGGGGCCGTACACAGCCTTTAGAGCCTCGTAAAAACCCCTGAAGTCTCCAATGTCCACGCTGAGCTGGGTTCGCTGGGCGAGGTTAGTCCACCACTCATTTTGGATCTCCCGGAGTTTGCGCTGAAGATAGCTGCATGCGCAACGGAAGGCTTGTTTCTTCTCTGGCCGGGACGGCTTTGTAAGGTGAGCCTGGTGGGCAGCTTGCTTCTTTGCCAGCAGCTCCTGGATTTCCTGGCTGTTATCGTCGAACCAGTCCTTGTTTTTCCTGGAGGAGAAGCCCAGTACCTCTTCAGTGGATTGCAGTATGGTAGTCTTCAGCTGATCCCAGAGGGTTTCAGGGGACGAGTCCGTGAGGCGGATTGCAACCTCGAGCTTTGCTTTGAGGTTTGCCTCAAAGTATATATTGTGCACAGTGGTGAAACCCCGATTTAGTACAACCCCGCTTTTTTTGCGCTATATATACACCAACCATTGTTATGTTGCCTTAAGGGGACTATGTTTAAAAAAAATAATTTAGTGTAAAGCTGTAATTTCAATATGTCTATATGTCAAACCAAAATGTATACAAATAACTTTGAATAAAATCTGGAATGTGCACTTTAATTACATGTGAATTGTTTGATTACAAATTTAAAACTGCAGCACAAGGGGAAACAAAGGAAAAAAGTGTTGTTGTCCCAAACATTATGGAGGACACTGTACGTTGTGGAGCAAATATAATTGCACATGGTATTCTCATTTAGTTTTGACTCTTTGAGATGGTCCTGGCCTGCCTATCCTTCACCTTCAGCCAGATTTCTGCATGTGGTCCACCCATGTCAGCACATACCTCACTGGCGGGGTTGGAGCTACCAATAGGCCAACTAGGCAGCCGCCTAGGGTGCAGACCTCAGAGGACCCTGTTGAAGAGAGATTCCAACAGCTCTGGCACCTCTGTCTCATTAATGACCTGCATTAGTCTGGTAAGGCAGAAGGAGGAAGTGATACGGCACACGTTGAACGTCACATCAGGTATGTCCCTGATATATTCAGGTATATTTATATACTGTACCTGTGAAAATAGGAACTATGAAAAGATAAATAATATTAAAATTAAAGCAATTAACTAAAACAATAAGATAATTGAAAATATTAAACAAATAATACATAATATTTAAAAAACTAACTCTGTCCCTCCCACATCTTTGGGAGAACTGAGATCCTGCACATTTACTGATCGAATGCAGGATTCAAGATATGACTTCCTCAGCAGAGTTCTGGGGAATCCAGACAAGAGTTGGCTCTGATGCAGAGAGAACGAATGAATATCCTAAGACTGCTTGGCATTACCTCTGAGGCTAACTTTTCAGAATCAGAATTTATTGTCATGAACAAGTCATGAAATATGGTGTTTTGCAGCAGCGTCAAACATTCATACAAACCACTTTTACAACAATAAAAACAACCAAAATAAAGCACGAAAACTAAGGCAATGTCTTTGGTTCATTGATTATTCAGGAATCTGATGACAGGGGGGAAGAAGCTGTCCTTGTGTCGCTGAGTGCTCGCCTTTAGGCTTCCTGGATGATCCTATCCTGTGCCTTGTTAGAAAACTTTCCCTTTCAGTATCATTCTTTTGGTTCTCACTTTTCACCTCACCAGCCTCATACTTTGACAATTCCACCAACTACAATGCGATCCCACCACCACCACATCTTCCCCTCCCCATTTCTTTCCATTTTATGCAGACACTGCTCTATGTTTGCTCCTTGGTTTGCTCTTCCACCCTCACCTCCCATCTTCCACCCCATTCAGCACTTACCATTGCAACTGCTACAGGTACAAGATTTCTAAATGTAACTTTTAAATTTAGATATACATTATGTTACAGACCCTTTTGGCCAACTAGCCCATGCTGCCCAATTAACCCACAACTCCCTTCTTCTTTCCCCTCATCCCCATGCACAGCCACAAGCAGACCTCCCAGGAGAGGCAAGGCTTCAAATGTACCTCCTCCAAACTGGTCGTCTGCATTCCGGGCACTCGATGTGGTTTCCTCTACCTTGGTGAGACCAAGCACAGATTGGGCATTTGCTGAATACCTCAATTACTAGCTGGAACACCAGGTTGCCAGCCATTTCAATTCATCTCACCATTTCCACACAGACTTGCCTGTCTTCAGCCACTTTAATTGCCAGGGTGAGGCCCAACCCAAACTTGAAGAACATGGTAATGTATTCTCCCGGGGTCATATTGAATTTTACAATTTCAGATGAACATCCCCTCCCCCACTTTGATCAGGTTCCAATTTTCCATCTGTCTTTTATCTGTTCCCATTTTCCTTGCCCATTCCAGTGCTTGCTTTTCTCTCAATTCCCCTGAGTGGTCTGCTCCATTATTAGGCTCCCCACTCCACCGCTTCAACTTGTATTTCTCCAATATTCTATTAACCTCTTGGCTGGTTCCCAGGCATTTCACCTCCTTCTTATGTTTGCTATCTCCCCTTCCCAATGTAATCTCAAAAAGGGGTCCTGACCTGAAATGTTACTGTTCACTTCTCTCCATGGATGCTGCCCGACTTGTCGAGCCCCGCAAGCTTCTCACTATATGCTCCAAATTTAAGCATCTGCAATTACTCATCAGAATCAGAATTTATTGTCAGGAACAAGTCATGAAATTCGTTGTTTTACAGCAGCGTCATAATGCAAACATACGCCATTACCGTAAAAAAAGTAAAAATTATAGTGCACGAAAAGTAAGGCAGTGTCTATTATTCATTGATTATTCAGGAATCTGATGGCAGCGGGGAAGAAGCTGTCCTTGTGCCCTTGAGTACTCTTCTTTAGGCTCCTGTAGCTCTCCCAATGATAGCAGAGTGAAGAGGGATTGGCCTGGGTGGTGGGGTCTTCGAGGATAGAGGCTGCTTTTTTAAGACACCGCCTCATGTAGATGTTCTGATGGAATGAAGCCTGGTGTCTGTGAGTTGGCGCCTGCATACCAGATAGTGATGCAACCAGCCAGAATGCTCTCCATGGTATACCTGTAGAAGTTGTCGAGAGTCTTCAGTGACATACTGAACCTCCTCAGATACCTCACAAAGTATAGCCATTGGCGAACCTTCTTTGTGATTGCATCAACATGGAGGCTCCAGGACGGAGATATTGACACCCAGGAATTTGAAGTTTTCTTGACCCTCTCCACTACTAAGCTCAAATTCCCAGATTAGTGTTTATTCAGAAATGCCATGTTCAAGTGATTATTAATGAGATAAATCGCCACCTCAGAGCTCATTAACATTCATCTGTTTCATGTTGGACTTGAGATGAGAATTGAAATAATGTTTCCTGAAAAAAGTAACCAAAGAGCTGAGTACTGTTCTGATTGGGAAAATTATTTGATCCCCAAATGGCCAAGCCTCAATAATTCACATTTCAGAAAAAAAATGTAAAGTTATTACATTCATTATCTAAATCATTTAGGATAAAATAAATGCACTGAAGCCAGGTGACCAAATTTTATTTTTGACTGGCATGGAAATATGAGATGTAAAAGTGAAGAAAGGGGTATCAGGTTGCTCACAGCGGATACTGACAACGTTGTTTTGCATTATATATTAAGCCAAAAGTTAAATCAAATTTTGAAGCCTTGAAAGTAACAAATCATTTTGGAACATCAGAAGATGCAAATGTGCACATTTTTTCTTTTCAAATTCAGTGAGTGCTGAACAGAACCAGGGTCTACAATATGATGCGTGAAAGAAATAATGAGGGGAATCATTTCAAGGGCATTGTTATGCATTTTGTTCTTTGTATGTCACCATAATATTAATCAGATCCCAAAGCCAGAGGGAAGAGAATATTACTGGGTGAAATAGTGTTGCATCTATTTGTATTTTACCCTTTTGCAAATATATCTTAATTGAAGCACTCAGAAATCAAAAGCATTTCTCTTGGATACCAACTGATTCGATGAAAAGCTTCATCATGAACCATGAACAGTCTCCACTGCTTCAAGAGAAAAAAAAATCAGGTGTAATTTTTGAAAACTCAGTTTTTTTATTTTACCATTCAGGTGTTATCAGAAAGCTAGTTATTCACAACACAG
Source organism: Narcine bancroftii (assembly GCF_036971445.1). Lineage (NCBI taxonomy): Eukaryota > Metazoa > Chordata > Chondrichthyes > Torpediniformes > Narcinidae > Narcine > Narcine bancroftii. The sequence continues at coordinate 51,501,669 of NC_091475.1, forward strand.
AGAACATTGTTGCCCAATTCCAGTTGAAAGAATCTCAGATGAATAGAACAATGCCATTTATTGCAGTGACCATACTTCTTTGGCTGTGTTCCCAAGCAGTTAACTGAGTCTGCTTTCATCCAGTCAGCATCAAATTGGTTGAATCCATTGGTAAAAGAAAGACTTTCAGCTTATTTGGCTACACAGACTTCTAGACTTGAAGTATGATGGCATGGTTAGTGTAGCAGTGAGCACAACACTATTACAGTGATAGCAACCAGGGTTCAAATCCGGTGCTGTCTGTAAGGAGTTTGTGCGTTCTCCTTAAGCCTGCATGGGTTTCCTCTGGGTGTTCTGATTCCCTCCCACCCTTTAAAATGTACAAGGGTTGTACCTTAATTGGTGTATTTGGACAGCACAGGCCTGTGGGCTGGAAGGGTCTTTTACCATACTGTATGTCTAAAACTAATTTTAAAAATAGTGAATTTTAGTTTCACTTCAGGATTTGAGTGAATATTCATGACTGAAAAGATTTTCCAATATGGTTTCTTCAAGCAACTTCACCTAAAATGTATCAGTTCTCATTTCTGGCTTGTGACTACTTATGTAATCAAACTGACTGTTGATTTTACAAATGAGATGATGAAGACAGACTCTTCGTTAATTGGATAATAATAATACCAATATTCTATCATAAGAAAGAACCTTTACATGAAGGACCAATACAAAGATAATTGCACTTTAAAGGTACTTTTTCAGTTATTAAATTAATCCAGGACACTCTAAGAACATATCAGATCATTTGAAATAATGGAACCAAGTTGAAGACATGAAATATTTTGATTTTGAATGGACGGCCAGGATGAAAAGTACAACACTTTTATTGATGAAAATCCACCCATAACCCAGCCAATTTTGCTTCAAGCTGGTTTTTAGCTCCTCTATATCGAGTTGCACTCAGTTATTAATGTAAATTCAGAATTATTGTCAACAAATTCTCCTAATCGAGCACTTGTCAACCCATTTCTGAAATACAGTAATTACATTTTGCTCAGTCGTAGTGGAATCAAATTACAGCCATTACTTGTATCAATTAGAATATTTAGTGGTGAAAAATGTTTAAATAGATGAGTATAACAAAACTGTATTTAAATAAGCAGGTGAAAATATTACTTAAGATTAATTCAGATACATTTACTTCGTTGTCCCCATACAAAAAGTAGAAACACCCAGAAATTTCCATACCTCCAAATATTGACCATGATTCAATTAGGATATGAGATGATGAGTGATTTGCTGCCATTTTGTTTCCTCATGTTTGTTGTTCATTTTAAATATATTATCAAAATTTTGTATTTTTTAATTAATATATCATCCATAATATTTTGGTTCTGTATTTTCATCACCATTTGTAAAATAAAATAGCTGCTTCATTCCATTTATAAATGAATTACCTCCAAGTTTAAAATTATACTCTCTTCTGGATTCACCTCCCAGAGAAAATAGTTACTCTAAATCTCCTCATCTCTTTATTGTCTTAACTGTTGCATGTTAATTGGACAAAGTGGGAAAAAAGTGAACTTTTCCGATTTTTGTGGCCAGTATTCTCTCAATTTTTTAGACATACAGCACAGTAACAGGCCATTTCAGCACACAAGCCCATGGCACCCAATTACATCTGATTGACCTCCACCCTCGGTACATTCATGAAAGATTGGAGGAAACAGGAGCTCCCAGGGAAAACCCATGCTGACACGGGGAGAACATACAAACTCCGTACAGATAGCACAGGATTGGAACCCGGTCTCGGTCGCTGGTACTGTAAAGGTGTTGCCCTAACAGCTACGCCATCTACGCCCTAATGTCAATCCCAGAGACAGATTAAGTAGAATTTAAATTTACCTTGATTTTTGCATATATTGAGTCATAATTTTGAATTGTGGTCTGTTTTCAAAATGTGCTTGTTTTGGAAGCAGAGTATGATGTAGCCATTATAACACACGCATCCTTAACATAAACAATGCAAAGTAGATTTCTATCTTATCTGATTATTCTCACTTAATGGTTGTCAGATATCCCTGTAAGCATATTGGCCACTATGGATGTGGATTCCATCAAGAGGACACAAGCTGACAATCTAGAATTTATTTTTTCATACTTATTTTTTAAAACACATTCTACCTAAAGTATTCCCTATGCCATCAGTGCTCTGTGATTTGTAAAAGATTACTTAAGGTTGTACTGTACGTGAGTGGAAAGATAAGGCTGAGAACCGCTGTTCTAGACTCAATTGTTACTGAAATATTTTGCTTGAGAAAAATAGTCATTGGCCCATTTCCTTTGGAGTTGTGAAACGGTGCACATAATAAGTCAATTAGATACGATTAAAACAGTGGTTTTCAAACATTTTCTTTCCACTCATATACCACCTTAAGTAATCCCTTACCAATGACAGAGCACTGATGCCATAGGGAAGACTTAAGGTAGAATGTGAGGTTTTTTTTGAAAAAGGTTGCCCACTCCCATTTAAACTTTTAAGCTCTGGAATCATCCTGGTGATTCTGCGATATAAATGTTCCAACAGTTGTTCTTGCTGAAGTTCAGTATCCAGAAGTAAATGCATTGCACCAGAGAGGGTCTGGTGATGTCTATGCAACTAAAGACTCACACACTCACTTTACTTCCCACATTATTTGAAATCCTTTCATCCAATGGATTTCTTTTTTGCAGATACACACTAATGATTAGAAATGTATCAATATTCATGGAAAATAAATCCTTTTGCATTATCATGATACCTGGGCATTGGAATTCAGTCAGAAAGCACATTCTTTTTAAGATATAAGACAACACTGTGGCATAAAATCAATTACAAAACATGATCCATACCTTACAGTACATCTTGCAACAAATGAAATGTTTGGTTGTTTGCTTCTGTGGGATTCAAGCACAAAGATCCGAAGCAGACAAAGCAGAAATGATAACGATGCTGAGTTCATGTATTTGCAACAAATCTAATCCACACATACACATTTTCTACATGGTGTGGAAATCAGATCTGTGATAAACATTTGCAAGTTTTTTGGGTCATTGATTGGGTCATTTATTGGTTTCAGTCTTACACAATTTTGGAGCTTCAGAAAATTTGATGTGCTCTGAACCCTTTTTAAAGTGAACCCATTTGTCACAAAGTGAAATGATTCTCCAAGCAGAGATCTGCCAAGTCCTCAGCATGACCAGGAAAAGATATTGAGGTGTTGATGATAAATTTCCAACCAACCAGGCACAAGGAAAGGAAAGATTAAAAATCCAGCACTCTGGCCAGGAAGGTAAATCTGTAAGGAATGCTCCCACCTTCATCTCTGTGAGGTGTAATGCATTTGAAGGCATTGTTTAGATAGCAAATTCAGTAAATTCCTGTGGCCCTGAACGTCTCAGACAACAGGACATTTATGAATGATACACATCACCTTTTCCTATCAGAAAAAAAAGTGTTCCTGTATGTGTGCAATATGTAAATGTTTGTTACTGCTCCGAATAACCAGACAACATAAGTGGTAACCTTCGTCAAATGCTTTATTGATAAACTCAAAACAACTTTCTGTACAACGGGAGCTTTGTGTAATGGCGTCTGCTACCAGCCAAGCTACATTTCAACTGCCTTGCCTTGTGGGGACTTGCACATGTGCAGTAGTGCTGTGGCGAGTACTGCAACGCGATTGCAGCACAATTGCAGCGGGTGCAGAGCAGCTGATGAGAGCGGCTGTCTACATCCCCTTTCTTGAGCAACCCCCACATACCTCAATCCATGTTGGTGCTGTACAATGTTTACAGTTCAGCAATGAACAGCCAATCCAGTTTCATCCTGTTATTTTGGATTGGGCTTACACATACGCCCAGCGTGTGTCATGTCGTAGCCATTGGTGGAAGTGGATACTTGGGGTGCTTAAGCCAGAGAGGATGTGCCATCCACAGTCTCAGGGGTGCGGCCTCTTTTTTCATGGGTTGTTCCGAAGGGAGCTCCGCCTACTCCGGGTTCACATTCCAGATCCAGGTATATAGTCTCATCAGGAATGGTTTGGGATGGGGGTGGCTCTCCCTGACAGGTAGGATATATCGACAGTTCCTCCGAAATACCCTTCATTTTGATTTTACAAGGTATGACCTGGGCTCCTGGCAGTTCCTTTTGAATATGCCCATGCGGTCGTAGCCCTCTGGACCCTGCATCCTTATGAATTTGCCCTTCTGCTAATGGCTCAAGCAGTCAGCTCTTCTTGTTGTAGTACCTCTTCTATGTTAGCCTCCTGTTGAGCAGTTGGGCCTCGATTTCTTGTGGGTTCTTTAACTGAGGCTCCAAGAGCCTCCTTGCTTCTATCAGGGTCAACCGCGTCTATCTGGACATGAATCATTGCACCAAAGTGGCGTCACTAGGTATGTTCCTTAGGTTCAGCAGGTTGAGGAACACATCCGTCTTCTCCCTGTGAGACTTATCCATGAACTGCTTCGTGCTCCTCACGACTCTTTCAATCAACCCGCTTGACTGTGGGTACTCTGGGCTGCTAGTGATGTGGTTGGAATCCCATGTTGCTGCAAAGTGTCTGAATTTCTCACTGGTGAACTGACTGCCATTGTCCGATAGCAGAGTGTGGGGTGCCCCATGCACTGAAAAGTGCCTCTTCAACTTGGTTATGATTGCCAAGGAGGTGGTATCATGTAGAAGGTCTATTTCAAACCATCCAGAGTACCAAATACTGTTGACCGAGCAACTTGAAGATGTCTTTTTGTTACGGTTGACCAGGGGAGGTCTGCAACCAGGTGGAGCTGCAGTGGCTGTCTCTGCAGGTGCAGTCTGGTACTGTTGCACAATGAGCAAGCTTGTACCTCCTGGTCTATGTTTTCCATCATCACTGCCCAAAAAGCGATGTCTCTAGCCCTGTGTTTGGTTGCTTCTGCCCCTGGGTGCCCTCAGTGCAGGATGCTTACATAAATGTTTTGCAGTGAACTTGGGTCTACTGCTTTCTGGCCCTTCATTATGATTCCATCATTGATGAGTAGTTTATCCAGAAATGGGAAGTAGGGTTGCACTTCAGGTGATAGGCTGCGCTGCTTGTCTGGCCAGCTGCCCTTGATAAAAGTGCTCAGGGTCCTCAAAGTTGAAACTTTGGCTGTGTTGTCTCAGTTCCTCCAACCAGGAGGAGGAGATATGGATTACTGTCATTACATCAAAAGTGTCCTCTTCCTTAGCTTGCAAGATCATGCATTTTCTGGGAGCATGGAATAGTGCGTTGGCTATTTGCATTTCTTTTCCACACTTGTAAATTAAAGTCTGGTTGTATTTCTGAAGCCTGATCATCATTCTCTGTAATCGTGCAGGGGCTGTGTAAATTGGCTTCTTTAGAATTGTGACCAGAGTTAAGTGGTCAGTTTCTATCGTCACTGGTCTCCCATAGACATAGTTGTTGAATTTTGAACAGGCAAAAACTACTGCCAACAACTTTTTCTCTATTTGGGTGTACCTGGTGTCCATGTTGGTGAGTGTCCTGGATGTGTAGGCCATGGGTTTTCCAACTTGCAGGCATGCCACACCAAGTAACAAGTTTGCATAACTGGTCTTTGTACATCATAGAATAAAAGAACAGGTGGGCATGACATATGCCTTTTTATGCATCAAATGCATTTTGTTGCTGCTCGTGCCACATCTACTCCATGTCTTTGAGCATCAGCTGCCTCAGTGGAGTGGTAAGATCACTGGAGTTCAGGATGAACGCCCAGGTAGTTGACCATGCCCAGGAAACGTTGCAATGCTGTCATGTCTGTCGGAACTGGCAATTCGCTTATTGCTCTGGTCTTCGAAGGGTCCACCTTCAGGCCTTCTCCTGTGAAGACACAGCCTATGTAACTGAACTGGTTCAGCTGGAATCTTCACTTCTGGAGATTAAACCTAAGGTTTACCTTCCAGGCTCCATCGAGTATCTTTTTAAAATTGCATTGTGTTCTTCCAAGTCCTTATCACCTACGAGTATGTCATTGACAATGATGGCATAGGGGTACCCCGCAAAGATTTGTCCATTGACCTTTGAAATACCTCGCTGGCTGAATTGATTCTGAATGGCATTTTCAGGAATCTGTATTGGCCAAAACTTATGCTGAATATGGTCAGCAGAGACAACTTGTAGTCAAGTTTGATTTGCCAGAAGGAATTCTTTGTGTTCAGGACTGAAAAGACGGTCGCACCACCCATCTGTGCGTCAGCTTTCTCCACAGTATGCATTGGTTGGTGTGGTTGTTTTAAAGCTGTATTGAGGTCTCTTGGCTTGATATCAATCTGGATCTCCTGTCCGTATTTTTTCTTAACAACCACCATGGAGGAGACCCACTCGGTGGGCATGGAGACTGGGATAATCATGCCCAGGTCCTGCATCCTGTCCAACTTAGTCTTAACCCTGTCCTTCATTGCTACAGGTATATGGTATGCCGGATGAACAATGGGCCTCATTTCCAGGTTGAGTCTTATGTCACCAGAAGCTTCCCCAGTTCCTCTGTTTAAAAAGGTCACTGTACTGAGAAAAAGTTCTGTGCGTCAAGTCATGCTTGACTGGACGTATCTGGTGTACTTCTCTGTTAAACAAAACAAGTCCTATGTCTATGCTTGCACTCAGGCCCAGCAGAGGCACGACATCTTCTTGGACTATGAAAATGGTTAGTACATGCAGCTGTCTTTGTACATAGTACCGCCGTAGCACTGTACCATCAGTTCTGATTCTACTGCCCCTGTCTGCCACAAGGCTTGTGGACTTGGTGCATGGTATGATCTGTTCTGACTTCCTCAGTCGACTGAATGTTCTTTGTGACATGACGTTGCACTTGGCCCCTATGTCAACTTTCATGACTGTTGCTTTACCATTGATCTTCATTGATATAAATGCTGCATTATTCCTTCTGGTTCACATCTTTGCTGGGTCTCCTGACATCCGCAGAGTCAGCCCATCAACGTAATACTCATTGTCCGGGTTGGTTTCTCCTTGCTCCAGTTCCACATGCTTAATTATCCTTCTGTATATGGGTCCCGGAGTGAGTTGATGCCTAGCTCTGCAGCATCTGCTAAAATGATTAAATTTCCAGCAGGCTCTACACTGCTGGCCAAACACCAGGCACATCTCTTGCCTTGCCATTGCAGTCGCCACACTCTGTCCTGGGTGAGGGTGCAGTTGGGCTATGTTGACTTCTTCTTCTTCTGGTTTCCAGCCACTGCCTGTTCACAGGTCCCATCTGAATTACATCTATGCTTGTGCCTTGCTGCTGTGGAGAGGCTCGCTTTCTGCTGTTCTCCTTTGTTTTCTTCTCCATAGTCTGGGCCAGACACGTGGAGATGGCTTTTGCAAGAGTTAGTTCACTGTCACGCAGCAGTGCCTTTCTCATGGCTTAATTATGGATGCTGCAGACAATCCTTTTAAATCTCAAAAAAAAATTTATCAAGTAAATACGGAATAGATTGAAACAAATATTGTATACGTGGAAAGGTATTAATCTTAATTTTATTTATCCTTCCCATTAAATTAATAGGTAAATCCTTCCATTTAATCAAATCAGTTTTAAATTATTTCATTAACGGAGCATAATTTAATTTATATAAAGATTGATAATTAACATTTAAAATTATACCCAGATATTTAATTCGATCAGTCCACTTCAAATTAATAATATTCTTATAAACTGAATAATTTCCTTCACTTACCGGTAATACTTCACTTTTTTCCCAATTAACTTTATATCCAGAAAGACATCCATATTGTATTAAACATTCCTTCAAATGCAAAAGTGACTGAGCTGGATTTGTTAAATACATCAATATGATATCAGCAAATAAATTAATTTTGTACTACTCATCTAAAACTTTCATACCTTGTGTCTGTATATTTTGTCTTATCAACTGTGCTAAAGGTTCAATCACTAACACAAACAAAGCTGGTGGTAAAGGACAACCTTGACAAGTGATTCGAGTTAACTTAAAAGATTCCGAAATCAAACCATTCATCAATACTCTAGCTACCGGTTTACTATATAGAGCCCTAATCCAACCAATAAAAGAAGGACCATACTTAAATTTCTCCAAAACTTTAAACAAAAAAATTCCATTCAACTCTATCAAATGCTTTTTCTGCATCTAAGGATATCACCATCGGATGATCTAAAGATTGTCGAAATCTATTAATCAAACTAATCACTCGCAAAATATTATCCGAAGCATATCTATTCATTATAAAGCCTGTTTGATCAATATGAATCAACTTTGGTAAAAATTTAGCCAATCTATTCGCTGATACTTTAGCTATTATTTTATAGTCTACATTTAACAACAAAATTGGTCTATATGAAGATACCTTCAAAGGATCTCTATCTTTTTTAGGAATTACTGTAATTAAAGCACTAGAACAAGACTCAGGTAAATCATAATGTTCTCCATCTTGATGTTACACATCCCCAAGCACTGTAGATAAATAATCATTAAAAATTTTATAAAATTCAACCGAAAATCCATCATCACCAGGCGATTTACCATTTGGCATTTCCAGAATAGCCATTTTAATTTTAGAATCAGTAAATGGTTCTTCTAACTCCTGTATATCTCCATCCTCTAATATCGGTAAATTCAACTGTGATTAAAAAAATCAATCGATCCAGTTTCCTGTTTTCTTTCAAATGTATATAACTTTTTTATAAAATGAATAAAATTCATCATTAATCTCACGAAGTTTATGTAAGAAGAGAATTCCGTCTAACAGCATTAATGGTCCTCGATATCTGTTCTTTAATTGCCAATACCTTGTGTGCTTTCTCTCCCCATTCGTAATACCGTTGTTTAGTCCTATTAATCACACATTCAAATTGATAAGATTGCAAGGTATTATATTTCAATTTCAGCCTAGATAATTCTATTTTCTGATCTTCTGTAGCATCTTTCTGAAATTCCTTTTCTAACTCATCGATCTGTTTCTCTAATTCAAGACTCTGATTTAATTGATTCTTTTTTATTTTAGAAGTATAACTAATTATTTGTCCTCTCAAATAGGCTTTCATAGCATCCCATAATACAAACTTACTTTGAACAGATTTATAATTTTCTTTCAAAAAAAATTAATTTGTTTTTTCAAAAAATCAATAAATTTTGTATTTTTAACAACATTGTATTAAATCTCCAACAATAAGCTATTTGAAATTTCTCAAAAGTTTCATATGTAAAATATAACAGAGAATGATCTGAAATCACCCTACTTTTATTTGTTGTATTTTCCCTTGTAAATGTGCTGATACTAAAAAGAAGTCAATCCTTGAAAACGATTCATGTCTAGATGAATAAAAAGAAAAATCTTTCTCTGTTGGATTAAGATGTCTCCAAATATCTACTAAATTAAGATCTTTCATCAACGCTTGGACCTGGATTGCTATCTTGGATTTTTTAACTTTCTTCGGAGATTTATCTAATAAAGGTTCCAAAACACAATTAAAATCACCAACAACTAAAATATTATCATTAGCTTGAGCCAAACATAAAAATGCATCCAAAATAAATACTTCATCATCTGCATTTGGAGCGTAAATATTAAGTAAAGTCCAAAATTCACTAAAAATCTTACAATTCAATTTAAGAATACATCCTGCCTTTTCCTCCATTGATTGTAATTCAAAAGATAAATTTTTATATATCAAAATTGCTGCACCTTTAGCTCTAGAATTAAATGAAGAATCTACATGCCCAACGCAATCCCTTTTTAATTTCACACTTTCCTTCACATTCAAATGTGTTTCTTGTAAAAATGCAATATCAATTTTCATTTTCTTAATATATGCCAAGACTCGCTTACGCTTAATCATACTATTTAATCCTCGAACATTAAAAGTAGCAAACCTCAACTTTGACATACATACTATTATAACTAAATACCAATAATATCTTTATATAAAAACTCAAATCAACGTATATAGGCCCTCCAATAAAAAGCATCACAAATTAAAACGTTTAAAAATATAAAAATAAAAATGTAATAAAGAAAAAAAAGAAAATCCTCCCCCCCAAAAAAAACTACCAAAAGGTAGTAATCCCCTAAACAAAAATTGGCTGAGGATCACCCACCAGTGGCTGATGACTAGTAAAGAACTTAGTGGAAATCTCCCCCTCCCCAACCAAATAATCAGTAACATCCAAGTATCATAATAGCAAGAGAAAAAATAAAATAAGAAAATTCTTCTTTTCATCCAAAAGACTCCAATCTCAAAGATCCCATTTTGGAAGGAGGTGGACTCTTTCCATTTCCATTTTTCCCATTTTTGCCATTTGTTCCATTTCCAGAGCTACCAAATTTTTGTTTAGGAGATAATGGTGGACTACATCTTTGTCCTCTTAAATCTGGCAATGAGTCACAAAAAATCATTGCCTCACAATCAGTTTCAAAAAACCAAAATTGATAGACTCTGTAACAAAGACCTTCAACACTGTACGCCACAAAACTTCTTTAACTGGATTGAATCGACGTTGACGTTGAATGACATCTTGACTCAGATGAGGATTAAAAAAAGACTCTGCTATTCTGAATCAATAATGGGGTTTTTCGTTGTCTCGCATTTTGTACTGCAAGTCAAAGTATTGCTTCTCTATCCAAATAACTCAAACATCAAATTATTACCGGTCTCGGGGACCAGCTGAGGGTATTCTTCTTAGAGCTCTATGGGCTCTTTCCAGTTCCAATCCTCCAGGGAAAAATTCTTGCCCTAATATTTGCGGAATCCAGTCTTTAAAAAAACAAAGAGGATCTTGTCTTTCTATACCTTCTGGCAAACCAACAATTTTCACATTATTCCTTCTGCTTTGATTTTCCAAATAATCTATTTTTCTTTCTAGCTCCTTCTCACGATCTCCTAATTTTATGATTGATTTTTCCACCTTCATCATTTTTTCTGTGTTAGAAGTCTCTTGTTTTTTACAGTCCAAAAAAGCAGTCTGAATTTTTTTTAAATCTTCATAAGATGCATCCACACATGTCTTAACCATATTTTAATTCTGAACTTATACCAGCATTCATTTGAACCATTTCATTCATTGGAGATCTCAACAAAGGTTGAATAACTGCATTCAATTGCATACACTGTGAATCAGTAAATCTCAGGTCTGATCTTTCTGACATGGTGGCAGAACAAGGTAACTGCAGTTCCTAATGCAATTCAACAGAAGGCATTTGAAAAGTTTTACTGTGGGTCTGGACTCCCAGCGACGGCACCCCGACTTCTTCAGGGGGTGGCCACTGGTCTCCCCCCGCATCTTGTTGTTTTCTCATCCATTCGTGAAGAAAAAATATTTCTTCAGATTGTAATGCTACCTGATGCATTTTCAACAATGGAGTCATCTTCCTGCGTGCTCCCCCATTGAAATCGAAAGGCTTTCCAAACCGGGGTCCACTTGGGAACACACACCTTCATCCGGAGAATGGGTAATTCCAGCACCATCCTTCATTTGGTGAGTAATAAGTTTTTTTTTCAGCCTCCACAGGCGATCTTTGGGATTTAGGCATTGAAGAAATTGACCCTGGGGCTGTTTCAAGTCATCTAGGCCCCAGATCTTCAGCACTTCGAAAATGTATCTTCTTTTGAACTTGAGATTTAGTCTTTTTACCATTAGTGGCCATAATAATTCCTTAATACTTTAAACTAAAATTTAAAAAGTTTAAACTTGAAAACAAAGGGTTAAAAAACTGGTATTTAAAAGTCTGGCCAGAGAGGTCGAGACTGCACGTCTAGACTCTACCCCATCTTGCCATGCACCCACTGCAGACAATCCTGTCTTTAATCAGCTCTTCACAGAGTGCTCTGAAATCATAGATCTTTGCCCTGATTTTTAGGCCAATGACATACGAGTGAATTGACTCACCAGGCCTCTGGTTTCCGGTATTAAGTCGGTGTCTTTCCATCATTAAGTTCTTTTGTGCATTGCACATTTTTCAAAATTTTATTTTTAAACACTCGTGGTTCTCTCTTGATTCATCTGGGCTGGTATCAGTATCTCCTTCACGCACCTCATCTGCGTTTAGGAATGACCATTCCCTTTTGATGGCCTCAGGACCTGCCAAATTTAGTAAAATGTATCCTCTGACTCAGGCAGTCTTATCACTTTGCCGCTGCGTGAAAATGTCATATCTTGTTTGAATATGCGCCAATTCTCGGCCACATTGCCTTCAAATACAAGCGGGTCAGGCCTTCTGAATCCATCCGCCATTATGGCACAGTTACTCACTTTTCCCTTGAAGGCTTCAGGTTTGGGGACACACATGATCCCACTTCTGCCACCATGTTTGTTAATGCACCGAATAACCAGTCAACACAAGTGATAACCTGAGCCACACGCTTCACTGTTAAACTCAAACAAAACTTTATACAACGGGAGCTTCTTGTAATATCATCTGCTACCAGCCAAGCTCCATTTCAACTGCTACACCTCGCAGGGACTTGTGGATGTGCAGTAGCACTGTGGCGAGTACGGTGGCTGCACCGCAATTGCAGCGGGTGTAGAGTAGCTGATGGGAGCGGCTGTCTTACAACCACCATGAACTGGAAACGCATATTTGATCAGTATACGAGTTTTAAATTGTGCCATTAATATGTTCATTACAAGCAAATGTGATGCATTGTTGTTTTGGAATTATCAGGTCTGTTTTATAAATTCTAAGTATTTTGTAAATTCCAAATATTTTACTGTCCATCTTCAAACTCAAAGTAAATTCATTTGCACATTTCTACTTCAAGTTCCAAATGCTAAAATATTGTCAACCCCAATGAATGATTTCACACAAAATAAGTGGGCAAATCTTCAGGTCAGCAACATTATATGGCTTCAAAATCAGAATCTGTATTTATTCCCAAAAATATGGGTAGTTTGTTGTCTGAATATTTGGGGCAAAACGAGATCCACTTGGTTTCTACCCCACTTAAAACAACCAGAAGGAGAGATATTCAACCACCAAACAATGAAGTTCTTGGGAGACACTATCTTGGATGATCTTTTCTGGATCCAACGCACTAATGGCATCATGAAGAAAATACATCAGCGCCTCTACTTCCTCAGGAGTTTACGGAGATTTGGTATGATATTGGAAACCCTACCAATTTCTATAGATGTGTGGTAGAAAGTGTGCTGAGAGGCAGCATCATGGCCTGGGATGGGAACAGCAATACCCCTGAGCAGAAAGCCCTGCAAAAGGTAGTGGACACACCCAGGACAACACAGGCAAAATATTACCCACCATCAAGAATATCAACAGCCAACGCTGCCAGCGGAGAGCAGTCGCAAACATGAAGGATCCACATCACCCAGCATATGCTCTGTTCACCCTGCTACCATCAGGAAAGAGGTATGGGTGGCACAAGACTTGCACTATCAGGTTCAGGAATAGCTGGTACTCCTCCAACAGAAGACTCCTCAACAACAAAGTCAACCAGGGTCCTCATTTAAGGACTCTCATTTTAGCACTTGTTTGATTATTTTTCCTCTCTGCATTGCATATTTTATTTACATTTCTTTATTTGTTTATATATCTTATGAATACAGCTTTTTGCACTACCATTAAATGGTAATTCTGCCTGGCCCACAGCACAAAGAATCTCAGGGTTATACGTTATGCCACATATGTCTGACAATACATCTGAACTTTGAGGTGAAACACGAAACTCTGTGGACTCTGTGGTTGAAGTAAACACACACAATGCTGGAGAAACTCAGCAGGTCAAACAGTGTCCTTTGGTAAAGATACAGAGCTAAAGTTTTGAGCTAAAGCCCTTCATCTAAGTATGGAAAAATGTCGGCAGGTGTCCGAGCAAAAGAGTAAGCGGGAACTTGGAATTTTAAATAATTTATTGGAGTTATGATCATATCTTCAGATAATTTTTTAAAAACTTCTTGAAATACTGTATATTTGTGATTTGCCATGTTTCAGCTGGAGCTCATTTTCTTAAACCTTGAAGATTCTTTATAGCAGCAAAACTGAACTTGTTGATGGTTCATGCCCTTTCATGCCATTTATCAGAAAGGAGGAGAAGAATGATCAGCAGGAAGTCAAATGATTCAAATTTAAAAGACAACACTCCAAAAGTGCCTGGAATTTTCCACTAAATGCGCTTCTTATTATTATCCGTACAAAAATGAAACTGGAATTTGCTAGAAATACTCACCAGGCTGTCCAGTATTTGTAAAAGGAGGAACAGCATTAGTGCTTTGAATCATTCTCAATTAATGTGCATTAAGGTATCGTCCTTCACATTTGAAAGTCTTTTTGTTGTCTTCCATTTCATTGAATCTTTTGAAGACAATCTAATAGTTGGACAGGGACACAAGATCCTTTTCCTTCCAATAATTTGCTTCACAACAGAAATCATGAGGATCTTTGCTTACTGTGGGCCTGAAAATAATCACAGTTTTTAATTCCCCAGTCTCTGGATCATTTCAAACGGTAACACGTGACTTCCACAAAATTAGTCCATATTCTCAAACAGTGCAAATAAATAATTGTTTCCAAAGACATTATTTATTGTTTTTATTGCCAGATCAAGACAAATGAATTATTGCCTCATTAATTGTTAAAATATGACTGTGTTTCATAAAGTACTGCAATAGATTACATGTAGTTGTATAAGATCTTTATATCAGCCTGTTTATATGAAAAATTAAAGGAATGAATGTTCCATAATGTTCAAATAAAATGTCAATGGGCAAAATGCAGGGAACAGACATATTTCATTTATTCTTTAGCCTTCTAATTGCTTTTTCTGATTACAAAATCAAAGATTCTTGTTTCTTGATGAAAGCCACTGAGCTCCTACTGCGGCAATAAATGCCATTAACACAGACCACTGAAGCAATTGCTCAGTTTTGCATTCATTATATATTTAGAGAGGGATCAGGGAAGAAACGGTACCTCAATACCATGTGAGGATGTTGCTGCATTAGCCATGTTACATTTGTTAGCGATTTAAAATTTGTAAAATAAATGCAAATTGCTTTCTTGGTAAATGACCATCATCATACTTCATTTATACACTGGTGAGAAGCTTTTCTTGCTAGTGCAGGTTTTCCAACAATGCATATCTTTAGAACTTCCACTCAGCATTCTCATTCTCCACTTTTAATATCTTATTCTTTTGTTCTCTTGCATAGTATGCATCATCTGCAATTGACTTTATCAGAATGAAACACGGAAGTTTGCAGGCGCTGTGATTATAGTGTTACGAGCCCTAAGGATTCAAGCACCAGCAGCAACAGAAATTCACTAAGACAATGACTACTTAAACAAAATTGGTTTTACTTTCTTACTGCAGAATAATAAGATCCATTTTAACATCACTATTAAGTGACTTAAGCTTCTGGTAATATTTCCTTTTATTTCTTCTTTTTCAGCACTAAACAATTTGTAAGAACATGACCAGGTTTCTTAGAGTAATAACCGACAAATCCTGAAATTCTGTCCTTTCTTACTTTACCCTCACCTTTTCTCTTAATATTCTCCCCAGACTTAATTTCAGGCTTTACTGGTCTGTTCCACATTAACCTTTTCATGCTGAAATTTGTTTTTGTGAATGAAGACATATTCATCCACTAACCTAGTCGTTTGTTGCCATGTCCCCGACTCTTTCTCATCCAGGTATAATTTGATCTCATTGGGAACACACCTTTTAATTTCCTCAATTAATATCAATTCTCTTACTTGATTTCAACTCGATTTATTTATTCCTTTTGAGATGTACCAATGGTCAAAACATACAGATTTTTCAAGTGCAAAATCCATATAAATTTGGTTCTATGGTTTTCCCAAATTCCTAAATTTTTGTCTATATGCTTCTGGAACCAACTCATAAGCTTTTAATACTGCTTGTCTAACAGTCTCATAATTTGCAACTTGCTCTGCAGTCAAACTAGAGGATGCCAGCTATGCTTTTCTCTTTAGTACACTTTGGAGCATACGAAGCCACTTTTATTTCGGCCAACGTGAGCTCTAAGCAACCTTTTCAAAAAGCTGAAAATATGTATCTATATCTCTCTCATTGAAAGGAGGAACTCGATTAACCTCTCTTTTATCCATTAACCTCTCTCCAGGAATTTGAGCTTCAGCTCTCCTACCTCTCTCCATCTTAACTTTTCTAATTCAAAAGGCTTTTAGCTTCTTCCAACTCACATTTCTTCTCTGTTTTAGCTTCCTCTATCTCATGTTTATATTTTTCTCTCTCTTCAACTCGCTCCAATTTTTAAAATTACAATTGCATTTCAACAGATTTATCCTCAGGAAAATCATCTAAGTCTTTCTCTTCAAATTTTCCCTCACAAATAATATTTCATATAAACCTCTGTATTTCTATTTTCCTCATAAGACCCTTGACTTCAGCCAGCTTTAATTCTCTCGTACCACCAGCAGTTCCTGTTTTCTTTTTCTCTGCCTCAGCAAGTCATGATTGTTCCAAAATTTCACGATATCCATTGCTGCTATTCTTCCTCTCACAAGCTTTAAATTAGCTTGGAAAAACAATTTACGAATAAATCCTAAAAAAATCCAAAGGTTTAAGATCTCAAAACTCCAAATGTTTTAGTTCCCATACTCCAAGTATTTCAAGTATTTCAACCCCCACCTGTTACGAGCCCTAAGCCCCAAATACCAGCAGCAAGAGAAATTCACCAAGACAATGGTGTCTTAAACAAAACTGGTTTCTTAATATAGAATAAGATCAATATTTAACTTATCATTATTAAGTTACTTAAATTAATGTGTGTGTGTGTGTGTGTGGTCGGTCCTTTTTCACTGTCAACTCATTTTTTTGTTCACTTCTCCACCTTTACTGGTATCAGGCAGCTTTGAATAGTGGACACAGATTTAAACATTCATTACATTCAACAGGTGCCTTAAGTTTTTACCAGATGGAGAGAGGTTTGTTGGGTGGGTGCAGAGAGAGGCTTGTTGTTCCTTGGACACACACAAATTGATTTCCGTCAATCAGCAACTGAAGTGTCTTTCGGAAGAAACATGCCTTCTTCCAGGTTACCGCAAAGAGTTCTCTTTTTCCCCTATTTCAGGAGAAAGACAACAACCAGCCCCAACAGAGGTTTTGAATAGGCTGAACATGGAACTCAACATCCTTGAAATGGGGTCTTAAGCAGGCTCTTCACTGACTGTTGCCTCTCACTCTGCAGCCTTGCACTGACTGCTGGAGCTTTTATCTTCCTCTCTCTCTCTCTCTCTCTCTCTCTCTCTCTCTCTCTCTCTCTTAGTTTCAGTTTTTGTTCCTGTCTGTTTCTGCTTCTGTTTTTGAAATATGATGTTTGCTTGTGAAAAGTGCCCTCAACTACCTAATCTTATTCCCATTTTTAAACATTTATTTCATTAACTTATTCCATTACAGTGGTAAAAATGTACAGTAAATGGAGGAACTGTGTGCTTTCATTGACTTTATCTGGACTATCTTAAACACATGATTTAAACATGGCTGGTGAGTGAGTTATAAAGAGGTGACAAACTGGATAATTTAATTTAATAAAAAACAGGAACAAGAGTAGGCCATTCAGCCCCTCAAACCTATGCTGTCACATTTGTGGCCCGAAATGTGAAGTTAATAAAACATTAAACACAAGTTTATCAGGTAAACTTCTTAGTGTCTTTTTATTCTCCGGTTTCCTTTGTTCTCCTGCTTGTGTTCTTATCTCTCTCATACCACGTGACTTCCGGTACATTTCATACATATTCATTATCATGACATCCCTCCTTTAATCAGAAATAAACTTTACCTTCACTTATCAATATCCCTCGAAAACATACAAACATCGTAACTAATGGTAATACTATAACTTAACTACATAAAATTTACTTCCTACAGCATTCATACATGCACTTTATGATATAAGATTAAAATACTGTCCCAAAGTTCTTATTAAAGCTATGGCACAAAGTCTTCGTATCGTTTGGGCGCTTTCCGGTTTCGTTTCGGCCTGCCTGCGATATTGTCGTCGCTTCTCGGTTGTTCACTCTCGGCGTCGGAAATACTGCTCACCACGGCTTCGGGTGTTTCTGGTGCTCTAGTCACTTCATCAGGAGTGCTGGTAACTGCCTCTGGAACATCGTCAGGTCTCTCAGTTTCAGCATCTCGTATTGGCCTTTCAACCTCTTCGCAGGATGTATCTCTGGACTGGTACCTTTTTACACTTGATACATTTCTCTTATACAGGACTCCAGTCGAAGACTTGACTGTCACCATACTGCCACTTCTGGATACGACAGTATAGGGTTGATGGTAATAAGGTGTGTCCAGCTTACCACCAGTTTCATGCCTCACTAGAACATTATCTCCTGGTATGATGTCTGAGTACTTGGCTCCACGTTTCGAATCTGTGTGCAGCTTTGCTGCACCTTTCTTTTCAGCATCGTGGTCCCTCATCTCCTGGTCGTCTCGGATTTCCTTTATTTCTGGCATTTTTGTGCGGATTTTTCTCCCAAAAAATGCTTCTGCAGGACTTTTTCCAGTGGTTGCATGAGGCGTTGCTCGATAGACAGCCACATTTTGTCTCTCTACTTCCCCGTTGGCTTGCGGCCATTTCGGAGTTACTTTATGATGGTGGATACCTGTGGTCCTCATGTATTCTGCAAATGTCTCTGAAATGAATTGTGGACCATTGTCAGAGTATAATGTAACAGGTAATCCATATCTTGCGAATATCTCTGCTAATGCTTGTATTGTTTTTTCAGTGGTTGTGGACTTCAACACCACGTACTCATAGTATCTGCTGTAGTAATCTATCACTACCATAATTGATTCACCCATCGGTAAAGGTCCAAGAAAATCAACAGCTACGTCGATCCATGGTCATGTCGGAAGTTGCGTACTCCGGATCGGTTCTGGCGGATTACTCCTACTTGTGATTTGACATCCGTGACAAGTTTTAACAAATTTCTCTGTGTCTTTATCACAACTTGGCCACCATACCTTGGTTCTGAGGTTTTGCTTGGTACCAAAAATGCCTAGGTGTCCTTCATGCGCTAAGGATACGATCTTCGGTCTCAATCTTTGCGGAATCACCAATCTGCAACCTCTTAATACACACTGTCCGATGGAACAAAGTTCATCTCTGATGGGAATGTAAGCCTTGTGAGTACACTTGTCCCATTGTCCACTCTGTATGCATTCTTTTACTTCCATGAGTTCCGGATCACGTTCGGATTCTCTCTCGACTTCCTTCGTAGTCACAGCTTTCGGTGTCGCCTGAATAGCTACGAAGCGTACAAAGCTCTCTGTTTCAGTTCCCAATTCTGACTTGGAATGTGGACCACCAACCTTCACCAATCTGGACAGCGGATCTGCAATGTTTGTTTTCCCTGCAATGTGGATTACTTTATATTTGTAGGGTTGTAGTCTGAGTACCCATCTCTCTATTCTGGCACATGGTTTGGATCTAGGTGCATAGATCATCTCTAATGGCTTATGATCTGTGATGAGTTCAAATTCAATGCCGTATAAATATGCATGGAACCTCTCACAGGCCCATACAAGTCCGAGTGCTTCTTTCTCTGTCTGAGAGTATCTTCTTTCCACATCTAATAATGATCTGCTGGCATAGGCAATGATTCTTGGTCCTCCATCGTGCATCTGGATCAACACGGCTCCTAAACCAACCGGGCTGGCATCTGCTATGACTTTGGTTGATGCCGCCGGATCGTAATATCCAAGAGTTTTTGCATTTGTCAGGCTTTGCTTCAGCGCTGTGAACGCTTTCTTCTGCTCAGATCCAAAATGAAATGGTACACCTTTCCTGGTTAGTTTCCTTAGTGGTTCTGCCACTGTAGCAAAATTAGGAATGAACTTTGCACAAAAATTGACCAATCCCAGGAAACTCCTCACCTCTGTTGCGTTCTGAGGTGCACGTGCCTCTGCAATAGCTTTCACCTTGGCCTCTGCAGGGTTTAGTCCTTCCCGTGTAAGTCTGTGTCCCATGAAGTCCATTTCTGACACACCGAACTGGCACTTGTTTCCATTCACGGTAAGGCCTGCCTCCTGTAGTCTAGATAGTACACCCCTCAACCGTTTGTCATGCTCTTCCTTCGTTGGTGCATGGATTATGATGTCGTCAGAAATGTTGGCAACTCCAGGAATGCCTTGAATCACTCGATGGATTTCATATTGGTAGATCTCCGAAGCTGCATTAATTCCAAATGATAGTCTCTTGTAACGATACAATCCAAGGTGAGTCACAAGTGTTGTCACATCTCGGGAACCCGGATCCAGCTCTAATTGATAATAGCCCCATTTCAGATCAATTTTTGAGAATACCTTGCTGGTAGTTAGTTCTTGAAGTATTTCCTCCACTGTTGGTATAGGGTGTCGTTCTCTAATTATAGCTTCATTGGCCATTCTCATGTCAACACATAGTCTTATGTCACCCTTTGGTTTGGGCACAATCACTACTGGGCTGACCCATTGCGTCGAATGTTCCACCGGTTCAATAATGTCTTGTTCGATCAATTCTTTAATTTTGGCTTCGACTTTCCCACGAAGTTCAAACGGAGTTCGGCGCATTGGTTGTGCCCTGGGTTTGACCGTTTCATTTACCGCTAGCTTCAATTGTCGACCTTTCAGCTTTCCTACTCCTTGGAAGACTGCGGGAAATTCTTGCTTCATATCCTCGTATGACTGAATTGAATTGACACAAGCTCCAATACGAAGTATTGCCAGGTCTTGTGCTGTGCTTCTACTCAGCAATGGTTCTCCCCTCTCTTCTATGACCATAAACTCTGCTTTGGTGTACTTATCTCCAGCTTCAACAGTTGCAGTAAAACATCCAATGGTCTGCAATGGCTTTGTTGCTGTGTATGGATACAGTTTCTTGGAACACTTCTTTGAGGTACAGGTGATCTTTTTCCTTTTCAACTTCTCCCATAAATGTCGATCAATCACATTACTGTCACTGCCTGAGTCTACAATGACCTGCACTATCACTCCACCAATGATCACTGGGACCTTCTCATGATGTACTTCATTCAACGTAAATTGGTAACAACTCTGTTCCTCCTGGGTATCATCATCGTCACCATCTATCTGGCGAATGGTATCTTTCTTTCCAGGATACTTTCCTTTGCCCCAGACTTTGCCTTTGGAAGTTGTACTCTTCCTCTTCTGGTCTGCATTGGACTTGCTTTTGCACTTCTTTGCAAAATGGTCCTTATCTCCACACTTTCTGCAACCTTTGCCTTTGGCCGGGCAATATGGGTCTTTTCCAAAGTGACCTCGGTTTCCACATCGATAACACTCCACGTCATGTGTCGGCATATATCTTGGCTGATTATGGCGATGTGAGAGCCTCTTAATTTGCTGGCTTGAGTTGTCTTTCAGGGTCATGGTATGAAATTGCCCTTCAACAGCCTCTAATGCAGCAGCAATGGTTAAAGCATCGGTGAGTTCTAACTCACTCCCTCTTTCCAGTAGACGTCTTCTGAGTTTATCTGATCTGCAGTGCTGTACGACTTGGTCCAATAATTGGTTGTCCAAATCAGCTGGCATGTAATTGCATCCAACAGCTAGCTGGCGTAGTCTTGTCACGTACTGAGCAATTGTCTGGCCATCTTCTTGTCTCGTTCTCCGAAACAAATGGCGTTGAAATGTAGCATTCGGTGTCACTACATATTGTGCATTTAATGCATCTACCGCTTTCTGGTACTCATCCTTCCTTCCAGTATTCAAAAGTGTCTTAAATGTTTCCCGAACTGAGGGTCCTGCAGTGAAAAGAAGTAACGCCCTCCTCTGCGCTTTTTGTTCAACTGTACCGGTATCTAGAAATAGGCCACGACTGTCGGCATAGGATTCAAATTCTTCCAGCCGTGCCTTCCACTTCACACTTACAGTGCTTGTATCACCAGTCGGGTCAAAATGAGCAATTCCACTATGTGTTAGAAAGTCACTGTCTGCACCAGCCATGAGGAAATATTCCAGCCCCAAAAGTACTGAGACAAGAGAAAATTCTTATCACCTTGAAGATGTTTGTAATCCTCTGTAATCTTGCTTAGTCTTTAATTTTCTTCAAGCTTCTTTCATCCTCGTCGCCAATGTCACATTTGTGGCCCAAAATGTGAAGTTAATAAGACATTAAACACAAGTTTATCAGGTAAACGTCTTAGTGTCTTTTTATTCTCCGGTTTCCTTCGTTCTCCTGCTTGTGTTCTTATCTCTCTCATACCACGTGACTTCTGGTACATCTCATTTTCTTTGGCTTGGCTTCGCGGACGAAGATTTATGGAGGGGGTAAAAAGTCCACGTCAGCTGCAGGCTCGTTTGTGGCTGACAAGTCCGATGCGGGACAGGCAGACACGATTGCAGCGGTTGCAAGGGAAAATTGGTTGGTTGGGGTTGGGTGTTGGGTTTTTCCTCCTTTGCCTTTTGTCAGTGAGGTGGGCTCTGCAGTCTTCTTCAAAGGAGGTTGCTGCCCGCCAAACTGTGAGGCGCCAAGATGCACGGTTTGAGGCGATATCAGCCCACTGGCGGTGGTCAATGTGGCAGGCACCAAGAGATTTCTTTAGGCAGTCCTTGTACCTTTTCTTTGGTGCACCTCTGTCACGGTGGCCAGTGGAGAGTTCGCCATATAACACGATCTTGGGAAGGCGATGGTCCTCCATTCTGGAGACGTGACCCATCCAGCGCAGCTGGATCTTCAGCAGCGTGGACTCGATGCTGTCGACCTCTGCCATCTCGAGTACTTCGACGTTAGGGGTGTAAGCGCTCCAATGGATGTTGAGGATGGAGCGCAGACAACGCTGGTGGAAGCGTTCTAGGAGCCGTAGGTGGTGCCGGTAGAGGACCCATGATTCGGAGCCGAATAGGAGTGTGGGTATGACAACGGCTCTGTATACGCTTATCTTTGTGAGGTTTTTCAGTTGGTTGTTTTTCCAGACTCTTTTGTGTAGTCTTCCAAAGGCGCTATTTGCCTTGGCGAGTCTGTTGTCTATCTCATTGTCGATCCTTGCATCTGATGAAATGGTGCAGCCGAGATAGGTAAACTGGTTGACCGTTTTGAGTTTTGTGTGCCCGATGGAGATGTGGGGGGGCTGGTAGTCATGGTGGGGAGCTGGCTGATGGAGGACCTCAGTTTTCTTCAGGCTGACTTCCAGGCCAAACATTTTGGCAGTTTCCGCAAAGCAGGACGTCAAGCGCTGAAGAGCTGGCTCTGAATGGGCAACTAAAGCGGCATCATCTGCAAAGAGTAGTTCACGGACAAGTTTCTCTTGTGTCTTGGTGTGAGCTTGCAGGCGCCTCAGATTGAAGAGACTGCCATCCGTGCGGTACCGGATGTAAACAGCGTCTTCATTGTTGGGGTCTTTCATGGCTTGGTTCAGCATCATGCTGAAGAAGATTGAAAAGAGGGTTGGTGCGAGAACACAGCCTTGCTTCACGCCATTGTTAATGGAGAAGGGTTCGGAGAGCTCATTGCTGTATCTGACACGACCTTGTTGGTTTTCGTGCAGTTGGATAATCATGTTGAGGAACTTTGGGGGACATCCGATGCGCTCTAGATATTCATTATCATGACATATGCCACCATTCAATAAGATCATGGCTGATCCAACTTTCCCAAAGTTCACTTTCCTGCCCAACCTTCTGCAATTTTCGCACAGATTAAAAATCTATGAATCTCAGCTTTGAATATATGAGGATTCTGTCTCCACTGATTACTGGGACAAGAAATTCTGAAATCTCACAACCCCTGGGGAGCAGATCTAGTTTAAAGTCTTCCTTCTTCCTCCAAACTGTTCTGTAGCCACTCAATAATATGCTTGATTCCAGAAGTGAGGAGCCCTGAAGTCGCATTGTCAGCTGCAGAAATAGTTCTCACACAACTGTCTCCCATTACCAAGGGTCATTACTCATTACTCTCTCCTCGTGTACAGACAGCTCTTCCATGAGAAGCCATGTCCCCCAATGTCATCCAAAACAGAGTTTTATTTACAAAGGGATAGCACAGAGAACATTTGCTTTCTTCCAAACTTCCTGCTCCGGCCAATATTTTGTTTGCCCATAACAACATGAAGGAGTAAACTGTATGTTCCCATTGCCACATTCATGTGTTATCTCCATATCTCCTGACTCCTTTCATATCCAAAAATCTGCCTTTTTCTTGAATACACTCTATGACTGAGCCACTACAGTACTCTTGGGAGAGAATTGGAAAGATTAACGATCTTCCAGTCATAAGAAAATTCTTCCTAATCTGAATAACTGTGATAGTACAGACCTATCACCAATGTATATAGTTACAGTATCTAGAGTGTAATGACTGTGCTTACAGCGATTGGCTGAGAGCTTAGCTACGCCTACTGTCTGGCCTTAAAGGGTTGTGTCCCTGGCCAGGTCGGATCATTCCGGACTGGTCAGCCACCTGTGAAGAGCTCCTGTCTTTTGCTAATAAAAGCCTTGGTTTGGATCAACAAGTCTTTGGTTCTTTCGAAGAGCTCTACAATAACTAACCCCTTTTACTGAAAAAGTGTCCTGGTTTTTGTCGCCCCAGTCAATGGAAACATTACCCTTGCTTCTATTGTCAACTCCTGTAAGAGCTGGATGTGTTTCACAATAGGTCACCTCTCATTCTTCTAAACCCAAGAGATTACAAGACAATTCTGCTTTGTCTCACAAACACAGCTCATCCTAAAAAAATGAATCGAAAAGCATTGACTGTACTCTCACCATCACAAAGATTTCCTTCCTTGGGTTGGGTGACCAGACCAGTATGCATTATTCCAGATATGGTTGCTCTTGGCCTTGCTGTGCTTGGCTGATAACTTGATGTGATCCATGTACAAGGATGACCAGCACCTTTCAAAGCATCATCACTTGAGGATAAAACTTATTTCTGTTTATCCTGTTTAAAGTCAATTGACTCATATTTTTCTGCATGATATTTTATCTACAACATCTTTGTCAATTCTTTTGGCCATCCAATCTCTTGAAGTAATCATAATTGACACCACATGTCAGCTTTGTAAATGTGGATAAATTACATTTGATCCCCCTTACTGATGTAGATGGTGAGCAGGTGGGGCCCCACCGCTCATCTCTATGGCATCCAACTGGCCCTGCCCCTATCACTGAAAATAACCATTTTGTCACTCCACCCCAT
Source organism: Narcine bancroftii (assembly GCF_036971445.1). Classification (NCBI taxonomy): domain Eukaryota; kingdom Metazoa; phylum Chordata; class Chondrichthyes; order Torpediniformes; family Narcinidae; genus Narcine; species Narcine bancroftii. Next base: position 51,526,822 of record NC_091475.1, read on the forward strand.
CCATAAACAGATCCCATGCCTTGCTAGCATTTTACCCCTGAATTACATGATCAGTATGTTTTGTGCAAACCTTTACAAAGGCTTTCTGAGAATCCAAATCCATCCCTTTCCTATTCTGTTCATTGCAACCTCAAAAACAATCGACAGATTTGTCAAGCATAATTGTAACCCTATTATAAATCCATATTAAATTTAAAAGTTAAATTTAAACATACATACAGCATGGTAACAGGCCCATTCGGCCCACAAGCCCATGCCACCCAATTGCACCCAATTGACCTACAACCCTAGTTCATTTTGAATGGTGGGACGAAACTGGAGCACCTGGAGGAAACCCACATAAACATGGGGAGAATGTACAGAGTCCTGACAGACAGCACCGGATTGAAACCCCGGTCATTGGTGCTGTAACAGCATTGCACTAACTGCTATGCTAACCGTGTCACCCCTTTGCAAAAATTCTGCAAATATTTACTTTGCAAAATCTGATCACAATCTTCTAAACATCACATCACCTTTTTTTTTTTGCTGCTGATGTCAGGCTAACTGGTCTACTTTCTTTCTCCCACCGTTCTTAAATAAATCGTTACAGATGGACATGCAAACTAGTCCAAACACTTTCTTCATTACGATCAGAGCCAAATATGTAAGCCATGAGGTCTTCAAACTCATTGGATTTCAATCCTATTAATTTCTTTAATGATTTTTTTTTCAAATGCTGATTTTAACTTTTCATTCATTTTCAATCTGTTCTTGTGTACTATTTCTGGAAGGTTTTCTGTATATTTTATGAAGACAGGTATAGTATATTTGTTTAATTTCTCTGCTATCCCCTTATTCCCCAATATTATTTCCCTTGTTTCAATCTTTCCTGACCCATATCCCACATTATCTTGAACCAATCTATGCCTGTGCACATTTCTATAGAAAATTTTACAATCTGTTTTATTGTGTTTCTCAGTTAATTATTCCCTTATTTGATTTTCTCTTTCTTCCCTGATGGGCAGACTTGCATTATTGCCCTCACATCAATACAATATTTGAATTAGCTGACCCAAGATTTCTTGCCATTGTGGAACCGGGTGTCCTGCCCCAATTGCATGGAATGGATGCATGAGAATTTTAGATCCAGCATTTTGTAAGTATAATATCTAAAAGCAATGAAAAACAATGCCTGACCTCTTGACATTTGTACTTATAGACAGCAGATATGCAATGGACGTACGAGATCAATGGTTTGGATCCCCAGTACACTCCTCCTCATGTCCAACATGGCAAAACCATCACGACAGCATTCAAGCATTGTGTTCCAGTTCGGCAACGTAACTTCGTTCGTGAAAACCTCAAAGTGAAGGCAACTGCAGTGTCCTCTCCTCTTAAAGGTGCTCCTCTTGTCAAATTAACCAAAACAAGTAGAGCAAAATAAATATGAATCAATTTACATTTCACTTGACCTTTATCTTTCAAATGTTTAAATTTGATAAGAATGCTGATTGTTTTGTCTGCATGTGCAAATGAAGACCAATAATTTAGATGGAAAATGAATGTGTATTGGATGCATAATTATATTTAATGCATTGTATTTTTCCAATAAATGTTTTAAATAGAGCCAACATCAATTCACGCCATTTGGTTTTAAATGATTTTGTCTGCAACCACATTTTAAAAAAATATAAATGAACCAACTATTACCCAGCTTGAATATTTTCTGAAAATACATGCAAACTTTTCTACCATGTGTTTGAAATTATTGTCCAAAATTATATTGAACAATTGTTTTATCAAACATGAAAACAAATGTCAACCTCTCAAAGATGGAAAGTAATTAGAATTCATGTTCATTTTCATTGAAAAAGTAAGATATTTGTATTCAAGCAATATTTATAAACCTTCAAAAAGTAGTCAACCTTATTTAGAGTCAATGGAAAATAGTATAAAAGAGGCAGTGAAAAGGGAAGCCTCCAAATCTGCACATTGTCAGGAAATGGCCAAACATTCATTATTTTGTCAGAGTGGCAGGTAATGTTTGATAAACTAAGCATTTTCCTTCCATTACAATGATCACTTGAATATTAATTTGAGAAGTATATAATAGGATATCAGACTATCTTCAATATTCCACAGCCTGGGCAAAACTCTGGTTAATATCCCCACAATATAATATCATGCCAATGTGAATTAAATTGGTCTCCGGGGCGAAGAGGAAATTCCAGACAATAATGGTAACAATGAAGGATATCCGGCAGCTGTGGCAGTGATTAAATTACATAACCTGCTACAAAACCAAATCTGGTGCTGTAGGAGACAGCAAAGCTTCACTCCCAGATGAACTCAATGTCCTCTATGCCAATTTGACCACAAGAACAAGGAAGAGCCCATACACATCCCCCGATGATCCCCTTCTGTCAGTATCCAAGGATAATAACCGGGCTGCTTTCAGCAGAGTGAATCCAAGAAAAGCATTCGGTGCAGAGGGAGGACCCAATGAGAACTGAAAACCTGTGCTGAACAACTTGCCAATGTATTCACGGATATATTCAACATCTCTCTGCAGCATGGTGTGGTACCCACCTATTTCAAAGTGAACTCAATTGTACTCGTGCGCAAGAACCTGCCTAAATGTCTATCAACCAGTGGCACTCACATCCATGATGAATTGTTTTGAGAAGCTGGTGCTGAGGCATATCAAATCCTGTATGAGCGGTGACATGGACACATTCCACAGCAATAGGTCTACAGCAGATGCCATCTCACTGGCTCTACACAAAGCCCTGGAATGCCTGGACAGCAAAGATGCATAAACCAGGATGTTCTCTATCAACAACAGTTCAGTACTCAAAACTGATCAGCAAACCCCAAAAACTAGGCCTTAATAGCCCACTATGTAATTAGATCCTGGATTTCCTCAACTCCACACCAGAATCAGAAGATTGGTAAGAACATCTCCTCCACCATCTCCATCAGTACTGGAGCACTATAGGGCAGAGTTCTTAGCCCCCTGCTCTACTCGCTTTACACCTAGGACCATGTGGCTCAGTACGACAAATTTGCTGATGATCCCACTGTGGTGGGTGGTATAAAAGGGACGAGGAGTCAGCTTACAGTAGGGAGAATGAAAACTTGGCTGAATGATGTACAAACCTCACACTCAATGTCACCAAAACCAAGAAGCTGATTGTGGGCTTCAGGAGAATAAAACCAGGGGTGTACGATCCAATGATCATTGAAGAATCAGAGGTGGAGAGAGTGATCAAATTTAAATTCCTTTCCTCAATGCAATATATGAACGTCATCGTGAAGAAAACACGTCAGTGCCTCTACTTCCTCAGGAGTTTGCGGAGGTTCAGTATGACATCAAAAACCTTGGCAAACTTCTACCATCATCAGCGCCAGAGAGAATGTTAGAGGGGGGTGTTAGCATGTTAGATGGGGGCAGACTGAAATGCTCATAAACTCGCTCAGCTGGTGGGGGGGGGGTACTGTTACCATCACCTGCCCCTCCGATATAGATGCCAAGAGTGCTGCTTTTATGGCGTCAAGGGTCATTAGCTGCTTGTGACGCTTGATGCATTCTAGTGACGCTGGAAGGGGTGGGAGAAGGCCTGACGATGGCCACAACCTTTTGGGGGCACAGCACCTCGCTTGGTGGCAATGCCCGTGGATGACCTCCTTGGCGCCGACCCTGATTCCTACAGATGTGTTGTGGAAAGTGCATCATGGTCTCGTGTGGGGTCACCAGTACTGATGAGCTCTCCCCACCATTGAGAAAGTCTGCATGGAATGCAGACTTATGGATCCATAACAAGGACATGCAGTATTCTCGTTGCTGCATCAGGAAAGAGGTATGGGTGTCACGAGATTCATACCACCAGGTTCAGGAACAGTTGCTACCCCTCCACCAACAGACTGTTAACAACTCACTTAAGGTCTCTTACTTTGCACATTATTTGTTATTGAATCTTTATTTTCTGAATTACATATTTTCTTTTTTTAAAAATTAAACAGTAACAGGATCTCCAGCCCATAAACCCGTGCTGCCCAATTACACCAAATCAATCTGCAACCCCATATGTTTTGAAGAGTGGGAGAAAAACTGGAGCACCCAAGGAAAATTCATGCAGGCACAGGGAGAATGTAAAAACTCCTAAATAGCAGCGTCGGATTTGAACCTGGGTCACTGGCACTGTATTAGTGTTGCACTATGTGTTACACTAGCCATGCTGCTCTAAGGAGATTCAGTGAGATATTTCTGTCAAGGTTACCTCTGCAGCAACCACAGCATGAATAAAATAAACGGACATGGTTAATAGCAGTTAGCGCAATGCCCTTACAGCATCAGTGATTGGGACCTGGGTTCGAATCCCGCACTGTCAATAAGGAGTTTGTACATTCTCCTCATGTCTGTGTGAAGTTTTCTTGAGGCTCTGGTTTCCTCCCACCATTCAAGGCATACCTGGGTATAGGTTAGTTGTGTGTAAATTTAGTGGCACGGACTCATGGGCCGAAATGGCCTGTTACCGTGCTGTATGTCTAAATTTAAATTTTAAATTTAAATCCTGTGCTCCAAGACTAACGCTGTCAACTTTTGCAGTGAAGCTCGTTGACATTAATTTCTTGACAAGGTCCATGAGATGATAATCTGCTGACTCTCCATCTCTTGAACGAGATATTCAGAGACTGCATTTAGTATCACCATGATCCCAAAACATCGAAGTACTCGAGATGGCAGAGGCCGACAGCATCGAATCCACGCTGCTGAAGATCCAACTGCGCTGGGTAGGTCACGTCTCCAGAATGGAGGACCATCGCCTTCCCAAGATCGTGTTATATGGCGAGCTCTCCACTGGCCATCGTGTCAGAGGTGCACCAAAGAAGAGGTACAAGGACTGCCTAAAGAAATCTCTTGGTGCCTGCCACATTGACCACCGCCAGTGGGCTGATATCGCCTCAAACCGTGCATCTTGGCGCCTCACAGTTCGGCGGGCAGCAACCTCCTTTGAAGAAGACCGCAGAGCCCATCTCACTGACAAAAGACAAAGGAGGAAAAACCCAACACCCAACCCCAACCCACCAATTTTCCCCTGCAACCGCTGCAACCGTGTCTGCCTGTCCCGCATCGGACTTGTCAGCCACAAACGAGCCGGCAGCTGACGTGGACATTTACCCCCTCCATAAATCTTCGTCCGCAAAGCCAAGCCAAAGAAGATCCCAAAAATAAAGCAAGTGCTGAAGCTAACAAAGTATTCCAGAGCCAATGATTGCACAGGTAATTCGGTCTCATACATGTTACATTGCAGGTGACCATTTGGCCAATGGGTTCATGCTTGATCCCAGGATGCAATCCCCTTCAACCTCTTCCTCCCTCCTTATTTCCCTGCATGCCTGCAACTTACTCTCTCACACACATTCCACCAACTCCCTTTGATTCATTTTACATTAATTTTCACTTTGGGATCATTTCCAGAACCCAATTTCAGCCACTCATCAGGAGAAAACCAGACAACTTCAGGATCAAACAATATGACTAATGAAGGAAGTTTGTAAACTCTGCACAGATGGTACCAGTTCAGGAATGAACCCAGGTCATTGGAGCAGTGCTAACTGTGACACCTTAACAGAGGTTACTGCTATTGATTCTAATTCTCTGAATTACACACTCAGCACCAAAGCTACTGTACCCATATTTCTTTGGTGAGATTAACCTTTATTATCTTTTGTCATTTCCTGCATTTTAAAAAAAATGGAAGGCATGATCCAGAACGAGACTCCATTTTTTATTCAGGAGTGGCTGGAGGTGTGTGTGTGTGTGTGTGTGTGTGTGTGTGTGTGTGTGTGTGTGTGTGTGTGTGTGTGTGTGTGTGTGTGTGTGTGTGTGTGTGTGTGTGTGTGTGTTGATCACTTTTCTCAGCTTTGAAATGGGTAGATTATTTTGTTTGGATTTGAAAAAAAAAAATTCTGAAAGCAAAGAACATTCTTGTGGGTAATCATATGTTCAGTTGTTGACTGATACTTCCACTGCAGGGTGCAATTGCAAAGTTTAACTTCCTGAAACATGGACAAATAATTCAGAGATATGCATTCAATTCTCACGAGAGCATCTGGGGTACAGAATTCAGCCAATTAAATTATTTGGGAATTAAAAACCAGGACAAGTAACAATAATTGCTGAATTACTAGTTTGGTGTAAATAACAATTTATTTTGTTTAAATCATTTGCCCTGACTGATGTAAATGCGATTCCAGACCAACAAATCTTAACTCTCTTCTGATGTAACCCAGCAAACCAAATCATTCCAGTGATCCTCTCTGCCATTCATATGGTCCTGTGGATTGACCTTCGATCCAATTCTCAACAGCAACTGTACTACACTGTGATGCATCTAGCCAGGATGCTCTCGATAGTCCTCTTATAGAAGGTTGACATAATGGTTGCTGGTTGCCTTGCCTACTTCAGTCTTCTTGGGAAGTGCTGTTGCACCTTCCTGACGAATGAGGAGATGTTGCGTGTTCATTATAGGTCACTTGTTTAGTGAACTCCAAGGAACTTGATGCTCTCTACTCCCTCCATTACTGAGGTACTGATGTGTAGTGAAGGCCATGATCATCTCCTTATTACTCTTATACCACTTCATGAGATTTTCCACCTCTTCTCTGTAGAACGACTCATCATTGTTCCTGATGTCATCTGCAAACTTGATGACTCTGTTCAAGAAGTTATTTTTTGAATTTCCTTAAATTTAAAGTTGTCAAATTGTTTTTATAGAGTTAATTTAGTTTGTTAGAACCGTTGTCTCTCAAGAATACTACAGATTCATCCCAAATCCAGGATTTGTCATGTCATCCAAGATCATTTCCCTGTTACAACCATGCAAAATGTGACAGGTACTATTCCGAAACCAGGCTTCCTCATTGTTCCATTGTTCAGATGTAGGATCTTTGGCTTGAACCATTAACTTGATTCTCTTTGCATAATGACTTAATGTATGTGCCACCTTTTGTTCTATTTCAGATTTTCAACATCTGCAGGTTTAAAAAAAAATAATTTCAGTAGGGTAGGAAGATGGAGGGTAGGGAGAAGGAGGGAAAGCTCATTTGAAGAGGAGGAATGGCAGGTGGAACTGGATAAAGATGGGAGAGGAGGAAGGGGAAATGCTTTGGGAAAAATGAATATGTATATGAATACTTAACACTTTTGTAGTGCAAGTATTACTTGCCACTGAGAAATCCATGTTTGGGTGTTGTTGCAAGCAAGCCTGAGCCAGTTCATTTGTTTAGGGAAACTAATACAGTGGGAAACTGAGAGTCAACCACATTCATCAGTCTGGAATCATATATTTTGGAACAAAAGAAAGAACAAAAGAACATTTCAAATAGAAACAGGAGTTGGCTATCTTGTCTGTGGAATCTGCTCTGCCATCAATAAGACTGTGGCTTCACTGGCTGTAGACTCAATCTCACCTACCTGCCTTTTCTCCATGACTCTTACTTTTGCAGAAAGTACCTGCAAGACACCCCTTCTCGACAAAAATCAATGTGTCTTAAATATATTTAATGAGGTAGCTTCTCCTGCCATGGACAGGGAATTCCATATTTGCTACTTTTTGGTAAAAGCAATTCCTCATCATCTCTGACCTAAATTCTTGAATCTTGAGGCTATGTCCCCTATTTCTCATCTCAGTGGAAACAACTCTCCTGCTTCAATCTTATCTTTCCCATTCATAATTTTACATATTTCTATAAGATCCCTCCTCATTCTTCTGAATTCCAGTGAGTATCGTCCCAGGCAACTCAATCTCTCCTCTTAGGGCAATGTCTCATCTCCAGAATCAACCTGGTGAAACTCCTCTGCACCGTCTCCAAACCCAGTAAATCCTTTTCAAGAAAAACAATTGGAGAAGTTAAGAAGATAAACATTTCTCTCACCCACAACAGAAGTATCAGGTTCCAAAAGAAGTGACTGAAAAGAGAACATAGGGTATGTAGGATTTCCAAAATTGCTCAGCTCTTGGAACATTCCTAGCGTAGAAAGATTACAAATGTATCACTGCTATTGAAGGAAAGAGGTAGAAAAAATAAGCAAAGCTGTTGACATGACATCAATTGTCAAGAAAGTATTGAAATTAATGAATAACTTTATGAGTTTGGATAACCAAAATTATCATTCATTGAGGGGAGATTCATGTTTGATAAATCTAATATTTCTTTCAAGAATAGAACCAGAAGGTTGGATAACAGGAACTAGTTTAGAGAGTGTACCTGGATTTTTAAAAAGCAATTGTTTAACATACAACACAATGTTGTGACAGAAAATGAGGCTTCAGAGGGTTGTGAAGTAACACAACATTGTGGGCTGACAATGTTATAGGTCTGAAAAATAGGAATAGATATAACATTTTTAGGTCAACAGACTAACTTGTTGGATACCATGGGGATCTGTGCTCTGAATGGAGCTATTCACAATTTATACTCAGAACAGATGAAAAGGATGGTGTAATATTTGCACCGATGTAAAGTGAGTGGTGAATGTGAAGTCTAAATGGGAAAATACACAGTTTGATAAAAAGAATACAAAACTAGAATTATTTTTAATACTGGGAAACCATCAATGTTGGTGTACAGACAAATCTTGTTCTGCTGTTTCATAAAATCCAGAAAGTAA